>NC_091796.1:37317777-37643333 GCF_041296235.1 Equus asinus | reverse complement strand
GGATCTAAGGATTCTTGTTTCCCTCGGATAGACAAAACTGCAATTGTAGAATATTTGTATAAAAAGAGTGATAAGTAGCTTACATGTCAAAATGGCAATTATGACTTAGTAATTTAATTCAGGAAATGTTTCGGTGCCTGCTGTGAACTAGGCAGAGTGGAGTGATAATAGCTACTGTGTTCTAGGCCCTTGCCTGAGCCAAGTGCCGTCTTAGACATGCAACCTCTCACCGAGTCCACGACCAACTCGTGCATCCGGTACTGGTACTGCTGCATCTCGTAGCAGAAGAGACCCAGAGCGGAGGGAAGGCACATGAGTGGGAAGTTCCAGAGTTGGCATTTGACACCAGGTCTGAGCTCTTAATGATTCCACTTTTGTGTCTTGAAGGATCTCCTTCCAGGCAGCCTGTCTATGTTCCAGAGTTCCATCCTCTCATTGGATTAGCCTTGACTACACTGTGTTCCTTCCTTTCTCACCCTTACCTTTCTTACCCTTGTCTTTGTGATTACCTCCCTGCCTCGGCTGTCCCACCTGCAAAACAGCCGATTGCAGAGAGGTCCTCCAAGTGTGGGCTGGGCATCCCCTCGTCTCTTATTAGAAATGTTCTCTCAGGCGTCTGCAGACCTGCTGAATCAAAATGTGCATCTTCACAAGATACTTTGGTGATTCCCGCGCACTACAGTCGGAGCAGAATGGATTAGAGGTCATTTGGGTCAGGCTGTTAGTATGTGGGGGTTCACACTCCTCTGGTTGCAGATAACTTCCTTGAGGGTAAAGACCTGGCTGTCCAGTTCGCCAGTGTTCCCTTGAAGCTGAGTAGTGCTTAGACGGAGTGTGCACTAAGTTGATTGATCGGTGTTAGTTTTAGAACACAAATCCACTGGTATTATTGCTCTAATGAATTTCCACCTTAATCCTCTTAAGGGAGACATCTGTTGGCTACATTACATTAAGATTTTTTAAAAGCTGAGATCATTAGTAAAGTTGGCAAGTGTGTTGTGTCACATAGTGTCTTAGGATAAAACCGTGTAAGAATGTTGTATGAATTGCTCAGAGCGTCTCTTTGCAAGCTGAGTTGAATCTGCCTCTACCGTAATTAGCTCAGTTGGTTGGAGCCGTGCTATGGAGATCAGGATCATGGGATTGAACCCTTTATGGGTCAGTTGGCTTTGCTTCATGCATGGCCACAGACAGCCTCGGTAACCCATCCAGACGTCCAGCAGGTACTGTGATGGCTCCCTGCAAGGATCTGGGTTGGAAGGGACTGGTGGAAGTCTTTGGTGGGGAAAAAGGCTAGCATATAATGAGCTTGTGCTGGGCACTGCACTGTGGGCCTCCACACATAACTTCATGTATCCTCACAACAACTCTGGCAGACAGACAATGGTATCCCCAGTTAACAGATGAGGAAACTGAGGCACAGGGAGGTTAAGCAGGTTATCTAAGCTTTTAAGTAAAGGAGTTGGGCTTTAAGGTCAAGTCTTTTTGCTCCCAAGCCCATAGCCAACTGTGTCCCATTATTAGAAAACCAGTGGAGCGCAGGCTGGCTGTGCAGCGGGAGGTGTATGGTGGGGGAGGGGGCTGACTGCATTGCCTTTACACACGCTGCCTGTCACAGGGTTGTGACTTAAATGGTTGTGTTCTGGTAAGTCTTTCCAGGGTTGAAGCTCTGTGAGTCTGGGCCTTTTGTCCTCAGAGTCCAACCTGCGTTTCTCTGGAAAACAACAGGACTGCCCTCGCCTTCACCCTCCCACTCCGGACTCTGAAATGTTAGTTCTTAATGGTGGCAGATTTAAAACTGATTAACATGCTGAGGCCAACTCAGGAACACCCCTCCCCCAGCCTCCTCTCTCCTCCATGGTTTATTTCTCCCTAAAGATGAAACTTTTGAACTCTTGTGAACTTTTCTGTCCTCAGAAGGAAGACAGTTCCACTCCTGGCAACCTCCACACCTCATCCCCAGGTGATGCCCTGTTGCCAGTGGCTGACTCAGGAATGTTCTCGATTTAAACCTGGCTTTCTAATCAGAGTAGTTGGTTCCTTCTGTGGCACATGTTCAGAACCTTGGGTTTGTCAGCATCTGCTCCTTTACAGAGACAGACAGCTTTTTGTTTTTGTTTTTGCTTTTTTGGCTATTTTATTGGGAAGTTTTTCTGGGCCTTGTTCTGAACTAAGAAAGAAAGTATGAGGAAAATTAAATTACAATGAATGTTAAGCCTCACCACAGAGACACAATCAGCAAAATCCAGATTTTGGGAAGTTACAGTTTCTCCAAGAATTAAATTGCAAAGAAAAAAAGGTAGAAGGAAACCTTGGATTAAGAGAGATTTAAGAGATATATCAACCAATTGCAGTATGTGGCTCTAATTGGATACTGATTCATACAAAACACTTTGTAAATAAATATTCAAGATTATTGGGGAAACTTGAAGA
This sequence comes from Equus asinus, assembly GCF_041296235.1. Classification (NCBI taxonomy): domain Eukaryota; kingdom Metazoa; phylum Chordata; class Mammalia; order Perissodactyla; family Equidae; genus Equus; species Equus asinus. The sequence continues at coordinate 37,640,900 of NC_091796.1, read as the reverse complement.
GTGACTGTTTGATATTAAAAATGATTAAAGTTAAGTTAAAAAATAAATAAAGTAAAATTAATAAAGATATTTGATATTTAAAAATTATTCAAGTGTAATAATAGTATTATGGTTATGTTTAAAGAAGAGTTCGTATGTTTCAGAGATACACACTGAAATATATACAGATGAAGTTATATGATGTCTGGAATGTTCAAAATAATAGATGGAACAAGATAGGCCATGAGTTAAAGCTGGATTATGGGTATATAGGGGGTGTCATTATACTATTTTCAGTAGTTTTGCATACATTGAACTTTTTAAATAAAAGAGCTAAAATAATTGGGTTACGAATTCCAATATTCCCTGTGGGATCAGAGTCCTTTCATTAAGTGTCACTGTGTGTCCTGAGCGTGTGTGCGATGGCTGACATGGCCGGCCATCAGCAGTTTTTTGTCATGCTTCCACTGATACTTTTCTTCCCACTCTGATGGTCGTGTTCTCCTTAGAATCTTTAAAAAACAAGCGTAGGACATCCGTCTTTTTATTTTCAGGGTATCTTTCTAGGCTCAGTCAATTCTGATGATGAAGTTAGCAATCGTCAGTTACATAAACTGCTGGTTTAGTAAAGGAAGTGTTATGGTAGAGATATTAGACATATAGCTTCAGTAGAGGCACTGAAATTTTTATCACTAAACTGGGATGTTGCTAAGGCTACGATTAATGATACCAATATGAAGGCACTTCGTTTCCCAATGGCTGTTGGAGCCTGTGACATGCTCGCATGGCCACACCAGGGTCTTGTCCAATTCCCAGTGAGCAACTCTGCCTGCACCTTCAGTGTGCCTCAAGAGAGCATCTCAGAATGCAGTGAGTGGCAGTGATGCTGTACTGCGTGTGATCATGTAAGTTGGTTATATACATTGCTACTCTTACTATTACAGGCAACTTGTGATTTCTGTAGACAGATTAACCCGTTTGTGGATTAGCTGTTGGGGAGGGGGAAGAAAGCTCATTAAAAAAATTAAGTTACCATGCGTCAGCAAAATTATATACCCAGAAGTTTATTTTTGGAGCCACGTAGTAACAATTGGAATCTGCATTGTTTCTATTTACGACTTGGGAACATACCTCCTCTTCACCACTTAGATTTGGAACCAGAAATCAAAATGTTGGACTCTAAGGGAAAATGTTTAGAACTTAGTGTTAAAAAAAAAAAATCTCAAAATTGTTAAACACTTTGGGAAAAGGGAAAATTTTAAACAATTTACAGTTCAATATAGAACAATGCTCCTAGATTTGGTAGAAAGGACACAGAAAAATTGACTTGATTGCTGCATCAAATATTTTTGCATTCTTGGAAAGAAGAAAACCCAGAAAAAGACTTTTTGTTATTGATTCGGCTACTCTTACTCTTCATGCACTGGTATTATGGCAGGGAATGAAATCCCAGGGTCTTAACCAGAGTGCATGGGACAAGCCAAAGATTGTTTTGAAGTTCTCAGAATAGAAGATAATTGATGACTGGTTCATCAGAGCCCAAGAGCAGCTTGGGCTTCGTAGCAGATGAGTTGATGACAAATGCTCCTGAGTGGTTAGACACTGACGTGTTTAAAGCAGGTTGGCGACTGAGCAGTGGGTCCTTGGAGGAGAGAATAAGGAGGAGGGTTCTTCTGGCTAAACCAGGGTCACACACAGCTCTGCTGCCATTCACTGTGGCTGCCTAATACTGGCCACAATTTGGATTAAAGAAGTTTATACCAATTACATTTTATGCCACTGTAGCACAAGTTTTGTTTTACTTATCGTTGAGGTCACCTCCTTCAACCCTCCCCTCTTATAATTATTAATCTGAAGTTGATGATGACATTCCTTACAACTCATGAAAACAGGAGTGTGTCATGATACTGGAGTTGAGACAACTGGTTTAAACAATGCTTTCCCTCCTCCTATTTCTGTGGTTTTATTAGATAAAAGTAAAATGTAATATTAAGTGTGCTACATCCTAAAAAAACCTAGCTTTCAGTCCTTATGAAGCATGATGAAGGACTGCTGTCGGGTCCTCTAATTTCATCACACAGGCTGCATGCAGCTCAAGGGGCCAGGGTGCCAGACTCCCTGGAAAGCAGCTGGCTGAGGACTGGAGGTTGGGCGATATCCAAGACGCGGGGAACGTGGAGGGCTCGGAGCATAGTCTCCAGTGTTGCCCTGACCCACATTGCGTCTACAGCCTTGGGGGTGTGTTTCTGGGTTCTCTGCTCTGTTGTCTAGCAGTGTGTTCTTGTGCTAACACCCCACTGTCTTACTGACTGTACTTTACAGTCAGTCTTCATGTCTGGTGGAACGGCAGTTTCCTCCTTGCCTTGGAACATAGCCATTAGTAGGAAAAGGGTAAAAGGTTAGAGAGGACCAGATAGGCTCCACTTGGTGCATTTTAATGGGAAGGAACAGCCTAGGAAGCAGGCCTGTGTGATGGGCTAAAGAGGAAGGAGAGAGTCAGGCCATGTCGCTCCTCTCCTCCAAACCTCCCTCAGCCCCCCTGTCATTGTGGGTCAACTCCAAAGCCATTGAGTGGCTGGTCCAGTGCTCCGTGAGGGCAGGGTTGGTTGGTTGATTTCTTTTAGAGTCTCTTTGGTTTACTGATATAGCCCTAGAGCCTGGAACAGTGCCTGGCACAGACTGTGTGTACAGTGAGTAGTTGCTGAATGAGTGAGTTATCATAAAATTTAGAATTGGAGGGAAGGAAGAGAGTGGTCTCCTTCTCCAGTCTGTCTGCGTGCAGAAGTCCCGTCTGTAAAGCCTCTAGTCAAGCTCGTTCTAGCTGCTTCTTCAGGTATGATAGTGAACAGTTACCTTCTCCCTTCAAGTATGGCCTTTTCCATTTTTGAACTTTGTTAGAATTTATTCTTTATTTGTGTCTGATTTTTATTTGGAGAGGTGGATGCTCATATCTCCACTGATGGGGATGGAGGGGGTCTGGACGCTAATTGATTGAGTGTGTCCAAGAGGGTGGAAATAGGATGGGTAAGCAGAAGAACCATGACCCAGGGTTTGGTTAGTGCAGTGACCTGTGACATGTAGACAGTGCCTGGAGGGGGTTGCTAGAAGTATCAAATCAGCTACTTTTCCCTGTGGTGGCAGAAGTAAAAAGCTGCTTTCTTCTCCTGTTAAAGCTGAGTAGCATGTACTGTTTTTATTACTCAAGTCAATATATATATATTGATATGTATATGTCTGGGTTCCCTAAAGCATCTTTACCTTTGGACTTCCATTTATCCGTGAACCTAAACTGTGTGTGTGAAATCAGGGTTGCATTGCTGGAGAGAGGTTACCCCTAACAAAGCTGGATTCAATGAGAGAAAGGCCAAGCAGCAAGGAGTCTACCCTTTAAAAACAGAGCATCTGTTCCCATCACCAAATGAGCACATGTATAAATTTGGAGAAAACAGGAAAGCACACTGAAGAAATATAACCACCCAAAGGGAACCGCTCTTAACACTTTTGTATCTTACCAGAATTTTAATATCTATGGATATTAAAATATAACATTATACCAATACTTTCCCGTGTCATTAAATATTCTTGGAGCATATCATCTTTAATGACGGCATGGTAATCCAGTCTGTGTGTGCACCATGGTCTGTGTAAACATCACTCCCGTGCTCTGTGAGGGAAAGAGCTCTGTCTTCTTCAATGATTATTTGTTTCATGCTTGGTACATAATACATATTCATTAAATGAATGCATGAATGAATGAACCATTGGATGTTTAGGTAGTTGTCAATAAAAAATACAGACAATGCTGTTATATATATATACTTGCAGAAAAAAGTCTTTGTGCTCATATCTGATTATTTCCTTGAGGTGAACTCCTAGATGTTTAATTGCTGAGTAGAAGGGTAAAGAATTCATCTTGGATGGGAGCAGTTTCCCCTATTTTAAGCATTGGAGTTGGTTGGAAAGGTGGTGCCTGAGTCAGCAGGGCTGGTAAAGAGCTGGGCCAAGTTGTGAAGCCCAGCTCCAGCCTGAACTCCTTTCATGTGCATCTGGTGTGATGGCTGAGAGTGATGTTTGACTTTTGGGAATACCACCAGGTGGTATTCAGAGATGATTTTTTTTGTTTTTTAGTATGCTTTTTTTGGTGAGGAAGATTGGCACTGAGCTAACATCTGTTCCTAATCTTCCTCTTTTTTTTTTCTTCCCAAAGCCCCAGTACATGGTTGCGTATCTTAGTTGTAGGTCATTTTAGCTCCTGTGGGATGTGGGATGCCACCAGAGCATGGCTTGATGAGCGGTGTGTGGGTCTGCGCCCAGGATACGAACTGGCAAACCCTAGGCCGCCGAAGTGGAGCATGCGAACTTAACCACTCGGCCACGGGGCTGATTGTTAAAACCCTGAATAAATTATGTCTCTGTATCCCATTGCCTCTCCCTATTTTGAGGGACAAAATCATGACTGTATTTTAAAAGTCAGTGCTAAAGTTAGAACTATAACATTTCATGCATATGAGTAACAATATTTTATTAATAGGACAAAGATGCATGTCAGTAGTTGTTAATGCTTTGAGAAAACAGAGGCACTCATGTGCTTCAGGTTGTGTCGTCAACGGCACTACCTCTTTCTAGGGACTGGGCCACACATACAAATCATAAAAATGATCATTTTTGATCCAGTGACCCTACTTACAAGAATTATTTGAACCGATAAATAAAAATGATAAAAGTGCTGTATGTATAAAGATGTTTGAGGATTGTTTTAATAATGAAAAGCTAAAAACACTCAATGTCCAAAGACAAGGGAGATATTAAGTATATTATGTTTTGTTATGAATAGAATATTGGGTAGCTATTAAAACAGCTCATATCTTAGCTCAGGCTCCTATAACAAAATGCCACAGACCCAGTGGCTTAAACAACAGACATTTATTTCCACAGTTCCGGAGGCGGGGAAGTTCAAGATCAAGGTGCTGGCAGATTTGGTTCTTGGTAAGGGCTTGCATTTGGCCACCTTCTTGCTACATTCTCACATGGTGGAGAGAGGAAGCTCTGGTGTCTCTTTCTCTTCTTATAAGGGCACTCATCTCATCATGGGGGCCCCACCCTTGTGACCTCATCTAAACCTAATTGCCTCCCAAAGGTCCCACCTCCAAACGCCATACCCTGGAGAGTAGGGCTTCAACATGTGAATTCTGGGAAGATACAAAACAGTCAGTCCATCATGACCCACATGAATCGTAAAATTGTGCATATGGAAATATAGGTAGGAGTAATTTCCTTCTGCCAGACGTACTCAGCATCTCTTTTCTGCGTCTTATTTATTAGAAACATCACGAGAACTGCACATCAGCTTTGATTCTTCTGCTCCCATCCAGTGCCCTCTTTTCCATTCCCAAATCTTCTTGGCTCTCATTTGGACCCTGACTCTGAATAACAGTGGACAGATCCACCTCTGACCTACTTTCCCTGCCTCCTCCTTCCTCATTCTCTGGTTGTTCCCCGTTATTTACAGGATAAAATCCCAGCTCTTCACAAAGACACTCAGGGCTCTCTGTGACCTGGCCTCTTGTCTCCCACTCCTGTGTTCTCCCAACTGTCTTTCCCTCCCTGCCCCTCCTGAGCCCTGGCTGTACTGAAATGCTTGCAGTTCTCCTAATAGGATGCCCTGGATGATGGTCAAGCTCTTACCTCCACCTTAACTGCCCCTCCAGTCCTCCAGCCCCGGGTGAGACTGCATCTAAGGGTCACCTCTGCTGGGCTTTCCAGGCTGTCCCCAGACCTACGCGGGCTGTGCTCTGTGTGCCCTCTCACCCTGACACCCTGGTTCTTACTTCATTCCATGTCACCATCTCCCCACCAGGTGTAAACCCCCAATAGCAGGAAGTGCATTTTAACTCACCTTTTAGTTCAGAGTTCTTAGGATAGTGCCTGACACATGATAAACCTTAAGAAATAATTTTTGAAAGAATGTTAAGTGGAAAAAGTGCTGTATATGTTTATATATGTGATGATTGCAACAATAGGTAGACCCTTAACCTTCAAGAGCTGATATCCTCAAAGCTTTGTCAGATCCCTAATCTGTAAACATGATTTGCATGCTGTGATTTCCCCCTCAAACTGCAGGTGAGTGAGGTAGAACCGACTTTTCAATGTATCAAAACCTTGTTTTCTGGTCTTTTTGGCACTAGATCCATGCTAGGTCCACATACAGGAAGCCTCGGGTTGACAGGAGAAGACCTATCGTCTTGTCGGTGTCCTTTCCTGTTGGGTTTGGAGGGGTGTGCACATGCCCTGGGGCTCTCCTGGGTTGGGGTAGTGAGGTATCTTCCACGGGGCCAGACTTGAGCCCCGCAGTGCAAGATGGGGAAGTGCCACCTCACGAGCCAGGTGTCCCTGCTTGCTTTGTTGTTCCTGAGGCTTCTGCACAGCCTTGTTTACTGTTCCTGCCCATGCTGAGCCGTGGGATGGGAGAGGAGAGTTGTGAGCTGTGTGGGGGGCAGGATCCCTGAGGCCGGGGTGGCCACAGCAGCTGTGATTAGAGGGAAAGTCCAAGAGGAAGGTGGGTCTGGGAGACTAGAGTGGTGCCTGCAGAGTCCAACTGCCCTTCTTCTCACACACAGAGATTCAGCCTTTTGCCAACCTCGGAGGCCCAGGGTAGATTTTGTTTCAGGTGATGGCCCTCACCTAAGAGGGATGTATTCCCCTTTCGCAGAATCAGATCATAGCTTCAGGTTGCAGGAGTGCCCAGGCTGGCTCCTGACCACAGCTTCCATAAATCACCGACTCCCTGGCTTCTGCGGACCTGGCTGTACCGGAGTGGCTAGTGTCTGAGTGGCCGGTGTCTGGAGGTGGGAGAAGTTGTCCTGGGGGTCCTCCATTCAAGTTCAGCAGTACGTGTGCCTGGGGGCAGGGAAAGGAGCGCTGTTGGGCACCCTGTCTGAACAATAGTCAAGGATATGAGTGGTTTTTTGTTCCCAGAACTGGCTGCATTTTTGTGGACAATGATTCATCATTGAATCTGCCAGTAATAGAGCCACAGCATGTCTGTACAGTTTACAAGGCATTGGGACAGAGGTTTGCCTGGCCGATCCTCATACAGCCCTGAAAGGGAAGATGGGGCATTTAGGCTCCATCTCCAAGATGAGAAAACTAAAATCAGGTCGGTTTCATGACTGATGCACAATAACGGCCCCTAATGGGTGGGAGGGTATAATCCGGGCACACATCTTCTGACCTTTAGGCCCCAGCTCTCTCCACTGAGGGCTCCCCGCCTCAGCCTGTCAGAGATAAGTGTGAAGAACATGTGTTGACACCCAGAGAAGTTTGTAAAGTGAGCACAATCAGGGGAACATTTTGGCTGAGTTCATAGACATCGTAGGTAATCACTTGGTGATTATTTTTATGATCCTGGGGAGCAGAGCTTGGCTAAGTGGGAAGCTTTGTTTCTGTCAATGCCACTGATCCCAGGACATGAAAAGTATCTCCCTTGTTGTTATGATAGGTTGGGGAAATAAGTCATAAACATAACAAAAAGTGAAGTAACAGCTGAGGGCAGCATGTGACTCATGACCAAGCGTGATATAGGCGGTCAGGGCTATAGAAATGTCAGAAATGGGAAAAATCTGCATGGACTGCACAGTCCAGAAAGCCTCCTGGAGAGAGCGGGGGGTGGGAGGGCGGTTTGAGTACATGAAAGGAAAGGTGAAGGGCGTTCCATGCGGGTGAGAAGCAGAGGGGACCCAGGAGTCAGGATCAGGCCAGATGGCCCTAGGTAACTGAGGATGGCCCGCCTGAGGGTGGTGATCCACAGTGGTGGGCTGCGGGGCTGGACTGGTACACCTGGCTGTTGTCAGTGAGCACAAAACCATTTCAGAAGTTACTTCCATTATGTGTAATGGAAACGTAAGAGAAGAGGAGAGAAAAACAGAAATATGGGAAGGAAATGATTACAAAGACAAGGTGAGGGAAAGAAAAATGGAGCAAAGAAGAAAGGCGAGGGATGGACAGGCAGTCACTGAAAAGCTACCTTTGAAGAGTGTGTGGGAAGAGGAAGAGAGTCAGGGACAAGCGACAGGATGGGCCTGGCCTGGGCCCAGAGGGCAGGGTCTCCCACTGTCTGCTGCCCCTGGTCACTGCTGATTCCTGGTGAGCTGAGGTGTTAGTAAGCCAACGAGGGCTTCAGATGTGACGCTTTCCAGGGACTCTCCCTCCTTCCTCTCTTTCCCAAATGTTTATGGGGTGTCTGCTCAGTGACTCCGTTAGGACCAGCACAGTAACCAAAATAAATGAAACCAAGTGTCAGCAAAATGGCGGTGGGCTCCAGCCCAGCCTGTGCACTTCATATTCTCTCTCCTAGAACCTTTGAACAATAGCATCTCCCTTATGGGGCTGTTATGGACAAAAATGAAAAAGGATCCTGTTTCATGTCATGGGAATCAGCCACTTGGCTTATGTGGCCTCCAGCCCCAGCTGCCTGGTGGGCGCGAGTAGGTCATGCTCCTGTTTCTCAGCACCTCATCTCCTCTGCCACACCTGTGACAGTAGAGACAAAGCAAAATCTTCAGATGCAGCCCCTACCCCCACCTCCCTGTTTACCTGCACCGATGTGCCTGCCTGCCTTCCTGACAGGGGCAGGTGTGTCCCTTCTGGCTGTTGCTGGGCCCCTTTCCATTGTACTGGAAAACTCTACTTGGCTCTGAGATCCTTCCTTTAGCACTGAGATGGACTGAAGCCTCTTTCATCCAGAAAACCTCTCCTCCTTGGCCCCCAATTTTGGCCTTCTTTCTTCTACCTTAACTCCTGAGCATCTTAAATCTTGTCTAAGCTCCTCTATTTTACCTCATTTTCCTTCCTGGTCCATTCTGGCTTCCGTCCCCACCACCACAGTGAAACTGCTCTTGCTAAGGTACCTGTCTTGAATGCAGTAGACACTTTTCATCTTTATCTTATTTAAAGATGAAGAGTAGCGGCGCTTGCCATTTCTGCATGTCCTGAGGAACGCTTGCTGTTCTAAGTTTGATGGTGAGAGATTCACCTTCCCTCTCTATTCCTTCTCAATCTTTCTGCTCCCTCCTGCCCTTTGAATGTCGACCTTCCTTGGGGCTCTGTCCCAAGACCATGCCCCTCCTTGCAGTTGGCCTCCTTTCCTGGGTGGCTTTGAGGGCTTTCTGATGACCCTTTGTTCATGTCTTTGGCCCAGCATTCTCTCTGGTCCCGAGGCCAACTATGCAGCTGCCGCCTGGACAGCTCCTTTTGGATGTCCCACAGATGCCAAACACACACTCTGTCTAGATCGGATCTTGTTATTGTCTTGCAGACCCGTGTGCCTCAGTGAGGAACATCACCATCCAGCCAGCTGTGCAGACCAAGCACCTCTCCCTGGCTAAGACATCCATCTCTCAGCCCTCGCATTCTGCTGCCTCTTGGCACTTCTCTAACCATTCCATGTATGCTCCTTGGCATATAGAAAGTGCTCAGTAAATGATGAAATGAATGAAAAATAAACAAGTAATAGATGAGAAAGTGTCTGTCACATGGGAATTTCTCAAAAAATGTGCCCATATAGTTATCCATGGTTGTAAACAAGTCACTCTAAGGCATAGTTACTTAAACATTTTTATTATCTCTCACAGTTTCCTTGGGTCGTAAATTTGGGAGCAGCTCACCAGGTGGTTCTGGCTCAGAGTCTCTCATGAGGTTGCAGCCAGATCACGGCTGGGCCCAGGACCATCTCAGAGGCTTCTTCAGTCACAAGTCTGGCGTCTGGGCTGAGATGGTGCAAATAGCTGGGAGCTCCTCGGGCATCTCTCTCTGTCTCTCTGTGGTATCTTCACAAGGTCTCTTTAGCATGGTGGCTTCCAGATACCTGGACTTCTTATAGGGCAGCTCAGGGCTCTAAAGAGAGAGGGCTGGGGGACACTGCATCAGCTTTTCTAACCATCACTTGCTGTAGTCTGCTTGTTAGAAGTGACTCACCAAGGCTAGCCCGCGTTCAAGGGCAGGGGAATTAGACGCCATTGTTTCATGAGAGGAGTGTCAAAGAATTTGTGAGCTTTTAAAAAAGAAATTTGTATACAGTAAAATTCACTTTTACTTTTGGTGTACAGTCCTATGAGTTTTAACAAATGCATAGGTTCTTATAACTACCATAGGATACAGAACAGTTCTAGCAACCTAAAGAATTCACTAGGGCTGCCCCTTTGTAGTCAGACATTTCCCTCACCCCTGATCCCTGGTAACCACCAATTTGTTCTTTCTCTATAATTTTGCTTTTTTCAAAATGCCGTATAAATAGAATCATTTACTATGTAACCTTTAGAGACTGGCTTCTTTCACTCTGCATGAAGCCCTTGCGATCCACCTAAGTTGTTGGGGCATCAGTGGTTCATTCCTTTTTATGCTGAGTGGTATTCCATTGTAGACGTACCAGTTCTTTATCCATTCATTCGAGGAAGGGCATCTTGTTGTTGTTTCCACTTTTTGGTGACTACAAATGAAGCTGCTGTAAATGTTTGATCTGGGCGCTGATCTCATGGCCAAGATGTCATACCGCCATTTCTCTATAAACATTTGTGTAGAGATTTTGTGTGAACGTAAGTGTTCCTTTTTCTAGGATAAATACCTAGAAGTGGGATCAATTTTGGGCAGAGAATTACCTGGCTCTCTCCTTAGCAAGACTGTCAGGAGGTCTTTACTTATTAGGCTAATTACCCTTTGTCAGAAGAATGTGTTATTTGAGTCTTTGGACTTCAGAGTATAAGTACCTTTTAAAACACTGCCCACAGAAAGGACCACTCATTTAAAAATTGTTGTTTGTAGTTATTTGACTGCTCTTTATTCTTAAGCCTTTAGAGGCCCTGTTGTGGATGAATTGCAAAGCAAAGCCCTGGTGTGCCCCTGCAGCTTCGCCACCCTGAGCTCTGACGTCACCCAGCACTCACCCTATACCCTCATTCTACAACTTCATGAAGGGACAACACCTGAGACAGAGCTATGTGGGAATCATTTTTCAAAGTGGAGTACCGACTACCAGAAATTCTATCAGTTGGCAAAATACTATAAGTAAATGAAGCAGCAAGAGCATTGGAGAATGTTAGAGTATGGAAAATGCACTTTGATCGTTGAATATAGTGATGAAGTAAGCAATAAGGGGGGTATGTGTGAATGGATGTGGTTCTCTTCTTCTGTTAAGTGAGAGAACAGATCTGAAGTGACGGAGATGGCGGTGGGAACAATGGGAGGGGGTGAAATATTGAAGAAGTTCAGAGGCTAGAACATTAATCTGTGTTTTTGGTGAGGAAGATTGTTGCTGAGCTAAGATCTGTTGCTAATCTTCCTCTTTTTGCTTGAGGAAGATTGTTGCTGAGCTAACATCTGTGCCAATCTTCCTCTATTTTATGTGGGATGCTGCCTCAGCATGTCTTGATGAGTGGTGCTAGGTCTGCGCCCAGGATCTGAACCTGCGAACCCTGGGCTGCCGAAGTGGAGCGTGAACTTAACCAATACACCACTGTGCCGTCGTATTATATGGTTTTTAAATGAACTTTGCCTTCTCTTTACTGGGGGAAAATTCAGCAACTTTCAGTCAGAAGGTTGCCAAGGCCTCAAGGTGGCCCTCAGTGGAGGACGCCTTCCTCAGGACTTCTCACACATTCCTTTTGTACTTGACTAAATGAAACCCCCAGCCTGAGGACCTGCCTGAAATGCACAAGCAGAGCCCACCTTGTAGCTCCCTTTCTTTTCTGTGGGGTTATCCAGAAATACTTACTTTCCTAAGGATATTATAGTCATAAATTAGGTCAAGGGCCTAAACTGGGGGAGTCCTGTGCGGTTCTCCAAGTACCTTTAGAAACAGAGGATATCTGCGTGTGTACACGAGGCAGTTAAATGTGAAATCATGCCTGACCTATGCAGAATGTCACCTGCCCTACGCAGATGTGAGTTCTTGCTCTTTGTCAGGTTCTCTGCAGCGCACTTGGAAATCAAAAAGAATAAAGCATGGGCCTTGTTGCCAAGAACTCATAGGCCACGATGGTGACAGGCTGGCCTGATATCTAACTGTAGCTATCTCTTTCTTTCTATGAAAAAGGCATTCAGAGTTCAAGATAGCCAAGTCATAGTGAACTTTTGAATGTCACGCAGTGTAAGTTGGGGACTGTGCTTGTGCAGGAAATTGTGATTGGCCTATGTTAGTTGAGTTTCAGTGAACCCTGGTTTGTGTGAAGATGTTTAGGACCGTGCCTCTTAGCTGCCTCCCTGAGAAGTCAGTCTTTCTTTCTCTCTCTTTTGGCTTTTCCTGGTCTCTCCCCATTTTAAGAACTCTGCTTTCCAGATCTTGCCCCATGTGGCCAGTCTTTCCCTCTGATGCATCAACCTCACCCTGAGGCCCTGGGTTCTCTCGTTCACCCAGTGTGCAAACACTTTCACCAGGTTCCCTTGGAGATGAACATGGGGGCTCCTGCAGAGGGGATGAGGGGGTTAGGTAGGGCTGGGGGGCCTCTGGCGCATCCTGAGATTTTGAACTTTGCTTGTAATGTTAGAGATTGTGAACAGCCCTTTGGTTAAAGGCCTGGCCTCACGTGGGCGGTGAGGGAAGACTTAGGTGAAAGCCCAGAACCTGTCTGTGCTGACGTGTGCACCTCCTTAGTTCCCGCCCTGTGCTTGGCCTGCAGAGAGCCCCCTGATCTGTGATGTCCGGCGAACGCCAGCGACGCTTAACCGGGCAAACTCCCCATCACTTCTGTCGTCACCCTGACTTTCGGAAACATGATTTTGGTTTCCCAGTTTGGTGTGTATGCCTGTCTCCTCCTTGGTGAGCTGCTCCCTGATGCTGTGATCTGCCGGGCCCCAAAGTGGCAGCCCTCTGCCTGCTGTGGCTGCACACGCCGGGCTGTTGGTGAGACAGCCATGAGTAAGCCACGAGCTAATCCCAGGCTGAGGAGCGGGAGGGGAGAGAGGGGGGCTGTGCCCGGGCGAGGGTTCTTTGTGTCTGGGGGCCGTGGCGTCTTTAAGCCTCTTTTCTTCCCCCACTCTCTTGGAGAGCCATTGCTTTCATTTTAAAAAAGTTCCCTGGCCTGCCTGGTCCCTGAAGCAGAACATGCCAGCTCCGTTAAATTAACGGACGCAGTTCTGCAAAGTCTAAACAGTTTAAATTTAATGAATCTGGGCAGTGTTTGGTGACTACAGTCTGACAAAGCAGAAGGGATCTTCGAGGGGGCAGAGAGAAGTTTTTCCCACTGCACGCCCAGGACCAGGCTTGGCTTCTGCCTTCTCGAGCGTGTGGGATGGGACTGGAGCCCCTCAGGAGGGCTCTGCCATGTTTACGTTGTTCGCCGGCAAAGATGGGATTGCTCTAATTCTCCGGCATGGGTCACTGGGACTAAAATCCGTCTGACAGGGAGAGGGTCAGCAATTTGGATGTAAGGAGCTGTCTGTGCATATTCTGCGGTGTATCTTGGTCATATTGGTGAGTCATTGTTGACTGAAGCACCTTAGGTGTCATTAGTGTTTTACTAGTTTCCAATTAGTTTACATCAGTTTCAGAGGAATCAGTGGACTGAGGACAGAACCGATAAGGCACACTGTGCGACCCGCCCCAGTGCCCCCAATTCTGCAGCATGGTTTCTTTTAGGGTGTGCTTCACATTTTAGGTGAGGCTACTGTTAATCTCTCTGGGATCAGTACCCAGCAATGTGTTGAGAAGCAGTATCGTGACCTCAAAGCCCCTTGCTCATGAACGTGGATAATTAGCTGTGTTGGTCAGTTATCCGTTCACTCGGCACGTTTTTATTGAGCACCTGCTGTGTGCCAGGCTCTGTTTTAAGCACTAGAGAAACAACAGTGAACAAAACAGGCAAAAATCCTGATCTACGTGGAGCTTATAGTCTAGTGGGAGAGACAATAAATAAAACAAGAGCAAGTTACATCGTGTGTTAGGAGGTGATCTGTGCTGGCCTCCCTTGACCTCAGTTTCATCATCTGCAAAATAAGCAAATGGCCAGACCCCAGCATTCCTTCCTTCCAGCTCTTCTCTAGATTTCCATATGAAGTTTTTGCCTCGCTTCGTAAGGAGATCCAGTAGTTTTTCTTACCTGCCGATATTCTTCGTGGGAACGTAGAAATGTTCCCAACAGTATGGGTCTGTGTCATTGTTCTTTTTGATGACAGTGACAGGATGTGTCTTTCCAGAGATCCACTGGGAAGTGGTGTGACTCCATAATCTGCAGGATGAGGCCAGGACCCATCCCTGCTATAGTGCGTTTTGCTGAGCCCAGTGTGGCCTGTGGGAAGGCAGTCAGGTAAACTTAGAAATGGGTGCTCCCCTCTGTGATGTGTGCAGGGGGCTGGAGAGGCTGGGGGAGGATGGAGGGACCCAGGTCTTCTCAGACCACAGCTCAGTCTCCACAGCTTCAGGATGGTGGGGCCATGGAGTAATCCGTCTGTCTTTTGTCTCCTCGCTCAGCACCTTCTGAGAATGGGACTGGCGCTAATCCTCATTAATTTGTATTGCCCTTCTGGAATGTATAGAACTGTTGCCTTCCTCTCACTTTAAATGAAACAGTTAATGCCAGTCAATGGGCCAGGTGCAGAGGATGAGAAGGTAGGGAAGTAGCATACAGCCCCTTGGGGGCGGCCCAGTGCCCAGGAGCAGTGCCCAGGGCTGTGGGCCCTTTGTGCGAGGTGCTGTCTACAGCGGTGGAGAGCTAAGTGGCGAATATGCAGGGAGAGCAGTTTCCCGTCCATAGAGGAGGGGAGTTGGTTTTCTGTGACCTGTGTCCACTCTGCCGTTTTCCCATGAGCCACGAGGAAGGATGCAGAGCTGCAGGTCATTTTGGATGCTTCCTCTGGTCAGAATGACAGAGAGACAGCGAAGCCTTGCTGTCCACCTGACCACTCCTAGCAGCAGAACCACCTGCCTCTTGGGACACTGTCTCTTGGGGGTTTTGAATGTGAATTTGTCAATTTTATGGATGTGAGTTTGTGTGGTTGGTAAATGGGACCCAGTATGAGTGTGGCTCCTCTCACCTCTTTCTTGCTGAGGAACACAGTGCTAGGCCATTGGTGGGGGGATGGGGGGGGTGGAGGGCTGAGGTCTTCCAAGATGGTGCAGAAATTGGGGTGGAGGGAAGATTGTGAGCAGATGCCAGTGTCCTGAGGTCAGGTATGAGGAGGGATGGTGGAGCTGGATGGCGCCACCCTCAAAGGTGAAAGAGCAATGGGTGGATGGAAAACTGCCCACTTTCTAAACCAGCTCTGAGGTGCACTGGGCCTGGACACACTGCTTCTCACTGAAAGGGTTGCAGGGGAGGGACATCCCAGGGGAATCTCCAGGAGGGCAGTAAATTGTGCCTGTTTTCTTCACTGCTGAATCCCAAGTCAGGCCCCACCTGCAGATGGGTAGGCGATGGACGAAGGGGAAAGATGGGAGCAGAGGCACCAGGAGGGAGCTGGAGCCATCCTGGAGCCTGTGGGCCCAAAAGGAAGAACAGGTTTCAAGGGGGACTTGGTGGGTTCAGAGTAGGCACATTGAGTGGGAGCTCCATGGTCCAACCGGTGACTCCCTGCTATTCCTGCTCGTCACCAGCACCTGGAGGCCTGTGCGCTTCATGAGGCATCCTCAGCCTTCAGTGACCTGCAGGGTCCCCTCTGCCTGGTCTTGCCCCTTCCCATTTGCTGCCTCATGTTTTATGCCTCAGCAGTCCGACTCCCTTAGTCCCTCACATTCCTCGCTGCATCATGCTTGCTTGCCTTTGCTTCTGCCCTCCCTCTGTCATCTCCCTCCTGCCCCAGCCCCCTTCCTCTGGCTGGGTCCTCCTCATCTTCCTAAACAGTTGGCTCTCGCATTAACTCACTCCTTCATTCCACCAACACTTATTGCTGCCTGTTAAGTGCCAGATGTGGCTACTGGACACTGCCATCTGCCACCTCCTCCCCCAAGGCTGTGTGGGTGCCCCTCCTGGGTGCTCCTTTGGCTTTCTGTTCAGTGCAACATAAGGGTTCAAAACTCAGGCTTTGGATCCCAAGACATGCTTCCAGTCTCTCTGAGCTTCAATTTGTGCATCTGTAAAATGGGAATATTAATGCCTTCCTCAGAGGGAGATTGACGCCTTGAATGAAATTACATCTGGAAAGCATTTAGGATGGTGCTTGGCCCCCTCAGTAAAAGGGGGGCATCCTGCTGCTGCTGCTCCTCTTCCTTGGGTTACCTCTGGGTTAGGATTCCCTGACTGGGTCCCTTCCTCTGTGGGAGTCAGACTGATGTAGACTGGGGTGGCCTCAAGAAGGAGGTAAGATTTAGTCAAGTCTGGAAAGAAGAGGTGCGATTCGGTGGGTGGGAAAGGGCAGAGGAGGTTAGAGGCTGGGAGACGGGAGTGTGGGATGAGTAGAGGCTGATCTATAAAGGGCCTGGGATGCCAGGCCCAGGTTCTGGCCTTTGAAGCCAGGATTTGGTCTATCCATAATGAGTCTTGATGATAAGCAGACTGGGGGTCAAGTTCCAAGGCTTTCAAGCAAACTGAGAAATGCAACCAATGTACTCTGAGTGTCAGATATGGACTAAATTTCCAGGGAGTCATTAGACAGTACATGTCTGCCAGTTACTTGTAATCTAGGAAGGCAGTTGAACTGGCCGTTATGATCTTATGTGATAGATGTTATGACTGAGGGGTGAAAGTATTTGGGGAGAAATAATTTCAGCACCCTCAGAATACTGCCCAGAGAGAGCTGCTGCTGGGTCTCTCCTCATTCTGAGAGGGCACAGGGCTGGGGTGGAGGGCAGGAGGGGTTGGAGCTGCCTCGGTGATGGGAACCGCGAAGCAGGCACCGAATTTCTGCAGTGAAGGGGAGTCTCCTGTTACTGGGATCAAGAGCTTCACTTTGCCTGACCACAAGGAAACTCTGGGGTGCTTGAAGGGGTGGGTAGAGGCATCCTGACGTGCCTGGGGCTGTGACCCCCAAACCCACAAGGGCTGCATTTTGTGAGTAGTAAAACATGCTATTGAAGTCTCCTCATTATCTGCCATTTTGCCTCACATATAATCCCATGCAGTGCAGTCTTTTTTAAAAATGTCTTCTTTGCCATGCTGTTAAGTGGAAGAATTTGACGGTGTGCCCCGTTGCTGGACTTTGTGTTCTAAATTTTCCTTGCCATCTGCTTTGCTTGCTGCTGCCAACTCCCTTCCTTTTTGCGGCCTGGGTAAATGGTGCCCATGAGAGAACTGTGTTGAGCTGAGTTCAGAGCAGGAAGATGGTCTGGTTAGAAGAGCTTTGCTTTGGATCCTGTGGCCAAAGGCCTAAGTAGTTTGATATTCTTAATTTCATATTCCTGACCCTCCAGAACCTGGATTCAGCCTGTCTTCCATCCCACTCTTCCCTGACACCAGTCATTTCTTGCCCCTCTGCAGTTTCTTTCTTTTACATATCAATAATATTCCATAAGTGGAAGTCCATGGAAATAAGCAAAGGGAAGCTGATTCTGGGACATTGTCTCCTGGTGTATTCCCCATACTGTATACATTAGTGAAGGGAGGTTTGGGAATGCAGGAAATAACTTGGTTTCAGGCAGCTGCACCCACCCTCTAGAGCCATTCTCTGACTGAGCCACATTCTGCACCCCCACACCAGTGCTTAGCTATTCTTTTCCCAAATCCTCCCCATTTTCAGGGGTTGGCTCAGGTAGATGCTGTCGTCTTCATGGAGGTAGCTCTGCTGACCCTGGCCAGAAGTAACCATCCTCCTGCTCGCCTTCCCAGGGCTGGGTCTCCACCTTTCTCAGGTTTTCCTTCCTTTAGATTATGATAATGTGAATTCCTTCTCCTTCAGGAGAGGAGGGATGCTCTTTGGATAGGATCCTGCTCTTGGCCATCTGTGTATCCCCTGAAGTGATTGCCAGTGCCTCCCCCAACATTTTCACAGCCATTTCTTTTCTTTGCTTCAGATTTATAGTATTCAAAATATTTTTGATGAGTTCTCCATCCTGGTTCTACGTTTCTTATGTATTTTAGAGAATGACCTGAAGACTAAATCTGTAAAGGTCACTTTCATCTTAAATTTAATTTCTCATATGTTACTTTCTAGTCTCTGGTGCCCCCTCTCCAAAAAAAAAAAAAAAACTGTTGATTCATTAGCAGCACAGGCTGAAAGGTTGAAATACTGAGCAGAACTATAAACAATTTCATGATGCTAAGAAGATAAAAATGAGAGTTCAGGGCTTACAAAGATGGAGAGATCCTGGAAACACCTCACGCCTATAAATATCCTCCTGCTTCAGTCAGGAACCCTGAAGGACTGTATCCTAGGAGAAATGGCTTACTAAAAATAGGCCAGCTTTATAAAGACTGAAACCCAGCCTCAAATTGGCTGACCAGAAATAGATCGAGTTTATAAAGACTGAAACCAAGCCTCAAATCAGCTCAACCCTTGATTAGATCAAGATGACCTGTTCCTGCTATAGTTGCCTGCCACAAATTAAAGAAAATCAGAAAATCATTTAACAACATCTGAATCCTTCGTAGTTTTAAATATATATGTAAAATATCCATCATTCAGTTAAAGAAATACCAGGCATATGAAGAGGAAGGATCAAGAGAAGAAAAAGACATTCAAAACAGACCCACAGGTGATACAGATACTGCAAATGTCAGACATGGGCTTGAATATCAGTGGTTAATAGGTTCAAGAAAGTAAATGACAAGGTGGAGAATTTTGCTAGCATACTGGAATCTATTTATGTAAAAAATTAAATAGAAATTCTAGAACTGAAATAGAATCAATGATATTAAGCATAAGTAGGTGGACTTAACAGTGGCTTAAACACAGCTGAAGAGAGATTTAGTGATCTAGAAGATAGGTCAGTAGAAAATATCCTGCCCAAAACAGGGAGAGAAAAAAAGATGAAAAATAAAGGAAATATCCACAAAAGATATATGATAAATAACAAAAAGTCTAACACACATGTCATGGGAATCCAAGAAATACGATACAGAGAATTTTCCAAAACCAATGAAATATACCAAGCCACAGATTAAAGAAGTGCTTTAAACCTCAAGCAGGATAAACGTAAAGAAAAACAGACACAGGCCAGTCATATTCTTAAAAACAAAGACAAAAAGAAAATTTAAAAGGAGCCTGAGAAAAAAGACATATTATCTATGAAGAAGCAACAAGAAGACAAACAACTGAGTTCTCAACTGAAATGATGGAATCTAGAAGACAGTGAAATATATCTTTAAACTGCTGAAGAAAAATAAATGCCAGAGTAGAATTTTATACCCAGGTTTTCCTCGGAGATAAAAATGAAATAAAATCATTTCCAGACAAACAAAGACTGAATTTATTGCTGGCAGGCACACCCTAAAAAAATACTAAAAGGAGCTCTTCGGAAAGAGGCATATGATCCCAGGTGGAAGTGTGGAAATGCAGAGGGAATGAAGAGCAATTGATAAGGTAAATATGTGAGTAAATCTAAATGACTGTTGACTGGACCAAGAAATAGTAATGTCTCATAGGATTCAAGTTCATGCAAAATCAAAATACACAACAACCAATAGTACAAAAGGAATGAGGGGACAAATAGGATTGCAGTGTGTTAAAGCCCTTTGATTTTCTGGAGAGTAGGAAAAGTACCCATCAATAATAAGTCAAGGGTGTTATTACATGATAACCCTTAAAATAATAGTAAAATAATATATAATTAACAGGCTAATAGAAGAGAAAGGAATATTAAAAATACTTGATTAATTCAAAAGAAGGTGAGAATTGAGAGAAAAAGAAACATTGAACATACAGGACAAATAGAAAACAAATAGAATGTAGATTTAAATCCAAATATATCAGTAATTATATTACCTGAGAATGAGCTAAATAGTCCAATTAAAACTC
Source organism: Equus asinus (assembly GCF_041296235.1). Taxonomy (NCBI): domain Eukaryota; kingdom Metazoa; phylum Chordata; class Mammalia; order Perissodactyla; family Equidae; genus Equus; species Equus asinus. The sequence continues at coordinate 37,621,046 of NC_091796.1, read as the reverse complement.
TGACATTTAATTTTAAAAAACCCAGCAAAATCCAACTAAAAAGAGCATTTTTGCTGCTTACAAAAATAACTTAAATATAGGGTCATAGGAAGACTGATAGTAAGTGAATGGAAAAAAAGATATACCATGCAGATAAGGGGACATAGGCAATGAGACAAAGGAGACCGCACGGCAGAAAGCATTACTAGATACGAGGAGGGACAACCAACCAAGGAGACACCAGAAACCCTAAATTTATTTGCACCTAATTACAGAATGTATAACACAAATTTTGAAAGAATTGTAAGGAGAAACAAATTTATAATTAGAGTGTTTTTAGCATACTCTCTTACTAACTGATAGCAGAAGCTGACAATTAAATCTGTATGGTTATAGAAGATTTGAATACTCTTAACCAATATAACCTAATTGACATGTATAAACCACTACACCCAACAACTGGGGAACACACACTTTTTTTTACAAGTGTACGTGGAACATTTACCAAAATTTACCATATTCAGGTCTTAAAGAAATCAAATCCATAAGTAAAACTCTTTCCATAAAGAAATCTCAGGCTCAGATGTCTTTACTACTGAACTCTGCCATATATTTAAAAAGAAATAGCATAAATCTTATACTAACTCCTCTAGAGAATGGAAAAGGGTTGAACATTTCCCAGTTCATTTTATGAGGCTAATATAACCCTGATCCCCAAACCTGACAATTTCATTACAAGAAAGGAAAACTGCCTCGGAAGATCTCTATCACAGATATAGATACAAATCTAAACAAAATATTGGCAGAATAAGTTTAATAATATATTCAAATCAAGTTGGATTAATTCCAGGAATGAAAATTTGGTTTAATATTTAAAAATCAGTGTTATTCAATATGCTAACAGGCTCAAACAGAAAAAACTTATGCTCATAATACAGAAAAAGCTTTTGATAAAGTTTGCACCCATTTGTGGGAAAAAAGCCTTTTAGAAAACTTAGATCTCAGCAAACTGCAGGTATTGGTAAATGATCTCTCTTTAAAAATAGAGCAAACATCATATTTAATGGTAAAATATTGAAAGCCCTGAAATTGGCACTGAGACAAGGAGGTCAGTTATAATCACTTCTTTTCACCTGGTACTGACAGTCCTGGCAGGTACAATGAGGTGAAGAAAAGAAATAAAAAGTATAAGGATTTGAAAGGAAGAATAAAATTCTCATTTATAGGCATCAAGATTATATACAAAGATTATTCAAAATGATCTGTAGTTCAACAATTAGAGTTTACAAATGAATTTAGCAAAGTCACTGGGTACAAGATCAGTATACAAAAATCGACTTTATTTCTATATTACAGTGACAAAAATTAGAAAATAAAAAATGACAAAAGAGTAAAATCATCAGATACCTAGGAATACATTTGACCAAAGATATTCAAGACCTCTATTAGAAAACTGAGAGGTATTTTTAAAAGCCAAATTAAAAGGAGAGATACACAATGTTCATAAATTGGAAAACTCAGTATTGTAAAGATGTAATTTGTCCCAAGTTAATATATATAATCCTAATTAAAATCCTAGTAAATTTTCTTTTTTGTAGAAATTGCCAACTGATTCTAAAATTTATGTGGAAATGCAAAAGGCCAAAAATGGCAAAACTAGGGGACTTACAATGGTAGAGATCAAGCCTTGTTTTAAAGTTACGGTACCTAAAACATTGTTATATTGGTGGGAGGACAGATAACTGGACCATTGGAAGTGCAGAGAGTCCAGAAACACCCCCCCCCCCCCATGTTGGTGCTGACAGAGGTAATGCTGCAGTGTAGTGGGAAAGGGGTTGTCCTTTCAGTAAATGGTGCTAGGTTAATTGGATATCCACATGGAAATAAACGAATCTTGCCCCTTATCTTGCCCTATATTCAGAACTCAATTCCTGCTGGATCATAGATCTAATGGTGGAAGGTAAAACAATAAAGCCCTTAGAAGATAACAAGGAAAATATATTCACAGCTTTGGGGAGGCAAGGATTTTTAGAGAAGACACAAAAAGCACTAACCATAAAGGAATAAATATGATAATTTGAAGTACATTAAAACTTAAGATCTTCCGTTGATGAAAAGACACCAATACAAGTGAAAAGGCAAGTCACAAAATGGGAGAGGAAATTCATGTGGTCTCTCTCTGTGTATATGTGTATTCAACAAAGGACTCATATTCAAAATCTATAAAGAGCCCCTTCTCCTACTAAATAAATCAGAAAAGACACAATCAGAAGAATGGGCAAAAGACTTAACAGGCACTTCAAGATGATATCCAAATGGCCAATAGACTTTATTCATCAGGGAAATGCAAATTAAAACCATACAGATACTACTGCACACTCACCAGAATGGTTAAACTTTAAAAGCATAATGATAAGCGTTGGTAAAGATGTGGAAGTAAAGGAGCTCTCACATACTCGCTTTTAAATACTCTTCTGCAGCTACAAAGCTGAGTTTCTGCATGCTCTATGACCCAGCCATTCCACACCTAAATAGAGACCTAATAAATATGTGTGTGTGTATATATATATATATATATATATATATACACCCCTAAAGATATATATAAAAATATTCACAGCAATCTGTGTGATAGGAAAACAAAACAAAGACACCTGAAACAATTCAATGTTCATTGACAGTGGAATGGATAATTATGTTATAGTATATACATAGAATACTATACAGCACTGAAAATGTACTGTTACATCCATTTAACAACATAGACTGACTCTCACAGACATATAGTAGTGTGCAAGAAGTTAGATACAGGGGAGAACCTAATGTAATTTATATCAAGTTCAAGTACAGGGAAAACTAGTTTACGGTTTTATAAGTTAAGACAGCAATTACCTTTGGTGAGAAAGAGGTTTAGTGGCTGGTTGGGGCCTCTGGGGTACTGGTAATGTTCTATTTTCTTATCTGAATGGTGGTTACATGCGTGTGTTCACTGTGAAAATTCATTGATTTGTACACTTTTCTAAATGTGTTACACTTAAGTAATAAAAAAAACAAAGCGAAAAACAGAGGATGGAAGCAGTTGGTATAGAATTTCTTGGCTTTGCCACATGGGAATTGGCCATCTGGAAAAGAGGGGGGTGATGATAAAGTCTCAGGTTTATCCTTGTCCCTGAGCTCAGTGAGTGCTTTAGCATCGTGATCTTTGTGGAGCCCAAGGACCAGGACGCAGTGAGACCTCCATTTCTGTGGCCCTTTCTCTCCCTTGGAGACACTAGAGCTCTGTTGTGTCTGCTTTATCCGTAATAGACGATGCTGGCAGCGTGTGGAGTGACGTGGGCAGGACGAAGGAAACCAAGGGCTCCTTTTCCTCTCTCTTTCTCCCTCTTCCTCCCCCTCTTCTTTTCTTACTCTGCTGCAAAGAGTCAGAATTCTTGCTGGGGAGCCCACACCCACAGACGAAAAAGACAGAAGGACATTTATTTTGAAAAAGGACAGATGTAAGTTAGTATTTTGTAGACTGAGACACAAATGCTAAGATTTCAGAATGTAGTAGAATGTAGACCCAGTGGGCAGTAGAGAGGGCTGCTTTGAGGAAGGCAAGAATTCCAATTTCAGAAACCAAATGAAAAGATATTTTAAAAGTTTTATTCAGGGGATGTTATGGGCTGAATGTTTTTGTTCCCTCCCAATCCATCTGTTGAGGCCCTAGCCTCCAATGTGGTGGTATTAGGAGGTGGGGCCTTTAGGAGGTGATTAGAATTAGATGAGGTCATGGGGGTGGGGTCCCCTGATGGGAATAGTGCCCTTAAATGTACCTAATTGGCATGAGAGCTCCCTCTCTCCACCAAGGAAAGGCCGTGTGAGCTCACAGGGATCAAGTGGCTGTCTACAAGCTAGGGAGGGGACCCTCACTAAGAACCGAATCTGCTGGCACATTGCTCTTAGACTTCCTAGCTTCTCTGGAGAAATACTTTTCTGTTGTTCAGGTCACCTAGTCTATGTATTTTGTTAGAGATTTTGTTCCTGAGCTGGCTCGGACAGGGAAATAAAACTTCCCTTGGTTTACGGGCATTGATTCTGCAAACTGGGGCACAGTCCCCTCTTCCCTGAGGGTGTCTATCTGTGGAGTGCTGTCAGCTGGGACCACTCAGCAGCCCGGCCATGTCTGTCTTTTGTGAGCATAGCGGTCGAAGTGAAATTAAAAAATGCCCTTCGTAAGCACTAGGGTTTTCAGCCTGACCCCATCTTGGTAATGAGAAAGTCAAGGAAAGAAACAAGAAACACTTGAATTTATGGGAACAGAAAGATATAAATATGCATGTAGTGCCATAATTAGGGTGACTTCCAAATCAGGAGTTCCCTTTAATTCTGCTTGTTCTCGGTCTAACCAAGTAAGTTAAAAACCTTACTCTTAAAAAAGTTATTATAAAAGAATTTGCTCTTGGTTCTTAATTAGTGCTGCTTCTATGTATCAAGTCAGAGTTGAAAATTCTTTCCTCTGATTTAACGGACAGTATGTTCCCATGGTGTAGAAGTTTTTCTACAGATTTCACACTAATAAAGTAGTTCAAATTGCTGCGCTTCTTGAAAAAATAACACTGCTTATTTGGTTTGCAAAAAAGTCAACAGAACATCTTTTTTAGGTTTAGGAAAAGGAGCCTTGGAGGAGCAGGTGTGTCGCACGAGCTGCCTTTGCTGTGCTGGGCTGTGTGCTGCTCTGAGCCGGGCATCTTTAATCCAGCGAGTCAAGAGTTTTGCCTCTGCGATGACCAGTTATCTGCTCACCAGCCCAAAATAGGCACAAAATCAGTTGCTTTGCAGGGTATCTCTGCAACGTGTGTCACGAGGTTTCTTTGAATAGGGAGATTTTCCTGCCAATTTGGGAAGCCGAAGAGGAGACTGGCAGAGGTGCCAACTGTCACAGGGATCCACACGGTTCTCCAAGGCAGCTCAGGTTTGTCCCTGGCTCCCCAAAGTCAGTCTTTTCCCACAGCAGTGCTGAAACCATGGACTTCATCATCTTTATTAAAATTTTTTTTTCCATATTGTATTCATTAAAGGTAAGTAAAATCCACTGAATGCTGGCACAGCCCTATTAGAGTTTTTGTGAGGATTAGATGAATTAATACATGTGTAGCATCTAGACTGTGCTTGGAATACAGTAAATTATCAAAAAATGGTTGGTCGTGTAGGTATATTGTGCGCTGGCCACTGGTAGATGCTTCACCTACAAGTGGTCCGCCACACCTCTCAATAGTTCTGCAAGCTGGTTGGTAGTATTTCTTATTTTATAGATAAGGAAGAAGAGCCTCTGAGAAGTTAAGTAATTTATGTAAGGTCACACAGCTGCTGAACAGCAGCACTGGGGACTGAATCCAAGTCTTTCTTCTCCACCACCTGCCATATTCATTCTAAGACTGTTTCTCAAACTGGGGTGTGAGCCTCCTGGAAGGTTTGTGGAAGTGTTCATAGAGGGGTTGTCTGTGGGTTTATAGTTTGAAAAGTACTGCTTTGTGCAAGAGGTTGGCAAACATTTTCTATAAAGGGCCAGATAGTAAGTGCTTTATGCTTTGCGGGCCATACAATCTCTGTTGGAACTACTTATCTCTTCTGCTGCAGCTGACACCGCAGGCAAGACTTAAACAAATGTGTATGTCTTTGTTCCAGTAAAACTTCATTTACAGAAACAGGGAATGAGCTGGATTTGGCCTGCGGGCCGTAGTTTGCTGACCCTGCTTTGTCCGTGCTGCCTTCTCTTCTCTTCAGGCCCCTCATCCTTGGGTGTTCTGACTTCTGTTAACAGTGTTACTGTCTGTCTTCTTGGAAGCCTTCTACTTTATGTGCTCAGTTGTCAAAGTCCCACATTCTACTACTGTTTGAGTGGCTGCCATGTGCTGGGCACTGGGGATAGGGCAGTGGCCAGAATAAAGTTCCTGACCTCATGGAACTGACAGACTGGTGGGGAGACAGGCAGGTGTATGTCAGGTGGTGAAGGGTAAGACGAATAGGGCAAGGGGATGGAGAGCAACAGGGCTGTTTATGTGAAACAGTGAAGGAAGGACTCTGAAAGGCAACATTGGAACGGAGGTGTGCAGGAAGGGAGGAATAAACTATGTGGCTATCTGGGAGAGGAGCATTCCAGGCAGAGAGAACAGCAAGTGCAAAGGGCCTGAGGCAGGAATGTGCTTGGCATGTTTGAGGAACATCTAGGAATTCTGAGTGGCTGGAGTGCAGTGAGTGAGGGGAAGAGTGGAGGGAGAGAGGCAGACAGAAAAGGGGCAGTTCCCTTGTAGGGCTTTATAGTGGGCCACCAGAGGGGGGTTTGAGCAGCAGAGTGTCATGATCTACTCACACTACAAAGGATCCCTTTGGCTGCTGGGTGGAGAGGGACTGTAGAGTAAGTAAGGGTGGATGCTGGGAGCCTTACTAGGAGGATGATAATGGGAGAAGCTCAGAGATTCTGAATATATTCTGAAATCTGGGCCACATGCTGTCCCAACAGATTGCAGCAGGATGTGGGAGGATGAGAGGGGTCAAGGCTGACTCCAGGTTTTGGCCAGAGCAGCTGGAAGGTCAGAGCTGCCCTTTTTTTGAGATGGGAGGACTGTGGGTGTGCAGGTTTGTGGGGAAGATGAGGAGTTTAGTTTGGATGTGTTAAGTTGGGGCTGTCATTTGGATATCCAAGCGCAGATGTCAAGTAGGCAATGGGTTTTCAAGTTCAGAGTTTATATTGGGGATGCACAGAAGGGGGTTGGCAAGAGATGGGAGGTCTTTGAAGCCGGAGGCTGGCTGGGATTGCTCAGGGAGTGAGTGCAGAGAAAGGAAGGGCTCAACTGGAGGCCACTGCTCCTCCTGCCCCCACCGCCCTGCCATTTCATGCCCCAATGCTCTTACCTAAAACCACTCCAGGAGCTTCCTTCCCAGCCTGTTACCCAGCTACTGTGGATTCCTGGAGCTCAATGCCAGCATGTCCCTCCTCTCTGACACCTTTGCTGTGTCTGCACAACCTGCAGAAGAGTGTGTAGGTGCCTCTGTCCTACACGATCTGCCCTACTCTGCCCTTCCATTCTCTCTTGTGTCCCCCTGTTCACCCATGCTCTGCCTATGAGCAAAGCAAAATGAAGTTCTGAAGCTCTCTTCACCTGCCCCGAATCTCTAGGATTCTTCCCACACGGAAGAACCAATCCCTTACCCAAGATTATGTAATAAATATGTAGCCACTGTGCTAAAGACTTGAAAGGATTCTAGAGAGATGTAAATCACTGCAGTGTGAAGACTTAACGTCTTTTAAAAATAATCCCTCAAGATGATGAAGAAAGTTTTGGAGGTGTGATCAGAGACCTGCTGTAGCTTTTGTGGTCTGGTAGCTGCTGTGATGTGGGATGGGGTGGTTTGGGAATCCAGGATCCTGTTAGGGAGATGTAAAAAGAAGGAGTGCATGAGTCGAGTTTTTACTGTGAAAAAGGGGAATGGGACTGAAGAACGGATAAAGATAACTGGTATTGTGGCCCTGCTCAGGGATGGGCAGGTTCCCAACAATGCTACAGACTTCTTGGGGATGCCTGTGTGGACCCAGGAGCCACAACCCAGTGGGAGAGGGGATCCCAGGGTAGAACTTAAGCAGGGTGCCCAGGGCATTGTTAGGTCCACCCACAGCAGCCTGAGAGTTAGAAAGGGCAAATAGCTTTCACTTGCTTATGCCAAGTCAAATCAACTGATCATGCCTGCCTGGGGTGCAGTTGGCAGTCAGGTCTCAGAAGAAAGAATTTGGTGATTGATTAGTCATGTCTACCAGGGAGTGTTTGGGGCTGGGCTTGCCATTCTGGTCCTGGAGGGTGTTTCTGAATTGATGGACAGCTGTCAGGACTGCTGGAGTACTTGGTGTTGCCCATAGACCTGTGGGGAATCGTGCTGTGTGAACCAGACACTCACCAAGTTAGATTTGGCTTGAAATGAACTAACCTAAGTGAAAACTAACCAAATCTATTAGTTTTTTTTAAAAAAGTCACAGGTTTTCTTTTCATGCTTTGGAAGTGACCCTTAACATTGTTGTGGTCTGTGTTTTACATCACGGAATGAATGACACAGAAGCTTCTAAAGAAGTGAAAACAAAGCATCTCATTAAAAAAATATCCAAAGTAGCAGGAGATTTCCTTCACCAAAAAGTATTTTGAGCGCTGTGAAGTGCTCTATAAATGTAAGGACTTATTATTATACATCACTTGAGGAAAACCAGCTCAGCTGTAATGCTAACAATTACGGAACAGACCTCCTTATTATGATTCCCTCCTACAATTAAGTTCCTCCTCTTGAAGAGAACCTCTGAGGATGGGCTTTGCCTGACCTGAATAAAGTCCTTGCTGGTGAGGGAAGGCTGAAGACAGGGCCATGTGGTCTTGCGGGGCCCATTGTCTGTCGTTTTGATGACCAGTTTATCCAATGGGGATCCAGTCTGTGAAAAGTTGGCTGTTGCCTCCTGGCTTGAGTGAGTTGGCTTCATATGGGGAGGCCAGCCTAGTCCCTGCAAATGACTGCCTGCTGGGTAGCCCGCTGTTTATGGGTACGTTCTCCTCTCAGCAGGGAGGCCTCCTGGGGAAACCACCTCGAGGTCAGGGGGGTCTTGGTGCATACAGCATCAAAGTACGTATTTCTTTTCATCCCAGGCCACTGGATGCTCAGTACCATTTGGTGAGTGAGTGAGTAAATGAGTGTGTGTGGAATTGGAGCAATGAGGTGGCTCACAGGCATTGGCAGGCCGGGGACTGAGCACGCTCAGGAGCCTCCCCTTGCCCTGAAGAAGGGAATGGCTCCCTCCAGAGCCCCTCCCCTACCCTTTCAGTTCTGACTGCATCCAGATCACAAATGCTCTTGAGTACTAGTCTCTTTGTAAGATTTTGCTTCTTCTGATTTCCTCCAAAGAGGTGTATATCCAATTATTTCCTCTTTTCTTTTGTAAAGAGGTGAAAAATTATAAACAATGAGGTACAAATAATTTTCCCTGCTGGTGTTTGATAGAAACAGGCTATGAAATACTCATTGTTAGTAAGCTTCCAAAAAGCTTTTGAATTGATGGATAATTTGAGAATCTTCAACAGAGGGTTTTGAGCCACTGTTCTTGGCTTCTGTATATACTCAATTGACAAAGAAACAGGTTCGATTGTCACCAACTACACTAGAAGTTAGTCTGTGTACTTTATAGGGGCCCCCTTGTTCCTCTGAGTACATGCGTGTCTGCAGATGATTGACACAGGGTCTGCTGGCCTGGGTGCCACCCCCTGTAACTGTAGGGCTTCTGTGGGGTGTGTGTCAGGGGCAGTCTTCCTGGTGTATTCTGGAGCCATTCAGGAGGCAGAAACTACATGGTGATTTAAACAGAGGAAGCTTAATATGAAGAATTATGAAACTCTGCTGAAGGCTTAACTGTGGGATATGTGAAAACTCTCTCTGGTACCCTAGGGCTGGGGAGGGTAGACTTGGAAGGGGTACAGACCTTGTTGGAGAAGGAGTAGTTGACTGCACTGGATGGTGGAGAAGTTCACTGGTTTAGCTGGTCTGCAGTCACTGGGCATACAGGAAGCAAGCCTCCAGCGTCCCGGCAGGGTGGGTGAGCCACAGTGGTGTGGTAGTGCAGTGGGAATGGGGCACCCGGTGCAGGCAGGAGGCCTGGAGCACAGATCCCTCTGTCCAGAAGGCTGTACTGTCAGGAGAACCACAGGAAACAAACCTGGGGGGGGACAGACACTGAGTGAGCTGAGGGATCAGGGTGCTGGTCTGGGCAGGAGGCCTCTAGCACCTTCTGCTGAGAGGGCTTAACATCATGTTACTGTGGACAAGAAATTCCTTCCATTATCGCAGGGCATGTATCAAAGGATGAATCTGGAGCTGCAACGGAAGTACGCTGATAACTGGCTTTGGGTCCCCCTTTCCTGCAGCACCTGTGGCCCCCCTGGGTGTCTGTGAGGATGCAGGGTGCCCCTCCCTCCAGGCTGCCCTGTTTGCTTCTCAAGACTGGCTCACACAGGGGCCACAGCTTCTCCTTTGGCAGCTGGGGCAGCTAAGGAGGGCAGAGGAGGAGGATCATGGCCCCCTTTATAGGCCTGCAGCACAGCTCGACGGGAAAGGATGTGTTGTCAGGAATGACCTGCTGGGCCCGCGCTCCTGCCAGAGAGGTGCACTTTATGACTTTAACTTGATGCACTGTGGTTGGGGCAGTGGCATCTCTGACGACTCACAGAGGGCGCCTCCCTCTCTCCCTCTCTCTGAGCTGACTGGAGGTGCCAAACACTTGAAGGACGTGTGTTCCTGCAGTCCTGGACTACGATCACAGCTCGGGCAGTTCCTGGAAGGAATGTTTCTTTATTGGCGCACTGCAAGCACCAGGGCGGATTCTGTGCCTGTTACCTTGAGGGCTGGACCCAGCTCTCAGGCTCAGCTGAGGTGGATGGATGTGCCTGGTTTAGGTTTGGAAGGACTTATGCCCTCAGTGTCCCTCTGCCAGGGCCCCAGCCCGTGGAGATTCTGACTTAATTGATCGGATTTGGGCCTCCGGTATCCTTATGCTTGAATAGCACCCGGACCCTGACTGTGTGGTTTGGAAGTGCAGCCAGGACAGAACTCTGGTTGGAGCCAGTCTCTGCCCCCTGGGGAGGGGGCACTTCTTGGCTCATGCCTCCTCCATTTACTTGTTTGTGCATTTCACTCAAATGTGGCCAGTGAGCATTTTGAAGGCAGAGACTTTCTCACCCTCTTTGTGTATCTGTTCCCCACACCATCCTTGGCCAGTGTTAGCCTCTCCATAACTCATACTCACTGCCCCGACCAGCCCTTGGTTCCCTGGAGTCAGTGGAGTTGCTGATGCCCCTGGTTTCTCTCAGAGTCAGCCTGGAAGCTCACTGTCTCCACCTGTGAGATCTGATTTTCTCAGGGTCCAATTCTTACTTGCCAAAGGAGAGAATGAGGAACATCAGTCTTGGAGAGGATGGCTGTGGGGCAAGGACAACTGCCCCTTGCTAACTTTGTCTTGAATACCTGACCTGCTGACAGGTAGTGGAGGTTGCTTGTCAACTCGAACTCTTCTCCAGGAGTTCATTTACAGACTGAAAGGATTCCATGCAGTCCCCACTTAATTCGGTGGCATGGATTCAAAACATTGTAAAGCTAATTTGTAGGAACATATGATTTCGCCCTTTTTGGGTTTATGACCATTTTTACCTTGGCAGGCTCTGACATGAGCTGTCGTGGCCATTTCCAGATGTGAACAGTCCCCCTCTTTTAGACAATCTGGTTGTCCTCCCTGGAATATAGTGGGGGTGGGTGTGGGGAGAGTCCTTTTCTTTGTTTGACAAACCCTATCTGAGCAGTTCTCAAAGTGTGGTCCCTGGACCAGCAGCTTCAGCATCACCTGGGTACTTGTTAGAAGGGAAAATTCTTGCCCTCCCCCCACCCCCGCATTGATCCAGAAACTCTTGTGGGGGGGGGGGCGGCAGCACTCTTCATTGTAAGAAGCCCCCAGATGACTGATACACTCATGTTTGAGAACTGCTGCCCTATCCAGTAGTCAAACTGGATGAGATGGATGCCTCAGTGCACCACAAGTCCAGCTGGTTCTTTCTTTGTTTTTACCCTCCAAGACTTTATCCCTACCCATCCCTCCATTCCTCATGTGGGCCTTTTGAAATCACATCCACATTCCTGGCCAAGGTCAGATGTCACTTCCTTCGTGAGGCCTTGCCTGACTCCCCCTCTCTCACTTGATGTGTGCTTGCTCTCCTTTCTCCTCTCCTCCCCCCAACTCCCTTGCCCTACCCTCCCAGCCTCCCATACCTTCACTGCATGTGGTCCCCCCATAGCAACCCCAGCATCACTGGGTGCTTGTTAGAAATGCAGAATCCTGGCCCTGGCCCACCTGAGTGGGAATCTGCATTTCACAAGATCTCTTGGTGATTCCTAACCACTTTAAAGGTTAGGAAGCACTGATCATCCGGAGTGTACTAAAAGAAATCAATGTTTTTCCTGATTACATTTTTAATAACACTTATTCATTGGGAAAATATGGGTGATACAGAAAAACCCAGAGAAGCCAAGGCAGCCAAGTTCAGGCGAGGTAACGTGTTCCTTCCACGCTGCTATGAGCAGACTCTCTGGGGCTTGTTGTTAATGTACCTGTCCCGGGAGGTGCTATATTCAGATGACCTGTTTCTGAGACAGAAGCTATGCTTTAAACAACAGCTAACACCATGTCTTGCATAAAGCAGGTGTTCAGTAACTATTTAAGGACACAGAAGAGGGAATTGAAGAATTCTCTGCTACTATAAGGGCACTGTCCCTTTTCTAGAAGTTGGAGTCCCTAGCATACTAAAGAGCTAGATTAAGGCTGTTTTGGGCTGAACTTCTCATGGCTGCTAAATCTTGGTGCAGTGACAGGAGTGTCTCCTTCTGAAACCTCTATGGGTGGCTTCCCTGAGGCAGAGTGAAGCTTGGTAAAAAAACCTGCTGCATGCACCTCTTATTCGTGGTCCACATGCTCTGTATCAAGACGCACAGCTTCTGACCTACCGTGAGAACTATGACTGATAATGTGATTGCAAGTTTTACTAGAATTCTTCAGTGTGAATGAGGGGGGTTGGGAAGAAGGAATCATCCCACCTGCCACTTGGGCTCAGAGCTGAGGGACTAATTTACATAACCATGTAAGGAGCATTGCAGAGTCCACGTTCAGCTCATTCAGCCCAGCGCCCCTAGCTGCGCGCCCCTGTCTTTCAGGAGCTGTGTCCGAGGCCTGTCCCCACCCTCTTGGCCTTGGGAGCAGCTGCAGGTCTCCAGGGCCTGGTCTGGGCTCATGGATGCACATGGGAGTTGCCCAGTAGAAATAGCTGTGACTTTGGACTCATAATCTCAAGGTTCTATACCTGTCCAGCATTTCTAAGCTCTGTCCCTTTTGTCCAGCTTCTTTGTGTTTCCTCCTTGGTAAGAACCAGACATGGCTCCTTGGGGAAGTGCCCAGCTTCCTCCACGTGAATGCTGCTGCCCACATCATATTCCTGGCCTCCAGGTGGGCAGAAACTTGCGCACTCCTGTGCTCCTGGCAGACCTCTGTTGCTAGGGAGCAGTGACTCTGAAGCATCAGCACTCGGGACCTAAGTGTGAGTGACTGCCTCCCATTGGGCCGTTACCCTCCATGAGGGTGCCAGAGGGTGTGTCTCACCTGCTGTGTTTGTGCACATGATGGTCTGGTCATCTTGCTGGAAGGACAGCATGAGTTGGTGGCAACCTTACAGGACACAGGACATGTTCGTATCCCAGACACGTCTGGTGCTGCAGCATCTGCCTGGCCTCAGCATTTCTCTTAAACATCTGGGAATAATTACTCTCTGCCTAAAACCAAACCATGAAGCAGTTATAAGAAACTCCACATTTAGGCGAGTGAAAAAAATAAGCAGGATAATAGATTTGAAAAGTTTATATCACAAGAAAAAAAACTGTAACTATGCATGGTTGCAGATGTTAACTAGACATTATGGTGGTTGTTTCGCAATATATACAAATACTGAATCATTATGTTGTACATCTGATATATAATGTTATATATCAATTATATCCCCCCCAAAATACAAGCAATTTTGCTCTTGTCTGTTCCTCCCTGAAAATGGCAGATATGAATTGTTTTTCAGAAACACTAGAGTCCCTTTGCCTCGAGTGCATAACCGAAAAGGGACCCGAGTTGAGTCCTGTCACAAATGTGTCACTGCTTGTGACTGAAGCCACTAGACCTGTTTCTGGGACATGAAGAAAATGTTGATTTTGATATTTTTAGAGCCAACATTACAGTGTACTTTTTAGCTGTGAAGTATCTCTAAGTCCCAAAAGATGATGACTGATCTGAATTTCACAGGTGATAGTCTATAAATTCACAATTTCACAGTGGGTTTTCACTTGCCAGAAAATATACTAGGTTTACAGTTTTCATTGGTTCTAAAAACTTGATCCTCAACAATGTTAGAGTGAAAGTTATTTCGTCTCGAAGGTCAGATTTTCCAGACTCTCAAATGAGCAAACTCAGAACCTACCTAGAGTCATGTACTGATAATTTTTATTTTTGGTTACAGAAATGCACACCCTGCAGAGTAAATGAGATCCCCAAAATAATACCCCAGACCTGGTTACTGTGATAGCTCTGCTCCAGGCTGCTATGTAACGTGAATAAGCCAGAAGAGGTGACAACTTTTTTTCTCCAAACATTTATCAAACACTAATTAAAGATGACAATACGTTTGGTAGTTTCTCAGGGAATATTTACTTGGCCCATATAGCATCCCAGATGGAAGTTTTTCACTTTGCTGTCTCCTGCGTGCGGCTCTGTGGAACGCCGTCCTTCCGTGCCTGGCAGCTCCAGGAGAGATCTGCCCGAGAGACGTGTGGTCTTCCGCTCAGGAGCAAGAGCAGTGGTTTTTTTTTTTTTTTTTTTTTCCGTCAATTAAAAATGGACAAGTTGTAATTTAGAAATACATGGATGCCTGTGGATTTTTAAATTGGATTTAAAAAGTTGTGGCAAGGAGTGCAGGGACCAATCTTTAATTACAGCTCTTACCAGCCCTCTACTTTGTCATGCCAGGTGGGGGGAGGCATCCCTGCCGAGCAGGGCGCTCGTAACCAGGGCGTCAGGCATCTCACACTGGGGCTTTCTGTGTGCTCTGGCAATGGAAGAGAGGAAACAGTGGAGCAGCGGATCTGACTTGGGTATCTGGGACGCTGAGGATTTTAAAGGCAGTACAAACCTCACTGAGGGGTTTCAACTGATCACTAAACTAGGGCTGTCTGGCATATAGTTAATGAATTACTAAGGGAATGGAGTAAACTACTCTGCTGATTTCACACTGCTGATTCTGAAATCCTCTGTTATTGAGAAGGTGTTAGGCCGAGAACATTAGTGTTATGTACGGTTGAAACTAAATGAAGAAACTGCACATTTAATCATAGAGTGTTTGAGGAAAAAGGACTTTTGAGGCATCTGAGCCAGGGTCCAGACAAGTAATGGAAATGAGCCAGGTGGACAGGTGACCCTGAGGACCTGGGTAGCATGTGCCCCGAATAAAGGGTGGGTGCTGTTCAGCCTGACCTCCCTGGGCCTGGAAGGGATGGCCCAGGGTTTCTGGATCTTCCCATTCTTCAAGAGAAGCTGGAAACCTGGAACTTTATGGACAACCTCTTTCAACGATTGGCAACGAACCAAAAATATTTTAAAATGCCACGCAGGCCAAACCGAGTGTGGCAGTGAGCTGCCAGTTTGGACTCTGACGTCTGCCAGTCTCCCTCATTTTACAGATGTGATAACCAGCTGGCTGCAGCTTCCGCCACTGGCTTGGTGGTAGCCTGAGGCCTGGAGGCCCAGTCTCTTGTTTCTGAGGCTGACTTTACTTTCTCCCAAAGGGCCATTTTCTGGGGATGCTCTGGAGTGACTAAGGTGTTTGGGGTTTCCTGGCTAGCTGGCAGCTCACCCTCCAGAGTTGTTGAAAGCTCTTCCTAGAAGTCCACAGTCACGGCCAGCTGGACTTCCCCTGAGGCATGGGTGTTGATGTCTCACATGCCAGGTGGAGCTGGTTTCTTGGCTCATTTGTGTGTTTTCCTAGGATATCAGTGGATGTTCCCTGGGGTGCTGGGTTAATGTCCACACACTTGGACCCCAAGACGTACTTGCTCAGCAGGAAGAACACTGCCCACGAATGTGGTGGAATAGGAACGAGGAGCTGGGGACTGGGCGAAAGGGAATAGTTCTCAAGAGATTGGGACCCCACCCTGGAGTTTCTGCTCTTGGTCTTCAGCCTAACCTGAGACTTCTGCCCTCCCCCAGAGGAGGTAAATGTGGGTCTCTTGGGCACCTGTTCTCAGAGTGGAGTCCCAGGCCTCTGCATGAGATCACCTGGGGCATGGGAAACAGCAGTGTCCTGAGCCCCACCCACCCAGACGCTCAGACTTAGAATATTGGGGTGTGACCCGGGAATCTCCCTTTCAGACACGCCCCTCAGGAGGTGATTGTGCACACAGGAGTTTAAGAACCTCTGTTCTAGGGATGGCAGAGGCACTGGGCAATAGGGCCTTGTGAGTCCAAGTCATGTTCTCTAGGCTCCAAGTACAGGAAGGCAAGCAGATCAGAGGAGCAGGTGGGTCAGTGGGGTTCTGGCTTACAGCCCGGAACCCAAGAGGCAGCGTTAAGTCGTGACCCCAGGACTGGTTTTAGGGGTATGACCAGTGCAGTCCTACAGGCTCCTGCACTTGGGGTTTAATGCTCTGCGGTCACAGTTTGAAATTATTAATACTTTTATTTTTGATTTTGCGTCTTTTAAGTGAAGGCTGATGAGACAACGGAGCGTGCGCTGGGGGCTTGGAGCCCCTGCTCATGTGCAGTTTTGCCAACCTCTGCCTCCCCACCTGCCCACGACCAGATCTCTGTTGCAGGCTCCCCACTCCACCTTACCCCACCCAACCCTGCCCAGTGACTTCCACTGTCTTCCGCCCCAGCAGCGGCCTGTGTGCAGGTGGGCGCATGCCCCATGTGCTGAGTTGTGGGGGCGGGGCTGTGGGTGCCTGTGAGGGTCTACGCGTGCCGCATGGGTATCCTTGAGCCCGAGGAAGCGCAATAGTAAATAGACAAAAACAAAAGCAAAAACACCATGACGGGTAAAAAGAGAAACCACTGAGAAAGGAAAAAGAGTTTTTTCAGCTTTTTGAACATTGGGCCCACATTTTCAGTTTGCACTGGGTCTTGTAAATTATACAGCTCGCCTGGGTGACCGTATGCATAAATTCTATTCTTAGTGGCTCTGTTTTATTGGTGGCTCACAGGAGTGAAATAATGTGCCCCTTCCCCTGGATCGCCTCTCTCCCGGTTTCAGCGACTCTTTGTTCTGATCGCAATATCCTAAGTTAATGGAAGATCGTAATCTTCTGTATGTTAACAGATTTCTTTGTATCATACATTATAGTCTTTTTCTTTCCATGAATTTGAATAACAGGGATTTTTAAAGAATAAAGCAATAATATATTAAAAATTCCCTTGAAAATTTTACGTAAGAGTTTTGAAGATTTTAAAGAGAATCAGTGAGAGCTATCATGCTTACATGGTTTCTCTAATTAAGTTTCCCACTTTAAATTAACTGCATGAATTTGGTTATGTGGTTTAGCTATTTAGGAGTTTAGCTTTAGGTTTAGCTATTTTGCACTGCCTCCCCTTGGCAGGTGGAATAAGCAGGATACACTTGGGATATGGTGTGCACTCAGTGAATGTTTGTGGAAGGATGGGAGGTGAGGATTGGATGTGTGGGCATCTCTGCAAAGGTCTTATCTTTTACTGTTTGAAGGGATGAGCAGCTGATAACACTCCACATGGTTATTTTCAAATGAAAGTTGTTAAGTCTGTGCCTCAGTTGACCGTGTTCTACTTGAAATACTCTCCTCCCTTGGTTTGTAGGAGAGCCTTCTCCTGGTTTTCCTCTGGCCCTTCTTTCTGTTGCTTCTCAGTCTCCTTTTCTTTGACTCAGTCTCTACATGTTGGAATTGCAGAGGGCTTACTCCTGTGCCTTTCTTTCCTCCTCATTCTATATCCTGTTGCAGTTAAGAATGCAGTCTTAGGAGCCAGGCTGGCTGGATTCAGTGGCTACTAATTGTGGTGATCTTGGACAACTTGTTGGGTCAACTTACAGTTTGCTGTGAGCTGGTGCTCCACAGTTTTACATCAATTATAAGATGATAATAAGAATAGTACCTTCCTCATAGCCTGTGTGAGGATTAAATAATTCATGTTAATTCATGTCAAGTGAATAGTAAATGTTTTTAGCTATTAAAAGTTAGAGATTTGGGCTTCTGCTTGTGCCTATAATGAACTAGCTAGTAGCAGACTAATACTTTTACCAAGAACAATGAGATAAGGCAGACAAAGGACTAAAAACCATCTGTATGAAGGCATTAGAGAGCTCCCAAGGCAGCCAGAACTTGGGAGGCCAAGATCCCAGAGAAGGGAGACTCACTGAGGTCAGACTCAATGAGTTAGACATTCTAAATTGCTTTTCACCTTGATGCATTTATCACTTCATCAATGGCACCTGAGACCATGAAGGCAAGCAAAAAGTCACTATGAGGAGGCTGACAAGTGAAACAAAGCTATTAGAAGTTTCTAGTATGGAAGAGGAAAAAAACAGAGATCAGAGCTCACCAAGATAGATGGATCCAAATAAACATCGCATGCATTCAGTTGGGCCCCTAAAGATTATACTCTAGAAGTAAGGGTTAACTGAAAACAGGCTAGGCCTACAAAGACTGAACCTCAGTTTTGAGTGAGCTCAGTCCTTGACTGGATTAAGGTGATCTACTCCTACAGCTTGCCAGAAGCTAAGGAAAATCCTCTCTGGAGGAAGATATCACCTAGAACCTTGAAATTTTTCATAAACCATCCATTATTGTATTCAATAAAATATACCTGGTAAATCCAGAGACATGACCAAGAGGGGAAAAAAATCATAGAAATATCTATATGTGATCCAGATACTAGAGTTATCAGATATGATCTTTAAAACAATTAAAAAAATACATTCAAGAAAATAGGCAAGATGGATAATTTTAAGAAAACAAAACAGGGCTGTGTAATATAAAGAAGCAAAGGGAAATTTTAGAAATGAAAAATATAAAAATTAAGAATGGAGCAGATGGGTTTAACTGAAGATTAGACACAGATGAAGAGAAAATTAATGATCTGGAGTATAGGTCAGTAGAAGATATTGAGACCAATTTATGGAGAGCAAAAAATGGAAAATGCAGAAAAGAGCCTTCTAGGCTTATGGGACATGGGTCTAAAATACATGTATTGGAGTCCCATATGGGAGAAGAAGGAAAATGGGGCAGAATCAGTAGTTGAAAAGATAATGGCCAAGATTTTTAAAAGCCAACAAATGACATCAAACCACAAGTTTAAGAAGTGCTGTAAACTCCAGGCAAGATAAATATATGGCAAACCACACATTAGCACTTCATAGTAAAACTGATGGAAATTAAAGACAGAGAAAATATTAAATGCAGCCTGAGAAAAATAGATTATCTTCAAAAGAACAACAATAAGACTGGAAGCTGACGTTTCAACTGAAATGATATAAGCTAGAAGACAGTGGAGAATTCCTGCAAAAATATCCTTTAAAGTAAAGGCGAGTTGACACCAAAACCACAAACAACAAAAGCAGAAATAGGTTAAATTGTACTTCATCAAAATTAAAAAGCTTTTGTGTTTCAAAGGACACCACTGAGAAAGTGAAATGACAAACCCATGGATTAGGGGAATATTTTTGAAAATCATATATCCGATAAAGAACTTGTATCCAGAATATAAACGGATTCTTACCATTCAACAAGAAAAAGACAACCCAAGTTATAAATGGGCAAAGGATCTGATAGACATTTTTCCATATAAAATATACAAATGGCCAATAAAGGCACGAAAAGATGCAGATAATCATTAGCCATCAGAGAAATGCAAATCAAAACCATGAGATACCACTTCACTTTCATTAGGATGGCTAAAATCAAAATGAAAACAAGTATTAGCAAAGTTATGGAGAGATTGGTACCCTCATGCATTGCTGGTGGGAATATAAAATGGTGTAGCCTCTTTGGAAAATGTTTGGCAGTTTCTTAAAGTGTTAAATATAGAGGTGCCATGTGACCCAGTGATTCTTCTAGGTGTACACCCAAGAGAAAGGAAAATATATGTCTATACAAAATCACGTATATAAATGTTCATAGTAGTATTATTCATAATAGCCAAAAAGTGGAAAAATTCAATGTCTATCAACCAATGAATGGATAAATCAAATACAATGGAATGTTATTTAGCAATAAAGTGAAGGAAGTGCTGACAAATGTTATATGCTGACAAATGTTATAGCATGGATGAACCTTGAAAACTTTATGCTAAGAAGCCAGTCACAAAAGACCACATATTATGTGATTCTGTTTATATCAATTGTCTAGAATAGGCAAATCTATAGAGACAGAAAGTAGATTAGTGATTTCTAGGGGCTGGAGGGGGTATGTTTGCGGAATGAGGCGTTACTGTTAATAGATATGTGGTTTCTTTTTGGGGTGATGGAAATGCTCTAAAATTGATTGTGGTGATGGATGCACAACTCTGTGAATATACTACAAGCCAGGGAATTGTACACTGTAAATGGGTGAGTTGTATGGTATGTGAATTATATCTCAATGAAGCTGTTACTGAAAAAATGGAGGTGAAGTAAAGATCTTCCTAGAAAATAGAAACTGAGGAAATTTGTTGCCAGCAGACTCTCACTAAAGAAATACTCAAGAGAGTTCTTCAGGCCGAAGGAAATTATCACAGATAGAAGCACAGAAATGCAGGAAGGAATGAAGTGGAAGAGACCAGGTAAATACGTGTGTAAAGTTAAATAAATATTGACTGCTCAAAAAATACTATGTCATGGGGTTCAAAATACATTTCTCGATATTGCAACAGGTATAGACCATATTAAAGTGGTCCAGCACCCATAAATTGTCTGGGAAGTGATAACACTGATTTATAGTAGGTTCTGCGGAGTTAGAGGCATGTGATTATCTATAGGGTAAATTACTGAAATAACTAATAAAAGAATGTGTAACTAGGAATAAGTAGAATATCAGGAAGGACATACGGAATAATGAAGAATAGTAGATTAAACCAAAAGATGGCAAGAAAGGAGGAAAAAGGAATCTAGAGCATGTAGATTTAATACCGAACATGTAGATTTGAACCCAAACATCAGCAATCACTTTAGGTTAACAGACTTTGATTAAGTACTTTTATTAAAAAACTAAGATTGTCAGATTGGATTTCAAGAACTATATTCTACATATAAGAGACATATCTTAAATATATGGGCACCAAATGTTGTAAGTAAATGTTGGAAGAAGATAAGCCATACAATGCTAACCTAAAGAAAGTGGGATGGCGGTACTAATAATAGATGATGTAGTCTTCAAGGCAAGAAATGTTTCTAGAGATAAGGAGGAAGTCTCATAGTGCTAAAGAGTCAGTCCACTCGGAAATATTTGTATTCACCTAATACACAACCAAAATAAATAAAGCAAATATTGATGGAATTAAAATGGAAAAATAGAAAATTTCACAGTCGTAGTGGGAGATTAATACCTCTCTCTATAGCACAAGCAGATGAAAAGAACTAAGGATAGAGGAGATTTGAACATTCCCTGTAAGAAACACAGCAGCTGTTGAGTATACATCCTTTCCGTGTAGGACCATGAAATAAGTCTTAAGTAGTTTCAAAGAATTGAAATCATACAGAATATATTTTCTGGCCATAGTGAAATTAAGCTAGAAATCATCAATAAAAAAGATACTAGAAAATTTCTGGGCCAGCCCCAGTTGCCTAGTGGTTAAGTTCAGCACGCTGCACTTTAGCAGTCCAGGTCCCGTTCCCAGGCATGGACCTACACCCCTCCTCTGTGAGTGGCTATCCTGTGATGGCAGCTCACATACAAAACCAAGAGGAAGATTGGCAGCAGATGTTAGCTCAGAGTGAATCTTCCTCAGCAAAAAAAGAAAAAAAAAAAGGATATTAGAAAATCTCTAAATATTTGGAAATTATGTAATACACTTCTAAATAACACATGGGTCAAAGAAGAAATCCCTTTATAATATACTTTGGACTGAAGAGAATGAAAATATGGCATATCAGATCTTGTGGGTTGTAGCTAAACTCTGTTTAGAGGAATATGATAGTCTTAAATGCACATAATTGAAAAGAAGACTGAAAATCTTAAGATTTTAGCAGTTAGAAGAAAACCATATTAAACACAAAGAGTGTGGAAGGAAATAACAAAGATAAGAATGGAAATTAATGAGATAGAGAACAAACTTAAGGTAGTGGAAAAGCAATATAATCAAAAGTTAGTTCTTTGAAAAGACTAATGAATGAGTAGCAGACCTCTCCTATACTGTTCGAGAAAAAAATGAGAAAGCACAAATTACCAATATCAGGAGTGAAAAAGGGAATACCACTACAGATCATCAAGACAAAAAGTTACCTGTTATCTTTACGCTTGCCAATGCACTTGTGGGGTTTCAACTGCCATGTTTTTATTCATGTGCAAATCTCCAAATCTCTTTTTCTATTCAACATCTCCACTTGTTTTAGACATAACATGTTAAAAACAAAATTTTCAATTTTATCCTATCTCCCTGCCCTCAGCAGCTTTTTGACTAATGTTTCCTGTGTTTGTAAATGGTGCCCCCATTTCTTAATTTGCTCAAGTAAGAAACTTCCCGTTGGATGCCTCCACTTCTGATCAATCACTTAGTAGTTTTGACTTTTCCTTCCTCTCGTCCCCCACTTTCCCTGTATCACTCCTCTCCCTTCTCTTCTTTCCATTTCCACTGCTTCCATCATTGTCCAAGCCACCTTCAAATTGCCCCAATTCCTGCAGTAGCTTCTTCATTTGTCTTCTCCCTCCCATCCCCACACTGCAAAGCTGGTCCTGTGTGCATCTGTTTACAACCATTTCATGGCTTCTGTTGCCCTAGAATCAAGTCTAAAACCTACTGTGGCCAGGAAGGCGCCCCCTCCGGAGTCCTTGTCTTGTTCTTTGAGTGCCTTGACTACTCAAACTCCTTCTGTGTCAGAGCTTTTGCATCCATCATACTTCAGTTCCATGCTCTCCAAACTCCCTCAAATATAACAAGAACAGAAACAACAAAGGGGACTAACTCATTGTCCTCCTCATTTCTCTGAATTCCCCCCAGCTGTTTGGTGATCAGTCCTGTCACACTGTGCGTGCTCCCTGGGATGTGGTCTGTCATGCTCGTGGCAGCTCCTTAGGACATCCCACAGTGCCTGGCACAGAGAAGGAGCACAGGAAAGGATTATTAATCTGAATGAGTGAATGAATGAGTGGTAATGGATCAATAATAATCCTGAAACTTAGTGCTGATACTATTTTTCAACTTGTCTAAAGTGAAAGAGAAAAATGGAAAAAGGTAGCTGTAAACATAAGCAAATATAGTCCAGCCTTTTCAAGAGAGAATTTTAATGCATTTTTGGTTATTTAATGATAAAAAAGTCTTTTAAAATAATTCAAATATTTACCAGATGATCACACGCCCTCAGTTCAAGCTCTAAATGGGAGAAACCTGGCCTTTGTCTTTCTTGTAGACTTTGGCAGGGGCCCTTGCCTTTGGGTGGTGAGCTGTGCAATTTTGTTGACTTAAATAGAAATCTGGGGCTTGATTTGGAAACTGCCTAAATCAATTTCAGGACATTGCTTCTCTCCCTGAGTTTGGTGGCCACGAATAACATAACTTAGTAAAGGTTTCTGAGGAAGTAAAATCCAACTGCTTTCAAAGTAAATGCGTTCATATTATTTCATGGCCCATATATGCTGGTTCTTCAAAAATATCCTTGTGCTTCACCCTAAAACATTTATTAAAATACCTGTAATGGGCCCCTAGGGATTTAGAAGTTTAAATATGATTTGTTGGGGTTAGCCAACAGGATCTGTTTTCTTCTGATATCATGTAAATCAGTTTCATTTGGTCTTTCTGTTAAGAAAACTGACCAAGTCTTACTTGTATTTTTAAAATATGTAAAATTACATCTTTATATGAAACGAATAATTTTTTATTGTGAAATGCATTATACATACAAAGGAACAAACATGAAGGAAGGATATGTATAGTTTGAAGGATAATGAAGTGAATGCCACGTGTTTACTACCCATATTAGGAAATCGCAGAGGGCAGCCAGGCGTGTGTACCCTTCCCCTTGTCCCTTTGCAGTGGTCGTTATGGGTATGGGGGAACCATAGCCCACAAAAGCCAGAATAGCTGAGCCAGGGTTTTACGTAATTTTTATTAAGAATTATGAAGGGAACATGTGGCACTACTTGTTGGAAAGCTCTCTTTCCTAACTTGTTTTGCGTGTCACCTAAGTCCAGTTTCTTGTGTCTGCTGCCTTTAGAAGGAACCACAAAGTTGAAGGAAGCCACAAGCTTCATAACTGCTTAGCAACAGAAGCACCATTTGAGGGGGAAACGGGTGTAGCTCTCTTAGAACAGACAGACTGACACACTCTGACTGTCTTTGTACCACTCTTGGAGCTGGGATGAGGCCAGAGTGGGGCACTCAGGGGACCCACGGTAAACCTGGCCCTGGAGAGAGACGAGGCCCACAGCACTGCTTCTTTTCTGAGGCAGGAGCAGGGCTGGCTTCGTGGGCGTGCGAGCAGTGCTGTCAGAGGGACTCTGTACTTGCAGTTGCTATCTTGAAAGTTTTCATACTTTTACCTTCGTGTGTTCTGTAAGTGAAGTACAATGGGGCAATGGAACAGGAGCCACCGCTCACACTTGGTTTTGCCTCCTGCTGCCTCCTTACCTCCCTGGTAAGCTGGCTTCTCAGCCGACTGCTCTCCCATTCCCTGGTGCTACCGGCCTTTCATTTCAGCAACTGCTACTGTCCTCTGTCCCCAGCGGGGGATTGCTCTGGGAGGGGCAGGCCCAGGTGTGCATGCTCTGTGGCATCTGAGGGCTGGGCATGGTGGTGGCATTCCTCTCTTCAGCTGGCTGTGTCATGGTGTGTTTAGCGGGCACCTTGGTGAGACGAGCCTCTTATCCACCACCAATCCAGGCACCGAGCACTTTGAGGGAGAAATGTAGTCCCCGTGGGGGCTGCCTGTCTGCTGTGCATTGAGGTGACAGGCTCGTGGGAAGAGGAGATTGACTTAAAGCAACAACCATAAAATGTGGCTCACAAGTCTCTAGGTCTACTGGGCAGTTCTTCTGGCTTGGGCCAGTTTGGCTGATATCTGTTGGGCTCTCTCATGTGTCTGTCCTCAGCCAGTGGGTCATCTGGAGGCTTGATGATCCGGATTAGCCTCACTCAGTGTGTAGCAGTTGGCAGGCTATGAGCGGGGGCAGCAGAAACAACCAGACGTCCCGGAGGCTGGCTAACCCGGGCTTCTCCATGTGGTGGCAGAGTTCCAAGAACAGCAAAAGAGGAGAGCCCCAGTGAGCGAGTATCTTTCAAGTCTCTTCTATGTCACACTTGCTACTGTGGTGGCCAGAGCAAGACAGAGGCCAGCCCAGATTCCAAGAGTAGAGAAAGAATCTACCTCTTGATGGAGGAAGCTGCAGAATAACATTGCGAGAGGTGTGGAGGCAGGGCCGGGAGTAACCAGTCAAAAGACATAAGCAAATGACTTTTATGTTAGCTCTTCTTGATTTTTTTTCTCTTTTAAAAATCAGCATATATTTTCCCACTTCTGAACTATGATCAAAATTAGCTTAAAGGATAGCCCTCGTATATATTGATGGAATAATTCTATGTGAATCTATTTCAGGATTACACAGAAATTTTCTTGCCTAGACTAAGGATCATTGTGGACCTGCTGCCAAACCCAGATAATCATTAAACCACCCCAGTAATATGCCACTTCACTGGATTAAGGAAAGAAAAGAATATATAAATCGAGACGTGACATCAGCCTTGTTTTAGATTTCTTTTTTGTTTTTTTTTTTAGGATGGTGAGTCTGCCCTTTCTTTTTCAGTGCACTGTAGGAACAGTCAAAAGAACCCCAGGGTGACCTGGGGCACCCTGTCTACAAGGAGTGGAGGGCTCTTTCTGTGTCTCCAGAGATGGAGGACCCATTTTAATGGTTTGTTTTGACCCAGGTGGAGTGACACAGAATTCCAGGGTGTTTGGAAGGGTCCTTCATGTGGATCTGTGACTGACTCCCTATGAGCACCCCACCCCCCACCAGAATCCCAGCCACACGTTTACAGCCTGCAACCTGATCTGAAGTCTTCCTGCCGCGCCACTGTCTCTGCCCCTAATTTCTCTAACGGCCGGCCGCACTTCTATAATAGCCCTGTAATGTTATCTTCCCACGTGGCTCCCTGCTTTGTCTTATGTCCTGAAGTGCCCGGCAGTGTCCTGGCCACCAAACCTAGAGGCAGGAAAGGAGTGCAGGGGACATGCTGCCAGGGGATCAGGGTTGACACGAAAATTGTTGGAGTCAGGAAATTCCAGGGCCCTTAAGTCATTCAGGAAGACAGTTGACATGAGAGGCCAAGGGAGGGGATCAGGTTGCCTCCGTGTAAGTAGGAATTGAGGTTGCCTGTCAGGAGCTGGTCTGGCAGGGAGGTGTCTGAGTCCTCTACTCCGCAGGCAAAGTTTGGATAGTTCTGTCTAAATCTTTAGCCAGAGTGGAATTAACTTCCACTCGCTGTCTATTCACATTGTCACGTTCTTTTATAACTGTTACTTAGTTATCCCCTACAGGACTGAAGAACTCATTTAGTGTACTTATCAATTTGTTTGTAAAAATAATACTTAAAGCCAAACCCCCAAACTTTTTAGGGGATTTTCCTGTTTCAATGTGTCAGTCCAGCAAAGAAGCCCTTTATTCTTCCTCCTTGGCTCATGTGATGGTTTAAATATTAATCTCGTGTCTCGGGTGTAATGATGAGACAGGGCTTGTGTTGTGGAATGGAGTGGGCAGTGTGTGTTGACTTGTTTGGTATGTTCACGGGCCACCTGTGTTGTTGGGACCCCCCTGTGTGCATGCGTGTCCCGACTTGCTCAAGGGGGCAGTGTCTGACCTTGCCCTCTTCCTATGGCCCTACTGTAAGGACTCCACACACACTTCCTGAAGGATTCAAAGGCATATATTCATCTTTTCTGTTTGAGTTGGAGGACTCGCCAGCACAAATTGCCCAACCGCTAATTAGAGGAGCAGAATCATGACACTGGCTTAGGAAGTAATGGGGGCCTTTCTTTGGGAAGGGAGACCGGGCCAGTTTTATGGAGAATGCTTGGGTTTCGGGAGGCTGCGGCTGCTAATTATAGAGAAAGAATACAACGGAGGATGAACTTCCACACATTTGACAGTTGGTTTAAGTGGCTTTTTATTCTCTTCTGTGCTCTATTTGTGTGTCATATTTACTCAATAATATGATCTTTGAGGGAAAGAAGTGTTTATGTGTTCCTTGGTGCCCAGCCTGTGCCTGACATATAATTTTGTTAAAATTGAACTATGGAAATGGTAGTAGTTAATGATGCCCCGAATGGGAGGAGAGGAATGATGAGAATGGGTAGTTCTGCTAAGGTTTTGGGATTCTGTTGTCAGGAGGCTGGGGAGATTGTGGGGCTTCTTGCTATGGTTCAGGGCTGCCTCGGAGCATGTTGAAGCAGATTCTTGTCGGGCCAAGGTGAGTGTGGAGGAAAACTAGATATTTGCCTTGGGTGGCTGAGAATAAAATCGGAAGGTATGGGATGAAGATGATGTGCAAAATGGCCACGGTTGCCAGGAAGGGCAGGGCTATATCTGCTGGCCACCAGTAAACCCCACCTCGGCCCCAAACAAGGAGAAGAGCATAGGGCTGGGTGGGGTCTGTGAGGACTGAAGGCCAGGACATGGTCTCTCAGCCTTTCATCCAGTCCCTGCTATCTCCACCACAGGTGCTTCAAATTAATGACCTGGGAGCATGTGCTGGAGCTGGCCTGGGTGGCTTGAGAGGGCCGATTGAGAAATTCTTGGGAATTTTGTGAGCTAGTTGTTGAACATAGCCATTATTAAAAGTTAAATTTTATCAGTGTACAATTAAATGTTATATTAAAAACAAAGGTAATAAATATTCAAAATCTGTCACTTCCTCATTGTTTCATTACATTTTACTGCTACTGTTGCTTTTGAGGTTCTTACATCTCTTGTATCTGTGAGGTAAAAATACCGGTGAACTGCTGTGTCTTTTTCCAACTCCATGCACAGTGACTTCACGTTGGTAGCTTGAAGTCAGTCACGGTGGAGTATCTATAACACGTCCATGTGCACATTCTGCCTCTCTCCACCCCGGAGCAGCACTTCCTCTCTGACTTGGTTCTCTCTGTCCAGCCTGAGTGTGGACCACAGGGTAGGGATGACTCAGGCTCACTTGGAGAGAAGCAGAAACTCTTTATTCCAAATGCTTCTTTCTCTGGGCTCACACATTTCCAGGGGCTGAGGCAAAAGAAAAGCTTAAAAGGCTTTCATTATCCCCATCTTCTAGTCTGTTGATTATATGTGGGATTAAAAATAAGAAAAAGTGTTGATGCTATCAACAGAACAGACCAAGCAAGCTTTATTAGTTAATAACATCAGTAGGAGTTAAAAGCAAGAATCAGCTGCGGTGATTCCGGCTGTACACATGGTCCAATGTACATGTTCACAGGTCCAGTTTTAATGGAATTTTCCACCTTGGAATGCTAAAGTCTGATTTCAGTCCATGGGAGAGCTTGACCCAGGGGAGAGCTTCTGCAGGAGATCCTTCTTGTCTACTTCGTCCACAGGCTGGGAAGGCAGATCCTCTCTGTGTTGCCCCTAAACCCTAGGCGCACCTCTGACACCACAGAACAGTGAGTTTGGCCAATTTGATCCCTGGGTTTAAATGCTTTCTCAGATCAGATGATCCATCTGTAAATGCTGCTGAAGAATGCTGAACCTCCCCAGCACGCCTTTAGTAGTTAGGAGGAACAGTTTATTACTAGAGCGATAAAACAAGTGAATCAAGCAGGATTAACCCCTTCAAATGATTTGACTAGGTGTTTCTTACAAATGTTAAAGAACAAATTCCTTTCGTTCTGTTCAGGATAATCAGAAACAAGGAAGTGCGGGCCTGTTTATAAGAATTAGCAGCCTGTTATAAATACTAATTCTAGACAAGTTGACAGTCTTCATTTTTCTTGTTGAGGCTAATAAGCAGAGCTTTTCTATCAAAAGAGACTAATTCCTTGTTTGAAATCTCACTTATAGCGGGAGGATTATTAGGCATTTATCTAGATGTTTTAAAGTAGCCATGTATTTGTTTCCACTTTTCCCCAATCTTCTGTCATTTTGGAATAAGAGCCTTAACTCACCAAGTAGATGAATAATAAGAGCCATGCTGACAGCCGGAGAGATCAAGCATGAAGTTATGTACTTGGATTTCCTCATCATGTTCATCTTAATCTTTGGTAAAATTATTTTCCTGTATTTTTAAGTGTATTGATCGTTGTAAATGTCATGTAATGCTGGCAGCTTTAGCAACCTCAAAATCTCAGTGACTTACCACAGCAAAGGCTCACGTCTGGCTCTTGTCACTGTCCAGGATGGGTCAGTGTATGCTGGGTGGCAGAATTCTCTCTTCCACGCAGTGATTCAGGAACCTGCACTCCTTCTGTCTGGGGCTCTGCTGGTTTTTAGCCTTCAGAGTCCTCCTCTGGCTTCTCTGCATCTGGCCACAGGCAGGAGAAGAAAGGTGGCGGGGTGTTACAGCCAGACCTGCTGGGAGCCTTCTTTACTTTTGTGGATATTCCATTAGTCGGTACTCAGTTACACGGCCATAGCCCAGCTATAAGGCCGGGATATGTGGTCTCTGTGCCCAGGAGGAAAAGGGAATGGGGTTGGCAAATATGTGGCATTGCCTTGGCCACTTCAGAACACTCAAGATGACACAAGCTGCATTTTGTGAGCATAATATTTTCAAGTCCTTTGAGATCTCTGCCCATAGAGAGGATGCAGAGAGTAGTGGTCGAGGGCATGGCCTCAAATCAAACTGCCAGTATCCAAATCCCAGCGCTACCATTTACCAGATGTGACATCAGGCAAGTAACTTTGTCTCTGTCTGTGCCTCAGTTTTCTCATCTGTAAAATGGGGGTAGCAATAGAACTTAATAGGGTTCCTGTGAGAATCAAAGGGTGTAACATATGTAAAATGCTTAGAATTATGCATAGAACATAATTAACAACATGTAAGTATTTGTTAAATAAATTTTTAAAAAGTGAGTCTAGTGAAAAAGAGACCTAATGTCCACTTTAGTATGTTGTAATTTGGATACGTTGCCATTCAGATGGAGGATCTTTCTTTCAGTTCAATGGTAAGAATGTTTATTGAGCAACTACTAATTGTAATGTCCCAAGTATGACCGTAGAATCTGAATAAGTAGGGTTTTCCCTGAATCAAAGGAAACAGCATGTTTTCCCCACCAAATTTGCCTTTTAAACTCTGTGACTTTTAATCTATGGTCACATGGACATTGTGATCTTGGCTTCAACTCCCCAAATCCATGGCTTCTCCTGGGCCCCTGAGAGTGGAAAGTGGCACTGGCCCAGTGCCCAGCGGGCTCCTTCTCTTCCCCGTCCACGTCTTTTGGGCCCTGTCAATGCCACTTCCTTAATAGGTGTCATTTCTGTCTACTCATTATGTAGTTTGCTCCCAGTCTGTTTGTACGAACACACTACCTCTTCCAGTTATGATCTGAATTTCAGAATAATGCTTGATTTTTAAAAAACGCGTGAGGGCAACATGAAGTGATTTCTCCCTACAGAGTCCCCATTCCAGGAGCAGGCTGGGCTTACCAGGCTTGTTCTCTTGCAGCTCGACGACTGCACGCTGCAGCTCTCCCACAATGGCACCTACCTGGACTTGGAAGCCACCCTGGCAGAGCAACGGGACGAGTTAGAAGGCTTCCAGGATGACGCTGGGTAAGAGCGACAATTGTGACTGCTGACTAGTCCTGACCTTCTAAGAAATGGGGGTCCACGGGGGCCTTAAAGTCTTTGGGAGAAACCACCATAGCTCTGAGCCTCTCTTCGCTCCCAGTCACACTAAAAGAAGGGAGACGCAAGTGACTCACCAGCAGTAACTGCAAACCCTTTTGCGTTTTGAGAAACTCTACTTGACGAGGCGACTCAAGGCTAGGAAGATGTCCGGTACAGTTTACTTAAGCGCATGGCAGTTACTTTCTAAGCTTTTTTTTCCAAACCAAATATAATTAATATTTTCCGGATTTTAGTGGATTGACAACTGTTTTAAATGTTTTTGATGATAACTTACTGGATATTTAGTTTTCTTGGCAGATACCCTAGTAGATCATTTTATGCTCTATTGTCTTTTGACCTCATTATAGTGGAGAAAATAATTATGTTAATTAATATCAAGTTACTTTTAGCTTACGTGTAGGATTGCTTAATAGTTCTGATTGCTATGAGGCTGAATAAAGCAACACACACAAAGAAATCAGAAATGTGTGCAGAAAGTGAAATCACTGTAGGAATATACCCATATAATCAGCCATTCCTATATTTATTAGATTATTGAAATACTCTTTTGATGGGGCCCCTTGCCTCCCTTTCTAGCCCTAATCCATCTAGATCCCAGTATATTTCTGATTTCATCACCTTCCTCCTTAGAAACCTTCAGAGGCTCCCTGTTGCTTTCCCAATGATGCTCAGCTATCTTAATCTGATGTTCAGGGACCTCCCCAAAAGCTGTTTTCAAGCTACCTTGCCAGAGTTAAAAATATATTACATTCAGGTGAATATTATCTGAGAGTGCTGTTTTTTCATGAATGGCTTGAAAAATGAGGAAAAATGGGAACCTTCTTAGTGTTACTTTCCAACCTTACTCTACTGTGTTCTGGTGACTTCCTGGGTTTCCCCTGCTTTAACACCCATCACAATTTATGGTCCTTTCCCCCTAATTTTCCCTCTTGTCTGCTGCTAAAACTCTCCTAGGTCTGAACTGGGCCTGTCTGACTATCCAGCGCCTGGCATTTTCTCAACATGTTATAGGCACTTAGTGAACATTGGTGGCCAGGTGAAGGGCAGGATCCCAGAATGGAGTCCTAAATGGCATGACCATGAGCACCAAGAAGACCTGAGTTCTTGGTAGGAAACAGCAAGGTTCTGTGAGGATGTCCTTTTTGTCCCCCAAGTGGTTCCAAGGGCCACACCAATAGTGTGTGGGAAGAGATGCTGGAAACGACTTCATGCGGCCATCCACACATGAGGAGTATCATTAAGTCACACCAGATTCTACGCGTCATCATTTTCAAAATTAACATTATTAGACTGATAGACTTGGAGAAATTCCATTGCTATAGTTCTTACCAAGTATTTGACAATGGCATCCCTTTATATAAGATGTCAGAATTCAGGCTGGATGACAGTCTAATTGGATGATTCCTTGGCTTATTTATCAAACATATCCCAGGAGTGTTATGAGTAGATCATCGTCAACTAGAAAAATGTCTCTAGTAGTATTATGCTCGCAGACCATGTCCTGTTTGATTTTTTTTCTTTTTTATCAAAACTTAAATGATTTGGAGATGGCAGCTTGGGGGGAAAAAGTGTTAATATTACGTAACAGTATCAAGAGTTAAGAGTGAGGAAGAAAATAACATTTATGGAACACCTGCTATGCCAACCACTACACTAGGCACTGTATTCCCAGTGTGTTTGTTGAATAGTTCATTCTCTTACCAGTCATGTGATTGGATTTTATTGTCTCCATTTTTCATTTGAAACAACTGAGGGTCAAGAGTTAAATTACATGTCCAGGACAGCAGAGCCAGTAGATGGTGGAGCCAGGTTTGAACACAGGTGTGACCGATTCCCATGTTGGTATTCCTCCATCATCCCAGGAGCTTCTGGGCAAAGGCACTTCAGGTTCCACTCAGAATGTACATGTGCACCTTTGGTGACATAAGGTTGGTTCATGCAAGGACATCATCAGTTCCAGGCTAAGACACTGGCTCCAGTTGAAACAGCACCCAGCCTCACTGCAGGATGGCTCCAGGGAAGACACATTTACTGCCATCATCTGGCTCTGATACTACAGCTCGCACTGTCAACGCCAGCATCCAGGTGGTGGAAGTTTCTCTACAGTTGTTCCTAAAGAGCCAGGGATGCTGTTGCAAGCTCACCAGCGTACACCCTGGGGCTGAATTTCTTACTTTGTTCCCTTCTGAATCATCCCCTCGCCATGGGTCTATCTGATAGGTACAGCCTTGACCACATTTCTGTACCCTAAACGGCACGGGATGCTGGGGAAATGAATTATGGCAAGATGAGAGGCAGGACTGACAACGTGGGAAACTGCAAACAGGGGAAGGTAGCTCAAACGATGTCGAGTAGCTGCACATTTCACGGATGTGCCCCAAACTCACCCCAGAGTTTGTGTCTTTGAAATAGTCTTCATTTGTGGTGACCCACCCTAGTTCTTTGGAACGTGCTCAGATGACATACCTCTTTGTTGTGAAGAAGACACCTTTACTGATCTCTGGTGGGGAGGCCCCTCTGTCCTTGGCTTGGGTTGCAGAAGACATGCCAGGATGGGGCTGTCTTGGGATTTCTGGGTCACCCCAGTTATCCCCAGGTCATTTACCACCACTGAGCACTGGCAGCACCTGGGCTAATCGCTGGGAGCTGGCTGGAAGCAGCCTGCAGGCTGAGCCTTCCTGCACAGGTGAGAGGGGTCTGGGCACATTCACAGCGTCACTTGCACTGAGCATCCCTCCTGGGTCCTCTCCTAGAAGCATGGCGTTTGGCAAAGTTGTGTGCCTGAGAACTTGTGTCTCCCACGAATGAGAGTTAAAATATAATTTCTTCCTAGTTAAGAATTACCCTTTTGAGGCATGAAAAGGGCAAATGAAATACCATTCTTTCTCTTAATTTCTTTGTGTAAATTATAGCAAAATATCTGCTAATGTGACCATCTAATGAAGATGTCTGGCAGGCTATGTGAAAATAGTGGTGTTTTTTGTACAGTGTGTTCTGAGTGAGTTTTCCTTGCTGGAGGAGTTTGTTTCTTTGTTCTTGTCCATTACACTGCTCTTTTATGCCACGACTAAAAATTAACTTACTCCTTGTTTAGAATTATCACTCAAGCTGTAGCTAATCAGGGAACAGGAGAAAGACCTTCAAATGTGGAAGGACAAAGCAATTGTTATGCTCACAAAATGGAGCTAGGTCTGTTCATTGCCTTCCAAGGCCAGGGAAATTAGCAACCATAGCATGGTGTAGTGGAAACAGAAGCCCCAGAAGCCTCTGCATTATTCTTCCTGCCCCTGCCTTTGTGTGACCTTGGGCAAGCCACTTGACCTCTGATAGGAGTTTATATAATTTATTTATAAAATGAGGACAGTATTACCCAATCCCTTTTTCCTCCCTGTATCAGCAGGGATCCCAACAGTGCCTTTGGTACCTGAGCAGAGCATAGCAGAGAGCAGCATCGCCTAGTGTTTAGGGACAGGGGTTTCACGGTTAGCCTCATGGCTGTGTGCCCCTGGGGATGTTACTTCACCTCTTGCAACCTCAGTTTCTTTGTAAGTGGGTATAATATAACCATAGTACTGCCTCTTTGGCTTGTGAGGTAAAATGTGATGATGTCTCTAAACATTAAGCTAGTTTCCAGCATATAATACGTACTCAAAACTAGTAGCCGTTACTATAGTTACAGTCAGAATTTGAGAAGATGATACATTGAAGTGGGATTCACTGGATT
Organism: Equus asinus; assembly: GCF_041296235.1. Lineage (NCBI taxonomy): Eukaryota > Metazoa > Chordata > Mammalia > Perissodactyla > Equidae > Equus > Equus asinus. The sequence continues at coordinate 37,586,719 of NC_091796.1, read as the reverse complement.
TTAGACCTTGAGGTCAGAGCTGGGCCAGAGCCTCCCACCCTTTTTGCTTATTCCTATCCCCACTGCCTCTGAAAGGAAACTAGTGCCAGCTGAGGACCACAGGGACCTGTCATGAAGAAGGTGGGGTTTGAGGTTAGCCCTAAAGGGGAGATAGTGGCTTCAGGAGGTGGAAGAGGCAGTAGGTGGGAGCTTGGCAGAGCTGAGTGGGCCTGAGAAGCATGTTGCTTCAGGGATGTTGTGAGGACCAGTGAGGTTGCTGGATCTGTATGTAACCCCAGATGCTGTTGACTTTGAGTAACTTGGTGTACTCACCTTTTCCTAGACTTGACTCCCCTCAGGCCTGAGCCAGAGGTTCAGCTCTGAAGACAGCTGCTACTTATCTCTCAGTTTCCTCCTCTGCCACAGGGGCTGGGAAATACTCCCCCGACCCCTGACTCCTGTCCTTGCAGGGTTGTGTGTGGGTGGTCAAGTCCGAGGAAACCCTGTGGAGTGGGGGTGGGGAGAGCCTGGCAGTGTGAGGCTTGTGGCTCAGAAATGACGGATGGGAGGCCGTCAGAGACAGGAAGGGCTGCGAGGAAGCCCCTGTGCAGGGGCGGGTGGGTCGCACCCGGCCCCCACCTCGACCCCAACCCCACCAGCTGTGCAGTGGATGTGCTTTAGGGTAAGAAGGGGTTTGAGGAGAGCTCTGATTTGACTCTCAGACTCCTAGCTTCTCAGCCTGCAGCTCATGAGCCCCAAGGATCCACATTTGTGGGGGTTCATGATACCCTGGGATTTCTGCACAGTTTGTGGGTATGCAGGGTTTTTGGGTGGGGAAGTTTCACAGCCTTTCATCAGATTCTTGAAGAGTTCTTTGCATCCCAGAATGTCAAATTAGAAGGAATAGGAAGCAGCTTTCCCTTGTTCCTGTCTGATACAAAAATCAGCCTCATCCAGTCCCACCTTTGTCTGGGTTTCCTCTGCATCTAGACCTGGTGGAATGGGAAATCACCTAAAATACATCTTGAATCTAAATCTAAAAACCTACCGAACCTGAAAAACCAAAGCCAACAACAGACAAAACCCTCAAGTTAAAGGAGAGATTCTGGTTGGGGAGTGGATGGGAAGCCAGGACGACTCTCCCCTCTTTTCCTCTGGAGCGATTATCTCCAGCTGAGGGTGCAGGTGTGTTGTTGTCTGAGGCTTTTTTGGCAAACCAGTGATGGACATTAAGGGTCTCCTTCTTCTCAGTGCTGTGCAAGGCTCAAAGTGCAGACCACTAAGCCCTGCCCCTGGTCACGGTCGGGAGAAAACTGGCCCTTTCAAACAGAGGGTGCTGTCGGGGTGAGTTCAGTGCTAGGCTGTGCTCGGTAGCCTGGAGCCCCCCAGACACCGGTGCTGGGCTGGCTTCTAAGAGGTGCTGGTTTCTAGGTGCCTGCATCAGGAGGTTTGGCGTGGGGCCTGGGGAATTTCCCCTTTTAAAAAGCTCCCCAGGTGGTCGGGTGCTTCATCTGGAACCTACAGCATGGGCTCTCAATCTTGGAGAAGATTGCAACCATCTGAGGAACCTTAAAAACTTCCCTCCCAGCCTCAGACCAATGACATCGGAACTTGGGGGTGGGCCCAGGCAGCGTGCTTTTTAATGCCCCCCCCCCCCCCCCTCCCAGGCGATTGCAGTACATGAGGGACACCGTTCTTGGAGGTGCTGCAGTAGGTCAGACGAGAGGATGAACTCCTGTACTGTGAGTGGACTGTGGAATTGGAAAGGCTCTAAATGCCTCCAAATGCCAGATTGTATGACGGGACAAAGACGGCAGCAGGTGGTTGTGAGGGAGCCCAGGTGGGCACTGGGCTTTATGGTGTGGATTGGAGTCAGAGTAGAACTTACCTGCGAAGAGGGAGCCCTCACAGACCTTCTCAAGTAAGAGGGAGGGCCAGGTGAGTGGACAGAACTTAGAGAAGGGAGGCTGCAGTCAGATGTCGCCCACTGTGGGGACGAGAAGGGGGTGACCTAATGGACCTGAACCTGGTGGCTGAGGAAGGTCCGTGGATTGGGGCCTGGACTGGATGGGGAGAGAGCTGTGAATCTGGAGAGGTGGTACTGGTTGAGTAGATGGAAACAGGAGAGTAAAATGGACACATGACATTAGATGGATAGAGTACAGATGGTGGATTGCTTAGAGAAGTGGTGAGGTTATAGAGTTGGGCAGTTTGGGGAGGGGGAGAAGAGGTTTATACATGTTAGTCTGAGTTCTTGTCAAGCCACACTCAAGATGAGATGTGGCCAGGTGAGAAATATTGGCTTAGGACCCAGGTGACAAGCATCAAGGACCAGAGAGGCTGAGGGGGGATCCCTTGGAGGAAGGGAGTTGTAAACCCAAAACATCTCGAAAAAAATGAAGTCTATTAAAAAGAAAATGGATAGTTAGGCTGTTTTGAGGGTAAAATGTTGATTACAAGATGCTCTTAGAACCCAGGCTTCTTTTATCTTTCTGCTCTGCCATCCTTAGGGTGTGGCTTTCATCTTCCATGCTTCATCATAGGTACAATATGGCTGCTCTCCCTCCAGCATCCCATCAAGGCAGGAAGGCATGGGTTCGTTAGGGTACAGTTTTCTTTGTTGTAACCAAGAGATTCCTAAGTATAGCGGTTTAAATAAGGTAAAAATGTCTTTATTGTGTAAGAGTCCAAATTTAGGCAATCCTTCCTGAGACTGGTAGAGCAGCTATACCATCCTCAAAATAAGGATTCCATCTTTGTATCCAGACTTGTTTTAGCTTTTATGTCCTCATCTGCATTCCAGCCACCAGGAAGAAGGAAATGGACAGAGGGAATGCAAGTCCATTCTTTGTGCATATAGCTTTCACTCACATGCCATTGGCCAGAAATTAGGTCCATGGTCATACCATGAATTGTGGGCTTGTGTCCAGCTAACCCTCTTCTTCTATTACTGTGGATGTAATGGTCCCTGCCTTAGATAGGAAGAGTGAAGAGCAAATGGTGCCTGCTGGATCTGCCCCTTTTAAACAGCTTTTCCAGAAGTTCTACCAGCAACTTCTACCTGTAGTTCACTGGAGAGGACTATGTCACGTGGCCACCCTTGGTTGCCAAGGAGACTGGAGAATGTAGTTTTAGATGGGTACATTATCATCTTAAACAAAATTGGGTTCCCTTTATAAGACAAAAGAGGAAAATTGGTGTTGGGTAGGTACCCAGCAGTGTCTGCCTCAGCAGGGAGAGAGAGAACTTCAAAGAAGGGACAGTTAAGAACATCATTCCAGAGAGAAATCAAGTTATGAGAGGACCAAGGCAAGGTCGGGGCGTAGTAAGAAGGAGATGTACAGTGTCCCTGGGGAGAGAGGAGGCAGAAGAGTTGTGGGATGGGGGCAGTTGGAGATAGGTCAAGAGGTAATGTGGGGCTGAGAAGGAGGGACAGCAGGATTGCACAGGAGCTGGGAGTTGTGACGGGTTGAACAAAGGCTTTTTTCCCATTGGAGGGACCTGCGGGGGAAGAGCTAAATCTACAAAACTCTTACAAGAAAATAGGAGTAAGTCTTTGTTTCTTAGATTTGATACCAAAAGCATAATACTATTATCCCATTTTACAGACTAGGAAGCTGAGACTCAGAGAGGCTAAGTAACTTGTCCAAGATCACACAGCTGGCTTCAGAGTTGATGCTTTTCACCTCTACTGTCTACTAGGGGAGACCAGAATGCATCTGGAGATGAATGTAGTGGCAACTGGCTCTCTTGGACTTTGGGCTTCTGAGCAAATTATTCTTAGCTAGCACCATCCTTTTACCAGCTGATGACTGTTCAAATCCTTCTTCATCTCTTTATCCCTCAGGCAGAGCACTGGCTGAGTCTCACAGCTCCAGAAGCTTAATATGAGGAAGCTTATTCCTGGGGCAGCTGCTCAGGGGGCCCTCATCTCTGCTTCTGACGCATGGTCAAACATATGTTTTCTACTCCTGACTGAAATCATAGTTTAGTTCTAATTTGAGTAGAGGAATATTTGGAGGCATCGATTCTGCTGTTGGCTTTAAGAAAAAGTCTCCAAGCCTTTGGCTCTATGCCACTCAATAAAATAATGTAAACACTTGTTCTTACAGTTGCAAAAAGACTTTATATGTTATTCTTGTAAAAATATTCTCTTGAGAGACAGGGATGGAACTGAAACACATGGTTTCTGTGAGATTTATTTGGTTAAACCAGATTTTTTCCCCAAGGCCATAGACATTATTGTAGGAGAAACTTGTGTATTCTGAGAAACCAGGAAGTTTTGGAAAGTTCTTTTAGCAATAGTGCTGTCATATCCCTGGCATGTCTGTTTCAACAGGAGTCTCCTTGAACTGAGCGTCTATTTTAGATAGAGCTCCCATCACTTGGGTAGCACTGGCCTTGGATGCGGGCAGCCTGTTGGCTATGGCTGGTTTCTTAGGCTGGCGATGTTTCCTTGGCAGTGGCTGTGCTGATAGGAATGGAATCTGAATCTCCCTGGGGAGTTTCAGGTCAAACTTAACTGCCTTTGCCTTCTGGGTCCCCAGATCCTACTACTCGATGCATTTCCATCTCACTCTGCTACAAGCAGGCGAGTTCGGAAGGAGTGGCAGCTATGAAACTGATGCGGCATGCCAGTATCAGAAAAAAACAGGATCGCTAAAGTGCTTGGAGTGACTCCACATCAGCAGCCTCTCACTGATTTCATTTTTGGAACATGGAAGCTCCATGAAGGCAGATACCAAAGTTTCTGTTAGGGTCCTCCAGAGAAATAGAACCAATAAGATATCTGTTTATCCATCTAGTCTAATCTATTTAATCTATTTTATCTAATCCATCTAGTCTATCTGTCTATCTATCTATCTATTGAGAGATTTCTTTCAAGTAATTGGCTCATACCATTATGGGGCCTGGCAAGTTTGGAATCTGTAGGGTGGGCCAGCAGGCTGGAAATTCAGGTAAGAATTGATGTTGTGATCTTGAGTCTAAAATCTGTATGGCAGCCCAGCAGGCAGAGTTTCTACGTTGCTGTCTTGACAGAAGGTGCTTTGTGCTCCTAATATGGAGTCCAGCACACACAGGGTGCCAGTGAACATGTGTGGGATGAGGGAATGAGTGGAGGAACACCCATCTGGGAGGCGGCTACAGGGAGGTGATGGAAGCAGGCTCTGGGGTCGGGCTGCCTGGGTTGAGTCCGAGCTCTGTCACTTTCGAGCTATGTGACTTGAGCTATGTTGCTAAACTCTTCTGGGCCTCAATTTCCTCATTTTAAAAATGGCAATAACGTTACCTACTTCATAGGAGTTTTGTGAAGACTAAATCTGTATAAAGTACTTAGAACCTCATCTGGCACATGATTAGCATTCCATAAATGTTAACAACTATTATGACTATTATTTTCTAAACCCAAACTGACATAGTATCCCACTGGGGGCAGGGGAAAGTATACCCATGATTGTTTAATTTTCCTTTGGAAGTTTTAGCCATGAAACAGAAGACAAGGGCATGTTAACTAGAAAAGTGGGGATAAAATGGTTATTATAAAAAGGGTGATATGATTATTTCCTTAAAAGGAGCCAAAAGAATCAGCCAAAAGATTTTTGGAATCAATAATAGCAGTGAGATAGTCATATATAAAAGAAATATGTAATAATCAACCTTTCTCCAATATGTCAGCATTAACCAATTAGAAAATATAGTGGTGGAGGGAAGGAAACTATGACACTTTTTTTCTTTTTGAGGAAGATTAGCCCTGAGCTAACATCTGCCGCCAATCTTCCTCTTTTTGCTGAGGAAGACTGGCCCTGAGCTAACATCTATGCCATCTTCCTGCACTTTATATGTGGGACACCTACCACAACATGGCTTGCCAAGGAGTGCTATGTCCACACCCAGGATCTGAACCGGTGAACCCCGGGCTGCCGAAGCAGAACGTGCACTTAACCACTGTGCCACCGGGCTGGCCCCTGAGCTATGAAATTTGAAGGGACCTCATGATGGGTGTCCTCTCTATATTGATATTTGATATAAATAAAACATGGACTTCTTGAATTCTTAGGATTAACTTTATTTGGTTCTGTTGTGTTATTTTCACGTATTGCATAATTTGGTTTGCCAATGTTTTCTTAGATGTTTGCATCTTAATTTTTTGTGTGTGTCCTTTTTGTTAGATTTCAGTACTGAGGTTAAACCAGCTCCCTGAAGAGCTGGGACTCTCTTTATCCTTAGTCAGCCCAGGAGAAAGTTATGTCGTGAGTCACTTGTTCAGCAAAAGGCGGGGTGGTGTAGGTGACCGTGAAGTCAGACACTCTGCACTCAGCTCGGCTCTGTTTCCACCAGCCATGTGACTTTCTGCTGGTTACATCATTTCTACAAGCTTTGCTTTCCTCATCTGCAGAATGGGCACAACAATAGTTACCCACACCAAAGGTGGGAGAAAGTGCAAGTGGGGTGAGATGAAGGACACCTTCTGAGGACCTGGCCACACTCACCAGCCCCTTGTCTCTGCCTCGGCCAGCCCCCTCCTTTGCCAGGAACTCCTTGGATGTGGGCCTCATCCGTTGTCAGGTGGCTTCCACAGCCCATGACTCCCAATTCCACACAGGTTTCTTCCATCATGGGATTTTGTGTATAGAAGCAGACGGGGAAGGAGGTAGAATATTGAAGCAGAACAATTATAACTGATAAAACTACTGAAAAATAGGCTTTATTGGTTCTATGCTCTTTTAGATTCCATTGGGGTTTACCTTAACCAATCCAATTGCCTGGTGTCTCAATGCACAAGCACAGAAAAGATGACACCTCCAGAATGGTGGGCCTGCCATGGCCTCCTCGGAAAGACTGTCCTAGTTTGCATGCATGCGCCTGGAATCCCAGAGCGACTACGCCACACACTCACTGTGGGACTCGAGGATTCTGTGGGAAAACGTAAGCATTTCCTCAAGAATGCAACTTTGCATTGTTTGGAGATAGAAGTAGAGGCTATCAATGGCCCCTTTCTGAATGTCTCCAGAACTCGAGGTATTTTCCCTGGCCATCCCATGGTTTTCTCCCTCTTGGCATCTAGAGCATGTACTTTGTCTACCATTCATTTGATATTTATTATTGACTCATAACTGCTGATAATATGAGTTACAGAAAATCCTCCAGATTTGAGGACTTACACGGTTTGCCATTTCTCATAGTGAGGATTTGGCCACCGTTGGGGGTTCAGTGGTTTCTGCTCCCAGCTCGGCCTCTGCCCAGCTTGGGGTGAGGCTGCATGCCTGAGACTGGCTGCCCCCACCCCTAGAACACCTTTCCTGGAAGTTCGCACAAAAGGCTATTTAATAATTCAGTTCAATGCATTTAACCGAAACACTTCCTAATGTGATCACAAGACTGAAGGACTGTCGACATCAAGATTGTCGAGAGTGGAAAAGATTTTTTGTGAGTGAGGAAGAAAGTTTTGAAGAAGGCTGTGTTTATAGGATCTCAAACTTGCCTTCTGAAATGGGTCAAGCATTGTGTATTTTTGTAAGCTCCTTGAGATTGGTGCCTTGCACATAGCGAGTGTAAAACAATCAGATGAACAAACAAAGTCTAAAGGAGTGGCTTGAAGGGACCGTGAAGGCAGATCCTTTATCTACAAGCAGCTGCCAGGCTGGAGTCTACTGCACGGTTTCATAGGACTATGCAACTGGTTTCCCTTTTTCCTGTAAAAGAATCAAAAAACCCTTACTTTCTCTTCTTATCTGATCTCAAGAATAAAAAATATAATTGTTTCAGGATTACTGTGAGTTCATGACAATATTAACAATGTGCCCTGGTGAGGTGTATGTTCCTTCTCCTTCCAACACGACCTCAAAACCAGGAAGCAGGAAAGCGCTGCCAGACTCGGGTGTAAATGAAGCCTGATGGGAGAGATGAGAGCTGCCAGAAGAGTGACAGCGAAGGGGAATTCAGCTACTGAGAGACCCAGCAGGTTCCCTGGGGCCGTGCTGGTTGGCTGGCTCCATTTAACCTTTGTCCACTGACTTCCCCCTTTCCCCAAACCTCAAAGGCTTGTTACCCCAGGTAGCCAGGACTCATGTTTTCTTCCATTTCTCTTCTCTATCAATTGCTCTGCTTTAGTCCTTCTCTGCATAGAGCAGGATGAGCCCTGGTAGGAGTGGAACTGGGGAAGGGGCCATCCTCTTTTCTTCCTCATAAGAAATGAAGTGAGAAGGAAGCAAAGAGGAGACAAGGTATGGTGTAAACTGGCATTCTTGATAGTAAATAGCCAATGAGCTCTTCGAAAGGCTCCCGTCTTCCTATAAGAGAGAAAGGCCGTAAGTTTGAATTGGTAGATAGCAAAGCCGCTCTTTCTGATGACCCCACTATGTGTACCCTTTTCCTATATCCAAAAAAATTTAAAAATAGCCACGGGAATGGTCAAGCAGATTTGTGTTGTTACGTTCCTGGGATTTCACTTCACAGGTACAGATTTTAAAATTTTCCCAAGATGGTCAAGCATGACTATGTACTAACTCTGTGGATGGAATGAATTGACTGTGTTTGGCAATAAAATTCATGTGCCGATCCAACAAAGGCAAACTTTATTATTTATTTTCTGTAAAGCCCTGTGATGTCACGTTATTTCAGGATAGATTCTTGTTCTGTCTAGGTCCCTGCTTATCTGGAGCCTCTTTCAGGTGGGTATGTCAGAACCTTCAAGTTGATTGACATCATGTAGGTATCTTCTTGCCAGCTCCTCTGATGCCCATGTATGTTTTGTCTCCTGTCACCATTAGGCGGGGCAAGAAGCACAGCATCATCCTAAGGACACAGCTGTCTGTGAGGGTCCATGCCTGCATTGGTGAGTGACATCTGCAGAAAGGGATGCTTGCCATCTGCCCTCAGTGCTTAAACATGTGATGAGAAATGCCACTTACGGGAATAAAATATTCACTGTTATGCTGTTTACTTGGGTTAGCCCCTATCATGGATTGTTAGTTTTTAGTGAAGCAGTTTCTAGCAATAGTTTTTGAAACTCTGTTTATTCTGACTTTCTTGGCTGTTTGGCTAGTGAATAGAGCTCGAAGTAGGACATTGTCGATGAGGTTCTTTTTGGCAATGCTGGGAGAGATGAGGTTCTTCCTGGGGCTGTGCCAGTGTGAACCTCTAGGCAGCTGAAGTGACCTTCACGTGCCTCCTGGTGGCTCTGTGAAGCTCTCTGTGGGGAAGTGGGGTCTGAGGTCCCAGGTTCTGCTCAGGTTATTGAAAGGGAAATCTCATGTCAGTGCAGGACATGGCTCTTGTGGATACAGAGCAATATGGCGTTGAGCAGGTGTATTTGTGGTTCAGAATGGCTTGCCTGTGGTCACTCAGGAACCCGACTGGGGCCATTCCTGCAGCCATTGATTTTTTGTGGACCCCCTGGTTTCCCCACCTAGATATGTGGGTTGAATGACAGTGAAAGCAGTTATTTATGCTAAGCAGACAATCTCTATGTGCAGGGTTTCTAAAACTGTGGCTTGCTCTTCTCCTGGCATTGGGCCAAGTTGAGGCAACTATGTAATATAAAAAGAAAAAAAGGCACTAAAATTCACTTTATGAGTAGGTGTTTTTCATATCTGAGTAATTTTGCTTTTATTTAATATACATTGTGGTCTTAATTCAGGCTTCTAATTAGGAGAGCATAAATCATCCTGTTGAGGACCAGTCTGCACCTGCGGTGTGCTGTGCGTAGGTGGAGTGGAAGGAATCATTTCTAGGCCTTCCTCCTCCTTGCTTCCCTGTTGGAGACCCACAGATGGGGTGAGGGAGTGGCTGGGAGGTGGAGGGAAATCTGTGTGATTGTACTTCTTTTGGTGTTAAGTGTGGTGAGACTGCAAGTGTCTTGAGTGACAACCTTCGTCTGATGGTGGCCAGCGAGTAATTGTGTAGCAGACTCAAACCTCAAGGGCCAGAGGATCAGGGTGTTGGGAAGGTTAATAATCTTGTTGGAAACAAAGTAAGGTCTGTAGGACCTTCAGCAACGTTGACCATTTGCTTCTCAACTACCTGTAGCACAGAGTGACCGTAAAACATGTATGGGCACTTGATTATATTTAATCAGTTGCTTTAATTTAATTACCTGCTTTACATTTTCCCAGTTATTTCATACATATAAGCCATGTCTACCTGACGAAAAGGCCTGTGACTTTGCATAAACTCTCTCCCACCCCTCATCTTGGATCTAAAACAAATCCAGGCACATACCACGCTAAACATCGTTGAAGTCAATATTGGTTGAAATATAGCTGATAACTAGTAGAGATTTGGGACATGAGTATGAATTGGTGTTTCCCAGGAATAGTAAGGCAGTGGAAAACAGATTTACACTAAAATGGGCCAGATCAAAATCCTAAGGAGCTAAGTCCTTTTGAGAAAATTCTCTCTTGCAGTATGAATTCAAGTATTTCAGTATATGAGTTTTTCTGACCAGCTTCCACGTAGGCTCACTCCATTAACTTATGTATTCTTTGGTCCCGTGAAATCCACTTAAAACACACATCTTATTTCCATGGCATATGGAGCACTGGCAGCCACTCCAGCCCTCTGCTTCCTAGGACATGCATCTTCCTGCTCGAGGGGTTGAACTGGGTGCTTATGGGGTCAGTGTTTGTTCCCAAACCTCCTTATGCCAATTGTACTTATTATTGGAATTTTGTAACTTAATGATATGTGAATATTTTATAAACCGATTAAATCCAAGTGTAAAAACTCACTGCTTTGAAAATTTATTGAATATTTTGGAAAAGATTCAAAATTAGTACAGAAGCATTTCTGTCAACGTCAGTGGGTTGTGACACCTATAAAAGGTGGGGGAATGTTGTACTAATATAGAAGGATTCTAGTCTTCGCCAGTATCTTCAGTTCTTGCTTGAATTCAAAGAAACTGAGGTTGGAAATCATAAACCATGTGATTGGAATGGTTTACGAAAGAAGGTCCACACAGAATTCCAGTTGGTAGACCCTCATTCAGAGAAAGTCGAGGCCCAAAACAGGATGTGAAGGTGTGTCTCCTTATGTGCTATAAGCCGGGTGTCCAACCGTGCCCCATCACAGGCAACTAGGATGGTCAGTCACCATAGCTGCAAGTAAACATAACGTTTTAAGGTGTGTATTTTTCATTTTAAAAGGATTTTCTGCTTTAATCACTTTCACCATTGATTACCTCAGGCCTGAGTATGGCAGATGAGAGGGTTTGACTGTATAAATTAACATCAGCACCCAAGAGAGCAAAGTGTTTCCTTTGTATTAAAAAAAAGCTTTCTTGTTCCATTTCCTATTATTGGCAAGATCTGGAATAGATTTATTATAACAGCACTAAATATTATCCTTTAGAAGATGGAATGCGTGCATCACGTATATGAAGTACCAGCCCCCATTGTGACATACTCTTTCCCTTTCCAAATAGTGATATTAGGTGAAATTTCTTTGGGATGAAAAAAACCAAACCTGGAAAAGTCTTCAGTTGAAATGACAAAGGAAAACATGACAAGGGAGGGGAAAAAAACCTTTTTCACATCAGTTGTTTGAGTCCTTGTTTCTTTTCAAGATTATTTCCCCTCTTCACCATAAGAGAAACAGTTGAATTGTTACGGACGTTGGAGGATGGCTTCTGTCTTAGGCCTAGCACCGTATGCGGCTCCTCTAGGGACGTTCCTCCCCGCCCTGTGATCGGACTGGAAGGATCCAGGATCAGCTTTTGTCTCATGAGTTTAAAATGCTATCAAGTAAATTTCTCCAAAATAATGTTTTCCTCACCCTACATTCTCTTCCCCTTCATTCCTGTTTTTATTAAATATGGGAAAGTTTAGAATCCAGGACTGCACTTTGATGAATTGGAGGTGACATGCCTTTGGAATTCTCCAGTGTTAACTTTGGAACTCTTCACCCGTTGGGATGAGAGTGGAGTGGAGCTTTCATGGTTCGCAACTGAGCAAAATTCACAAAAAATGAAGGCCGCAGGGCCACTGCTCTGCTGGTCACGGCTAGCAGCCGAGACAGGTCTTTTCTGATATTGTAGCAGTTCTGAAGCATTTGGCAGGAGGTTGGAATGAGATTTTGGTACAGAGAGAAGTCCCAAGCTTTTGTACCTCTATGTTCCTCCCCACTGTAATTTTTGTTTTGTTGCACACTTTGAGTATGACCATTTGACGTAACATAACGTGGCAAACAATGCATGACTTGCCATCTTAATCTATCTTCAGTCTCTCAAAAAAACAATGGTCATATTAAGGGCATGAACTTACTGATATGAATGAAAAAAATCTGTGATAGGCATGAGACGTCTGCATTTTATGAGGTTAACTGAGAAAATAAATTTTTTGGTCCCTGTAAGTGATCCTATTTCCAGACACCAGAAAAATGTGCAGAGGACCAACTGGCCCTGATGACTAAATCTCATCATGAAGAGAGAAGGAGTGGATGAATTGTGGGGTAAGGAATGGAATCGAGGATTTAAAATAATAAGGTTTGAAGTCATTAGGATCTTGAAGTTATTATCCTAGTGTTTTCTACCAGGTGACTTTGAAGGCGTTTGTTTGACTTACAACCTCTGTGCTTCAGTTTGCTGAAGCAGACCCTGTCTCCCATTAAGAAAATGAACTCTGTTGATTGATTCCCTGGGACCTATGAGGCCGACGCTTTCAAGTATCCAGTATTGAGTTAAACAAAAGGATAAAAAATTGGCCGAATATCCCGAAATGTCATTATGCTTGTAGTTGTGAAGAACAACTTGGCACGAAGGATCATTAGGGCATTTTCCCCAAAGCTATGAGATGATGAGGTCTGCCCATGAAGATAGAGATGGGGCAGGCAAAAGCTGGCAAGGTAGCTGAAATGATTCTCTCTCCATGAGATCAGTCTCATTGCTCATTAAAGGTCAAATCACAGGGATAAAGACAACTTTTAAAGGTAAGAAAACAATATAGGAGAAGGCCACTTAGTCCATTGATGCAGAAAAGTAGTCAATTTCCAGCAACAGAAACATCAATGAAACAAGATATCAATATATCATTTGCAAAGCATTTTCCTCTTATGAGCCAAGTCATGCAGCTATGTGCTTTATACTGTACTGTTACAGCAAAAACATAAATGACAGAGTGGAGCATTTCTTCGAGAAGAACCTTCTGGTGCAAGAGTGAGTGAGGGGATTCATCTCATGTGGTAGCTGACTTAGAGGAGGTGGCTCCCTGGGGCACAGTGTTGAGAAGGATCCTGAGGCAGTGTGCAATCTTAATGGGAAAGGGTCCTGTAGCAATGCTGGCTTCCATTGGTGGTGATGGAGGTGGTGTGAGTCTGTGTGGTGTGGAGGACAGCTCAGGGGCTCGGAGTGAGGTGTAGATGTTGTCCAGTCCAGTGTGCGAACCCTCTCTAGCTATAGTGTAGAGGGCCCTGGGCAACTGTATTCAGAGGGTAGGGGAGTGGAGCTGTGATCCATGACCACTGACCCTTGCTTCATTTCCCAATCCATGTCTCAGGGTTCTACCTTTCTTCTTGAGCCTGTGAATATGGGCATGGCTCCCCTGTCCTCTCATACCTCCCCGAGCTTTCTGACTGGGCCCGGTAGCACTCCCCCACCTCTGAGTGTCTTTTTCTTCTCCGCTCAGTTTGAGCTGGTTTCCTATGGCCCAGCCCTCCTGGCCCTCCAGGGAGGCTCCCCTCCAGCTTCCTTTTCTGATGTTACGCTGGCCCCTCAGGTGGGCTATTGAGTGACTAGCCTTTGGAGCATTAACTGGATTCCAGTGTGTCTCTTAATGCCTCTTGACTCTGACCATTGGGAATTTCCACTAAAACTAGAGGTTTCCTCCTGGAAAGATCAAAATGCCTTTTTGACATTCTTGGGCCTAATAGCATCTGGGTGGTATTTTTATATTAGCTAATAAAGATGAAGAGCCTCTTAGCACTGTGGTGCTGAGACCCCTGGGGCCTGTGCAGTGAAGTGGGTTAGCTTGGGTGCTCAGCAGATGCTGTGGGGTCCACAAAGGTGCTGCTGGCCCTCTGTTGTCTGAGATGGCAGGCCCCTCACGCAGGTGTCCACTGTGTGACTGCAGAAACAGTAAAACAGGCGGTTTTCTGGCCAGGAGATCCTCCCAAGCCGTTCTTTCCCCTCTTGGCTCTCCCACCCTGCTTTCTCTAACTCCAGGCTTTGACCTGGGTTTCCTGCTGATTCTGTCCTGTGCTCCCATAGGAGGCCACTTCTGCTCCTGCCCTGCCTCTGCCACTACAGCCTTGGGTTGAGGGGGGTTTCCCTCCTGCCTTGTCCATGTCATCACACTGACCAAGCTCATGGTGTCCTGGCCATACTTTTCCCTGCTGGTGGTAGGTCCAGTGGGTCACATTTCCTATTTTCTGTCCCTTGATGTTGAGACCCACTGATTCTGCAGAAATCCAGGAGCCCGTCTCCCGCTCCAGGCATCTCCTGCAGAGCCCCTTGAGTGGCTGACTGCAGCCTTGGCACAAGATGGGCTTGGGTTTGAAATCCTGAGTCTCCCTTTGTGGCAGGAGACTTCTGGTGCCTGCGTTTTTTTTTTTTTTTTTAAACCTCCTCCTTTTTATACCCCGTCAAGTCTGTGACCCATTTTTGTCCAGAGTTCTGTTCTCTAGGTAAAAACAAGCTTTGTGGATTAATCAGATAAACACCTCCCATCATCTGTTTCCTATTAATCTGCCTCAGCTCCCAGGGGGCAGACCCTACAGAATGTCCACGTGTCTGGAAGGCTGTCGGGTCTGGACTGGGGGAGGTCAGCCTGTCAGCCTCTCTCCCCTCTGTGTGGGTGGCTCCTTCTAAGGTGCCTATCATTAAACAGTGATTGACAGATGTGCCTGCTGCAAAAAAAAAAAAAAAGGGAGAAAGGATGTGGGAAGGAGGTAAAACATACCACTAGGTTTGTTAAACTGCATGAGACTTGAGTGTTTAAATGCTGGTAACTATTCAGGTCTGTCACATATCTATCCACCAATGCTGTAATCTTAGAGTATGTAGATCAGGAATGATTTCCCACCAAAAATGAAAAGAGCCACTAGAGAATGAATTTAAAGAAGGACCCTACCATCTGCATACATGCAGGTAAACATAAATACAAGAGGTGGATAAAGAGATGGAGACACACACCTGTGAGAGGAAGTTAGCAGGAGAACCTTCCAGATACAGCTGGAAATTGGCTCGGCCATGGGAATTAAGAGGCATCAAGAAAGGAAATATGGGTGTGAGCAAATGTGAATTGAACCACGGGAAAGAAAACAGATATGTGAGGGTCTGTTATGGCAGCTTTATTTCATATTTGTGCTCTGACCACTCCCCTCACTTTTACTTTATTTGAATTATTTATTCATCGCCTCTTTAGGACTTTGTTACCTTTTATCTCTAAGGATCTCCAGATGTTGGATAATAGAATTTGAGCATCACGTTAGAACCATTATCAAGGTGTTTGTTTTGCACTGGCCTAATAATTGCTTATGTCCTTAACAAGGAACATAAAATTCTGGCCCCCCCCCAAAAAATTGACAGTAGAGAATGCAGTCATGTTGGTGGGACACCTGTAGCAGATGTTACAAGTTCGGACCATGTGCTGGCAGTTAGACTCCAAAGTTGCTGTCCAACAGAACCTTCATTTATAGCCAGAAAACAACCCCTGGTAAGGAAACCACTGTGCTTTGCAGTGATTTCTATCGAGTGTCTCTGCAGATCCTTTCCACTCGCGGGTCTGACCTGCTTGTGAGGGGTCATGCAAGCCTTAGGGACTGGCTCTCTGCTCCTGTGGCTATCGCTAGGAAGACACAACTTCATTTTTGTCACGGAACAATGGAAGTGTGTGTCAGGAAACAAAATGCTGTCTCATTGCTAGTAATTTTGATATCCAAAGGGTGTGGGAGCTGAAAAGTAGATGGATGGCTTGCACATGTCCTGCTAAATGGAGGTTCTTCAAGAATTAGGTGAGCACCCATGTGTTTTTCAGGTCTTGCTGAGAGAGTCAGAATGGATTCTTGGGCAGGGGGATTCTTTGGGCATTTTACTGATTTCTGTTGTATTAGAAATACCTGATGGGAAGTATTTTTACTTGGGGGAAGAAAACATGTGGAAAGCATTTGAGGTTCAGCAAAACATGCAACCAGTGCAAGATTTAATTCAAAGGAGAAAAAAAGATGTTGGGGAGTTTGTTACAAGCGCTGTAGTCTCAAGTTCATATACTAGAGTAATGACAGACTAGCAAAGGAGAAAATTTAAAAGGTTAGCATAATTGAAATCTTGTTAGCATAATTCAAAAAGGGAAAAGAAATTCTGTTGTTAATATACGCAGAGGTGACATGATTTATCTGTATCCTAGTAACTGGATTGTCATGGAGTAGGCAGGAAGGGGATCCATTTGCTGGGATTTAGGGAAATCTTTGGGACAAGGTATAAGGCTAGGCATGAAGCTGATAGTTCAGTCGTCTCTCATCCTTTTAAAAAGACTCCACTTTAGATTCAGTGGTCGACCTAATAACACTCGAAATTAGGTAATATATCTACAAGTATTTCAAAAGTTGTAAAATGCTACAAAGATGATTAGTTTGAGAGGAACTCTACTAAAAAAACTAAAAAAGGAAATCCTGATTATTTGTCTGAGCCATTTAAAAAAAGTAATGGGAACCATGTTCACTGAATGACACCTTTGCAGTTTGGTCCTCTCCCACCCACTGTTTCACGGACCCTCACTACCCCTCCTGAGCTTTGGGGGGCTGAGAAAGGTGAGGCCCCGGAATGGTGGGCATTTTCTCAAGGCCACGTGCCTGGGAGGTGATGACACTAAGGCTTGAAGCTCTCCATCCCCTGACTAGCGTTCTTTGCACAGACTTGCTACTTCTCCTGTGAGGCCATTTTATATAGTCTTTAGCCCTTTTCTAAATATGTGATTGCGGAGACCGAAGCATCCCTTCTGGTTTGAAAAGTCTGAGAAATGCTGCCAAAACATCTACATAAATGTCTTTTGAAACATTTTCCCTAAATGAAGTTTCGCCAAAGGATGGTTTTCCAGCTGAGTTCCAGTGTGGTTCACAGATTGCCTGTGGGGAAAGTATATCAGGGAGAAAAACGGATTTCACCCTTCAAGAGCTGACTGTGTGTAGTAATGCAGTTAAAAGCCCTTCCTTCTTCCAAGCCAGGCTGCCAACTCCTGTAGATGGAACTGGAGCTTCCACGTCCCTTCCATGCTTCCATCCTGACCAGCTGAACAGATGGCCTCTTGCTGGGGGCTTCATATTGGGAAGTCCCTGAAAACTAAGGCTCTTAGCTAATGAGAATTGCACGTTGTTGCCTCTAGCTTTAGAAAGGCCCGATAGGAACAGGAGATTCCGGGCCGGAGATCACGAGTCCTCCTGCTCCTGGTTTGGAGATCATCTTATCTGGGAAGATCTATGAGTTAGGGATTCTGTGCCAGGGAGCAGCCAGCTCTTGAGCATTTGAAGGTAGGCTGCTTCGTGCCCTGTCTTGCAGTTTCTGGCCCACAAAAAGAGACCCCAGATTATTTATTGATTGAAGAAAGCTGCTGAAATGTTCCTGGTACTACAAGGGTTTAACTTTAATGCATTCAGAAATGAATTTCTTTGGTATATTCTCAGAAGAACAAAAGGCAGAAAATAGAATGTGAAGTAAATAGAAAGGAACAAAGCTGTGAAAGAGGGTAGAACGTCATTTTCAAGAGTGTTTCCAGGCAGGCTCTTGGTTCTGCGGGGTCTTGTGTGGATCTGGAAGTGCACTGCCTGTGAGGGTTGGTGGCATATGTGTGTGCTGGGCAGAGCAATATGCGTGGGGCTGGGGCACCACTTGCTGCCTCCACTCTGGGCTGTCTGGGGCCTCCGTGGAGCTGTGAGCATAAATCTTGGTCCTGAGGTTGGAGGTAAAATGATGGTGGTTTGGGGCTAACGGCCTGATACAAGGCTGCTCTGTGGAACAGTGCCAGCTTCACTTCTTTTGGGGACTGGGGTGGGATGCTGTTGTCCCCGAATGCAACAAGTTGATGACAGACTGTTGATGAGTGAAGGAAGAAGCAGGCGAAGCTTCATTTAAGGGTGGTCCATAGATCTTTCTGTGACCGTGTGGTAGAATGTGACCCAGTGGGGAGTGTTGGTTCGCAGAGTGGGGTGCAGCCAAGGCCTGGTGGGTGACCTATGCAGGTGATGGTTTCCGTGCTGGTGTCTGACGCTGACAATTTTTTGAGAGGCCTTCTAGCCCACTGTCCTCTGTTCTTTGTCAGGCTTCCTCCTGGGTGGGCGAGGTACGCGCCCTGGGTATCACCTGGGAACAGATGAAAGGAAGGAGCACGGGGGTTTAGGTCTGAGATTTTTGTCTGGAGGCAGATTAGCGTCATTATGAATCATGCTGCAGGGAGGACACACGCTGGCTTTGCTTTTTTGGGGTATTGTGCTGCGTCTGAGTCATCTTCAGACCCCCTCAGCCACTGTTATTGAGCACCTGCTCTGTGCAGGGTGCCGAACACAGGGTACCCCATTTATCCTCCTGACACCTGTATCATCCTTACTTTACAGAAGAAGAAAGCGAGATTCAAAGAGGTTTGCTAGCTCCCCAGGGACACAGCTAAATGGCAGAGTTGGGATTCAAATGCACATCTAACTGTTAAATGGAAAAGTTCCATTTTGTTACAATAGGCAGTTTACTTTTTGAAAAGTTTTTCTTTTATAGAATCAGGAAGGGAAATTTCCACTGAGCACTAGATGCATACCCTTCCTACCAGACACCGAGCGAAGTGCTCCACAGATTTTATCTCCTTTAATCTTGACAACAACCTGAGTGGGAATCACCGTTCCCATTTAATAGACCAGGAGACAGAGGCACTCAGTGGTCCGGTTGCTTGCTGGTGGTCGGGAGGGGAGGATGTGACAGAGCTGAGATTCACACCCAGGTCTGCCTGACTCCAGGGCGTTGTGTTGGACCTCTGTGCTCTGGTGCCCACAATAGCACTTGATGCCTTTGATTGGGAACATATTGTGTTCCCAGGATCCGGCTGAGCCCTTCACTAGCACAGCTCTGGGCTGATGAGAGAACACAGGCTCCAGAGTCACACCTACCCCTGAGGAGCTGTGTGACCCTAGACAAATGACCTCACCTCTCGAGCCTCAGTGTCCTCATTTATCACAAGGGATGCTTTGGGGCCAGCCCTGTGGCATAGCAGTTAAGTTTGACATGCTCTGGTTCAGCAACCCAAGTTCGCAGGTTCAAAATGGGGGCTCAGACCTACACCATTTGTCAGCCATGTTGGGGTCGCGACCCACATGCAGAATAGAGGAAGATTAGCACAGGGGTTAGCTCAGGGTGAATCTTCCTCGAGCAAAAAAAAAAAAAAATTGTGAGGATTAAATAAATATTTCATTGGTGCTGGACCCAATTTTTAAAGACCACGTATTTCTACTGGGTATTGATTTGTGGGTGTATACTTGAGAATCAGAGAAACTCAGGTTTGAATTCTAGCCCTGCCTCTATGTATCCATGAAAAAGTTGCTCAGCCCCTTTAGGTTTGCCTGCTTATTTCTAACAGTGAGGACAAGGGGGTCCTGGTGCCTCTCTCCTGGCGGTGATAGGAGTATTCATGGAGGTAGTGTGTACACAGGTCCAAGCGTGGTGCCCAGCTCGTGCTACCCTGGGTGAATGGTGGTGCATATCATCATCACCTTTGTTGTCATCATCATCATATTAATTACCATCATCTCAGAGAAGTTTTGTGTTTTGTTGCTTTACAAGTTGTTAGAACAAAATAAAACTGAGATTATCCAGTGGTTCTCAAAGGAAAGCATCTTTACAGTGTCTGATCGATTGAGAGACAGAACTGACTTGGATGAAATGCGTATCTTGCCTCCAATTCTTGAAGGACTCTACCTTCCTTATCCAGACCTGGATCATAGAATTGTATTAAATATTAAACTGGGACAATAAATTATAAAACGCGTAAATATGAAACTCAAATAATGCTCAACCACCGTGCTTAACGTATGTTTTAGCTGCTACTCTTTTCTGATTGGCAGACAGATTGAAGCTGTAGGTCAAATTTCCATTAACCTTTTATTTGATATTACAGAATGGAGTTGGCCAGCCCAAAGGGCCTGAAGGGCTATTCTGAGTCCATGCTTCCTGTTTAGCTAGTGGTGTTGGGGTCATTTCGGTGGTTCTCTTCTCTTCAGTTATCCTGTTTTTTGATATGTTAAAAAATGTTCCAGTTTTGGCAAGCACTGAATAGTGAGCCTGTTTACTGAAATGCTCTCATCTTCACTGAAATTGAGTGGGTTTTGTGATAGTGAAGGCAGCTTCCCACCATCCTTCTGTGTGTTCGCAGATCACGTTCTTTCGAAGGGACTGCTAAAATGCAGAATAAAGCTTCACAGCGCATGTGCCCAGGCATTTAATAAGACAGTTGAATGCATGAAGAGGAATGTAAACAGCAGAACATAACACCAAGTGCTGGTTGCATGGTGTAATGATTTTAAAGTTGAAAAAGTGTGCTCTGAGTGATATCAGAGTAGTCAAAATATTCTATATGAGTTGATATTTACAAAATGCTCACATAGATAAGCTGTTCAAATCGCACCTAAAGATATAATCTGTAGTTTGTTTTGCCTACAACAATTGGGCTAGTGATGATAACTTCACTACACGTTTTCCAGTCATTTTATCAGCTGCCTCAGTATCTGGAGGTTTTTTTTAATGACTTATTTGGCCTGAGATACCTTAAAATGCTGTCCCATGATATCATTTGTTGGCTTCTCTTCTGCCTCATGTCCCTTCAGCAGCTCAGTGCCCAGGGCGTGGGGCATGGGTGCTGGAGTTGGTGAGAGTGACACTGGTGGCCCAGGATGGGCTGACCAGGCACTTGTCCCCTTCACCAGGCATCGGCTCCAAGGCCTCTAAGGCCATCAGGAAGCAATAGAGAGTGTCGAGGAATACTTCCCACTTCATCAGAAAGCCATAAAAACAATTACCAGCTCATTAGGGACTTGGAAATGGAACTGCACAAAGCTGACCTGGCTGGGCATTGCCAAGGCAGTGTGAGTCACCGATGCAATTTGTGCTGTGGATTGTTTTGGACGAAAGATAGTGGAATCTTGAAGAGAAGTCTGTCTGTTGAGATGGCTTCACAGAATGCCCAGAACAACTAGGCCAGGCTTCTCAAGGGCAGAACTGCTGATATGTCCCCATTGCTGTTATCAGGATGGTGCTCCTCAGAGGGCCGCTTGGCCTTGGGGTTCTGGTTGCAGCCCTGACTCCCCTTGGCTGTCCTCCAAGGTTTGGGGTTCAGTTCTGGGTCTGACTCCAGGCCTGGCATTTGTCAGGACTTGTAGGGGACTCCAGCCTGTGGTGTCTGTCTCAGGGGGGCTTGGGGAATGTGGGGTTCTGAGTCCAGCACCTGACTCATGGGTGGGGCAGGAGCCTGCTGAATTGGGCCTCACGGGAAGGACTGTGATATCAGTCCTGTCCCCTCCAAATGAGGTTGTGCCTAGAATCCAAGATTAAATATTTAAAAACACAATTTTTTTTTATAAGCCTCCTTGGCATGTTTTCATTTTGCTTAAACAAATGGCTTAGAAGGCAAAATAAAAAATAAAAAAATTAAAAAGCAAGTACCCTAGAGAGGTCCTGCTCAGGTCTGGGGCCCCAGACTGTAGCTGAGGGTGTTGGTCCCTCTTCATGGGTGTCCTAGTTGAGGGGGGATGGCGGGTGAGGGGGGAGCAGTGGGAGGCAGAATTCTCATTCTGGAGCCAGCATCATCAGGCAGTGAGACCTGAGACATGGCACTGACTTCTCTAAAAATGGAGACCCTCATGAGCTACTGTAAGGACAGACGAGGTGTGGGGCTGTCTTAGGTGAAGAACCTGGCATCTGGCAGCCCGGCAGGATTTTATGAACTTGAGCTTTTTTGCTGCTACTGTCAAGATTCAGCAATGTCTTATGGGTGGGCTTGAGAACGTCACTATCATTTATGTTACTGTAATGTGAGAAATATCCAGCTTTCCACCTGACTTAGAAAATAAGTCAACAACATTTATTAAAAGCCTGCTGGGTACCACCGTGTTAAGTGCTATAAAGGAAATAAATAGGCACATAAGTAAATGCAGTACAAATAGGAAGCACGTTCATCCGCTCTCATGATTCTAACTAGAAGCTGCATGCTTGAAGTGTCCAGCTCTCCCCTGAGTTCTGGATCTGTCGTTGAGATGTGTGCTGTGTTCACTGGATACCTGAACTTCATCCCACATCCACCTCCCATCCCTCATTGGAAGGGCTCCAACCCCCACACTCCTTATGTCCCCAGTGCTTTTAGCAATGTACACTAATCGTTCACCTCTTCTCCAGTTGTGTGATCCGACCTGTCCTGTTTCCCAGCGATGCTGTGTGACCCTTAGGGGCAGGGATGGAGGACATTCCTCTCTCTCAGGGGTGGAGGGGTAAAGGGGCCTTGAAGGAGGAAGGAGTCTTGGGTTTCCAGGAGCCAATCGTAGAGCTGCCCTGAGCCTCAATTTCCCCACCTAGACTTGAGACATAGTTCATTTAAAAATCAGAAAATTCTCTATATACATTTAAAAAATATTTTTAAAAATCTCTTTAATGGTTTGATTACACTGGACTTTCTCTTGAACCTTTTGTCTTTTTGTTCTATTTTTCTCCAAGGATCTTTGCTCATAAAATTCTAATGATGCTCTTCATTTCCCTCCTTCTGATTCTTCCAGTATCTTTCTGATGTTGCCCTGATTCTTAAACTAGATGTAAGGCCCAAGCTAAGCAGAGAAAGCAAAACAAAACCCCTGGAGCCCCATGCGCCTCCCCCAGTCTATTGTTTCTTAGATATAAACAGAAAATGAACCGAATGTGTTCTTGGGATATAGCTCAGCCCTTTGAGAAGGCTCAGGGTGTCAGAGTGGGCCAGGCAACCCTCCATTCCTGCCTGATCCTGCAAGACGCATTTCTTTTTCTCCTTGCTTATCCCTTAGGAGGGCAACATTCCCAGACCCAAGAATTGAAGAATTTACCTCCTTATTTCTAGATGAACCTGTGTAGTTACTAGCCATTGCCCTTTCCTGGAGTATTGATTGTTAAAAATGTGCTCCCTGTGCACATAGACCCTAGGATGATGTGGTGTGGATTTTCATTTTCCTCTAATGTGGTTACCTCTCAGGGGAACCCTTAGGTCCCCCTCTTCCCAATTCCAGAGAGAGCAGGGGATTCTACTCAGCTTCCCTCCACTTCCCCTTCTCTCCTGACTGAGGCAAGATGGTGGATTTGGGAGAAGACAGTGAGCAGCTTAGGCTCAGACTTCCCTCTTCTCTGAATGTCCTATTCTGAGGACATTCAAGGTCTTTGCTTAGCCACGGGCGAGCATCCTGCCCCTGTGGGGAGCCAGTGGTTATTCTCTGAGCTGCTAGGGAGCCTGACTGGCCCCAGATGTGAGGCTGGTTCTCTCAGGAGCTGCATCAACGGTAAGGCTTCATTAGTCTGCCCAGCACACCTCTTTTCCCATGTGCTTCTGAACTTGAGAGAGAAAGACCACAGTGTTACAGACCCCTGCAGCCCCACAGAGCAGTTCTCTGCAGCCAAGGCTCAGGAGTTGGGAATGTGGGTGCCTTCCTCCTGAGGCACAGAGCTGCATCAGCAAGCAGCTTAGAGAGATGAGCTGTGTACACAGCAGAAAGGGGTGACGTGTCCGGATGACAGGCAGCTGCTCCTGCCTTTCTTCCCTCCACAAGGATTCTGGCTTGGAGTGGTGTGGCTGTGCCGGGCTAAATTAAAAGTGGAGGTATCTTGAGCTTTATTCTTTTTAAGGCTAGAGTATTTGAGGTTAAAGAGAGGGAGTGAGTCTAAAATAAAATGTGCCTGTTGGGATGTGAGCCAGATGCCCTCTTCATGCTCGCTGTTCTGGAGGAAAAGACTGAGCCTGTCCCAGTGCTGGTCCTGCTCTGACATGCCTCGTGGCCACTGTGCTGAGCTCTGCTCATTTTGGTTTTCTGGGGAGGACATTCTATATCTTGATATTTTCAGTAAACACTTGTTTGAATAATGTGACAAAAGCAGTTTAGGGTCACACTCTGACCTCTGTTGCTTGGTGTATCAAGGTATGAACAAGATGTGTTTTTGAGATGAGTGCGTTTGTAGCAAATTTGCTTTAGGAAAGTCCCTATATGAGTGACTGATGGAACAGAGGACATTTACCACCAATTATGGTGGTTCGATTATGTCTAGCATGAGTCTCCACTCAGAGCGTTTTGAGGGGAAGTAGGAAGTTATTAAACTATCAAACTTTGGGATCTACAGTAATCATGTAATAGAATTTATGGAAGGACTGATTACAAAATTTGGGAGAAAATAATAACTAGACCATATGGATCAATAACTTGTAATTCATGAATGAGACCAATTTGGAAAGATCAAGAGTTTACCTATGTGAACAGAAAATGACATTGCCTTAGCTTTCTTCCCTCTTGCCTGTGAAAGATGGCCCACGAGGATTCCTCAGAAACTGATTATTGCCTATGCCTTGGGAAATTAGGAATTGGAGGGCAGAGAGCCCGAGAACTGGAATTGTAGTCATCAGTCAGGGTTATGTTTGTGCTGCTGGAGCATCTTCCCATAAGTGTAAGTCCTGGTTTCACTTCATGATGCCAGCACTTCTGGGAGGGGTGGCTTCATTGTCATCAGGTATGGATCTGCAGTGTGCCAAGGTTCAGAGCCTTTCCATGGAATAGGTTTTGAGGACCACAGGGGCACTTGGCACTTGGGGGCAAAGTATACCCACTTTTAAGGGGGAGGGCTTGTGGAACAGGTGGAGAGGGATCATTTTGCCAAAGGTTGGCCCAGTTCCTGCACAAGCACCAGGGTCTCTGCATCTGAAGGGGTGCTGTGGGTGCATGGGCAGTGTCTCGGAGTCTAGATGGGGATCCGTTGGCCAGACTGAGGCAGCCTTGCCCAGGTGACTCTGTTGTAAGGGGGTGGTCAGTCATGGTGCACACTTCACAGGTGGCTTGGGAACCAGGATAAGATGACAACACACCTCCAGCCCCTCCAGCTTCTGCTCTGCTGGAGAACTGCTGGTGGCTTCCCAGACAGTCCATGTGGCCCCACGACTTCGTGTTTGGGCCCTACCCTTGTTGACTCCTACTCACACTTCCAGGCCTTGCTCAAATATCCTGCCAGACCACAGGGAAAATGATGTGTGGCCTTCTGTGTTCCCCACAGATGAGATGGGGCACGTCAAGCACTTGTCATAGCCCTTGGCACATGGTGGGTGCTGGCTGTCCTGCTGCAGTGGCGCCGGTCCCCGTGTTAGGAGTGTGGACTTTGGAGCTAGTCCACCTGGTTCACACCCTGGCTGCACCGCTAACATGCTGCTTGACCTTGAGCAAGTTACTTCTGCCTCCCTTTTCTCATCTGTGAAATGAGACAGTCATAGGGTTGTTGGGGGGTTAAATAAATTAATCCATGTTAGGTGCTTGGAATCCCGTTGGGCACATGGTGAACACCACAGGGCAGTTATTACTGGCTTCCCCAGCACAATGCACAGCACATGGTGGGTCTTAATATATATCTATATGAATAATAAGGGCAGCAGAGTTTGGGATTATGGGGAGAGATGAGCTGAAATACCATACCATGGAGTCATCTTCATTTTCTTCCTGAAACCCTCTCATGTTTCCCCGAAGTGCTGATAAGATGTAGTGGCCAAAACTGAAGTGTCTGCTAAAAAAGCCCACCTTGTGCAGGGGACAGAGGAAGTACTGCTTCCTGCCCTCCTGGGCCCTGACCTTCACCCACTGTGTCCTCCCCTACCCCTTCCCTAGGGATGTGGCAAGGCTGCGTGGAGCAAGGGCAAAGCTTTTCTGGAACCAAGTGGGATGCGTCTCTTGCTTCCCTTCCATCAGGCCTTGTCTGTGTTTCATGCTCGCGCAGCTCATTGTACCTCACCACAGAGCAGATTCTTTGTTCTTTGGCTGCTGCAATGGCAGATGGGAAGGGCGGTTTTAATGAATTACTGTTTTCTTTTGGAGATTAAGTTTTCATTATAAATATAATTGTGGGCACACAGCCTTCTGGTACTTACATATCATTTACCAATTAAGATAATGGACTAAAAAGTCCCTTGGAAAGTGACAGGGACAAAGTTAAGCCTGTAACTAAGCTTGGGGCGCTGGCGAATGAAATGCTTTGCCAACTGGAAGCAACATACATCAAGTCTGCCCACAATATGCGTGTGCTAAAAGGTCTGAAAATATTCATGACCTTTGAGAAAGAGATTAAAATTAGTAGGCAGAAACACAGAAGCCAGCTCCAGTAGTTTGTGATGTGGTCATTCCACAGTGTCTGCCATGCCCGCCACATGGTTCTGGGATGGCTGCAGGGCAGAAGGCTGTGTTGCTTAATTTTAGAGTTAAATAATTACACGTAATGTTGAAAGCATTTATAATATATCTAGATGTGGCAACTAACATTGTGCTGCTTCCATCACTTCTCTTGCAGGGCCTAGGTCTTTTGAGCACTTTTTTTTTCTTGTTTGTTCCCTCTAGAGCAAGATCTCTCCACCATGGTAGTGTTGAAATTTGGGTGAGATATTTATTTATTGTGGGTCATCCTGCACATTGTAGAATGTTTACCAGCATCCCTGGCCTCTACCCACTAGATGCCAGTAGCAACCCCTCTACTTGTGACAGCAAGAAATGCCTCTAGACATGGCCCAATGGTCCTTAGGAGGCAGAAATGGCCCCAGTGGAGAACCACATTGCCCCCAAGAGAGCCACAGAAGGATAAGAAGCTGCAGTGATCCTGACAGTAGTGTGGTGAATTGAGAGGAGCCTGGTTAGACTGATCCACACAGACAATTGGTAATTCATTCCCTCAGGAAACCAGTAATCACAGAGCCCCAGTTGTGTGCCTGGTACTGTGTTAGACTCAGAGAATACAAAGGTGAGGGAAGATGACCCTGGGTCTCTAAGAAGTTTCAGAAGATATGTGTTTTGATTGGGGCCAGAAGGATTCCCCTTAAATTGTATTAACTGGGCTTTCTCCTGACTCCCGACTGGGCTGATAATATGGCCCCAACCTTCGGAAAAATTTGGGTTGTGATGGTATCCTATGTGAGGGCAGGGAGCTAATCTACCTGGATCCATAGGCCTGGGGTCTACACATAAATTGGTCTTAGAAGGAGAGTGGTTTGAGTAAAACCTGGAAGGGTTTACGTAGGTAACAAGGAGGAGGCTGAAGGAGGGACTGGAGAAAGAACATCTAGATGAGTGTGAGGAGGAGCAGAGCGAATTTGGTGGCAGAGGATCCCATTACTTGGAGAGAAGATCAAGGCAGGAAAGTGTGTGTGTGTGTGTATGTATATGAAATACTAGGCTGAGAAATACCTGAGTTTTCTGGGCTGTCAATGGGGTGGTTGCTATGTGTTTCATGGGTTCATTCTTAGGTTCAAATAAGATTATACCAATTTAAATATTGGGCTGCCCAAATAATAATGATTATTAAGGTCTTTGTGTGGATAGACTTGACAAATAGATGATGAGATTTTTACTTTGCTAAATAGAAAATAAGGGAATCATTGAAATCAGATTTTGAGCAGGGGAGTAATATGATGGGAATAGAATTTAAGGAAGAATATTCTGGAAATGGTATATAGGATGAATTGGATGAGAAGGAACCTAGAAGTCAGGGCAGAGGAAAGGATGTTGGTAAGCAGACCAGCTTCCCCAAACCCCAGAGTACTGGAGGGAGTCTTGAGGGGTGGTGGGGAGGAGCTTCCAGGTGAAAAGTGTCAGGGAGGGAGCAGCAGTTGGCCTTGATTCCATGATTAACTGACTGCAGTTCGAATTTTCCTACTTCCTAAAGTGATAGGAAGTGGTGTACAGTATTAAAACAACACAAAACGTTATATTAAACAAACAATATGGATCACAATAAATTATAAGGAACAAACAAATAAATGTTACCAGGCATCTGGGATGAATTAGTTACTGCAATTGGTCGTTAAACATTAACACTAAACTTTCTGGTAGTTTAGTGGCAAAGGGAGACCACTGCCTTAGAACCTAGATGTTTCTCTTGGTTTGGGGATATCCATTTGAGATAGTCTGGAGGAAGGAACTGGTTTTTTGCTTCTGAATTTAGATCGTTATACAAAGGCACAAAATGTGTCTTGAGCTATGGGTTTTAAAAAATCACCTAAGCTTTGTTAAAATGGGCATTTCTTTTTTTTTTCCTTCTTCTCCCCAAATCCCCCCAGTACATAGTTGTATATTCTAGTTGTAGGTCCTTCTAGTTCTGCTATGTGGAATGCCGCCTCAGCACGGCTTGATGAGCGGTGCTAGGTCTGTACCCAGGATCCGAGCTGGTGAAACCCTGGGCTGCCGAAGCAGAGTGCACGAACTTAACCACTTGGCCACGGGTCAGCCCCTGGACATTTTTTATATTTAGCCTCTTTGAAAAAATGGAGGCACACTTTAAAATCTTGCCTCATTGGTCTTAGTGATGTCATTTCTGTTTTTACCAAACTCTTTATGAGGCTCAGCTGGTGCCCAATGGAGCGTGGCAGGCATGGGTTCTAGTTTCTTGCAGAGTCCCTAAGTGCTATGGGGCGTATACTACTGGTGTCCAGATGTGTTTCACTGGAGTTCACGTAGGCTGAATTCTGCAGAGAACCAAGGTCACAACTGCGTTTGAAGGGACTCAAGTAGGGTTCACAGAAGTCTTGAGGAAGAGTGAATACACGTGCCCCATAGTCGATCTCTCTCCAGCATGGGCTGTGGCAAGGGATCTTTCATCGGGTGGGAATTACTGCCTCTCCAGACAGAAGCAGACCCTTGATGGCTCACTCGAAGTTTTGGTGGAAAGGGATCCATATACTTTATTTTTTCTAGCCTTTAAGGCTTGTTCTGTCTTTTAATTGGTTTGTGTTTTATAAATTGAGTCTCCCTGGAATTAGTAACTTAGTCTTTACGTGTATAGGGTCATTTGCATTTAATACAAATTTGTTGAATTTAGCATTTAAACTATAATTTTATTATTTTGAATAGATAATAAAATGGTTTGAAAATTGAAAGGCATAAAGGACAAAAAATGTATAGTCTCCTTATCCCTACCCAGTTACTCGAGCGTGTCAGCATCATCAGTTTCTTGTATATTTTTTCAGAGATGGTCTGAGTGTGTGAGCAAGTATGAGTGCCCATACAGAGGCACACATAGTGCTTGACTGTGTGGTGTTACCGTGGTTTTTTAACCATCCTCTTGCAAATCCACACAGTGATAGTGAATTGTTGAGCAAGGGGATCCATAAACTTCAAATTGATGCCTGAAGACAGTCAAGACAATGTACCTTCTGAGTAATTTCGCTGACCTGGAGAGAAAGCCAGGTAGAGAAAACCCAGCGGTTTCCAGCCCCACACAGTGGGAAGATGACTATAAACTCTAAAAGAAATAGAGGACCTGGCAGGGTTGGCTGATCTGGGGAGATAGTCATGAGTTCAGTTTTGGGCATGTTGACTTTAGGATAAAGACAAGATACCTTGCTTAGAAAGATGGTCCTGGAGGTATGTGAGAGGAGAGAGTGAGTTGGGTTATGAGGTTAGGGTTGCTTCTGATGCTGCACACAAACACAGGAGTGGACAGAATTAGAACAGCTCATGTTTACCTATTTAATTTACATCACACTCACAGAAATATCAGAATAACAGTGCTATTACACCAGCAATATAATTACTGAGAAGAGTTAAGATTTTTTTGTTTTGCATTTGCTCTCATTTTTGAGTAATTCTATATCTACATTGTCAGAATGTATAGCCATTTCAAACTATCCTCTCCACTTTAGCCCTCACTTACCCTTAGTTATACAAGTAGCTTCATGTTTAAAAGTTCACCACTAGTCCTTACATTGATAGCTTTCTAGTCATTTTGTGTGTCTGCAGCTCGTTCTCTACTTAGGGAGTCCTTGAGGTCAAAACTGTTTTCGTAATTCTAAGATAATATTTTCCTTTTTTCTGCTACTCTGTTTCTCTCATGACTGTACAGTGGAGTTATCCAGAAGCTGCTACAGGACTTGCAATATCACAATAAATTGAGTGCATAAGCAGATAGGGGTGTCTCCTTCTTTGGTATTGAGAGAAATTAAAGAGATTTACAAAAGTAAAAACAATGCCACTCTTCTCACTAATTATTTTTGTTTGGTAAAACAGTTATTTTTTCGAAAATGTTATTTATGTTAGTGTATAGTGGATTTATTTTTTGACTAATTAATAAAATGTGTAGAATTTGTTTTAATTTCTAATAGGTAAATCATGTGCGTATCACTCACATAAACAAAGTTCTTCAGGCTCCTCAATAATTTGAAGAGTGTAAGGAGTCGGGGATAAAAAA
Organism: Equus asinus; assembly: GCF_041296235.1. Lineage (NCBI taxonomy): Eukaryota > Metazoa > Chordata > Mammalia > Perissodactyla > Equidae > Equus > Equus asinus. The sequence continues at coordinate 37,556,352 of NC_091796.1, read as the reverse complement.
ATTTGAGGATCTTTATTCTAGTAGATTCTTCAGGAAGGGCTTTGAGATTTTGCATGTTTATTGGTGCACTTTATACTGAAAATTTTTGCTATGTATCTTACCCGTGGTTCACATTTTCTTTCCTTGTTACTCTATTTTCTTTTATATGAAGTGTTGCTTTTGAAAAGTCTGGGGATGATGCACTTTTCTTTATAAGTCACTTGTTTTTGCTTAGACTCCCAAAGGATGTTTTTCTTCTGTAAAGGTCAGTAATTAGACTCTATCTTGGTATAGGTCATTCTGGGCGGGTATTCTCAGGTACGTAGTATGCTCTTTCAGTATGTATTTTCACATATGTATATTTTTAATTTTAGGAAAGTTATCCTGTATTATAGTTTTTAATATTGGCTCTGTTTCCTTGTTTTGCTTGTGTTCTTCAGAGACTCCTATTTTCTGTATGTTAGATCTGCTTTGCCTACCTGCAGTAATTCACTTTCTTTTGAATCATTTTCTTCTTTTCTTTTTGAGTTAAAAAAAAAGTTACATTTAACTTTACACATATCTTAAAGCATTATCTGTTGTGTTTATTTACTCTTGTGTTTCTTCTAGTTTAATATTCCTTTCTGAAATGATTTCCTTTTATTTCAAATACCCGAGTTCTGTCATTTCATTTCTGAGTTTTCCTAGTTCTGATTTGTATTATTCTTTCTTGTCTTATATCACTTCTCTATACCTTTTCTCTAATTTTTTTAAAAAGTAGTTACAAATTTGATTTCTTCTCCAGGATGTCTTTCTGGCATGCTTTCATCATAAAAGGATGTTATTTAGCTCCTTGTTCACTTTTTCCCTAAAATAACTGCATATGATTTGACCTTTATACCTTTATGTTGCTCATTTTTATGTGAAATTAGTTTTCCTGAACTTTTAGAAGGAGGCTTGGTTCAGAGTTGTTTTTCTAACTTCACAGAGCATCCTCATCTATTTTAGTATAGTGTTAAGAAACATGGCTGGTTGCATTCTGAGTTTTCTGGGCTCTGTTCCTGTTTCTCATTTTAATTGGGCCATCTCTTTCCTTTGTATTACTGTTCCTATCTTGCTCAATTTCAATTCCACTCCCAGCAGTTTCTCCTATCCTGGAAGGGTGCCCTGGGGCCTAGTTTCAAGAGTTCATAGGGACTGGACTGCTCCAGACCTTTGAGTCCCAAGCATGAGCTCATTGACTTGTCTGGTATTGGATTGGTCAATACCCCTCTCAGTTTCAGCTGCTGTTCTCAAATTGGCCTGCCATACTTTCCAGTAGATACCTGTTAGCTGTTTTGGGTTCTCTTGTTTCTCATTTCTGTCAGATGCCTCATTGCTTTCCTCTATTTTTTGCTGAACAGATGACAATACCATGCATGTCTTATAACTGTTGGTGGTTTGTCCTCTTCCAATTATATTTTAGTGTTTGTGGAATTTTTTCTCACCCACTTGCATTTGACATTTGTCATCTTACTGTAAATGTTGTTTATAGAGTTTTTGTTTTGTAATCTGGTTGCTTTTTTAAAGATAGATTTTAGAAATTAAAAAATCATTTTGAGATAATTGTAGATTAATATGCAGTTGTAAGAAATCATACAGAGAGATCCCGTATATCTATCACTCATTGGTTTCTCTGTTTTTGTGTGGGGTTTTGGAAGATTCGAGAAGTATGCCTTTGCCACTGCCTCCATCTTCATAGAATCCTCTTCCCATCGGTGATTTTTAAAAGAATTTCCTTAAAATTGTTACTTAGAATTCAGTTTACCTTTGTATAACAATCCCCCCAAATCAATAGTGTATGGTTTAAAGATAGATGTTTCCTTCTCTATCATGTAAAAGAAGTCTTGGGGATGCACTCTGGGGCTAGTATGGCAGCTCCAAGGTCATCATAGTCACGGTTCTCTCTCTATTGTTTCTCTGTCATTCTCGGCACATTGCTTCACAATCCAGGATGACTGCTTGAGCGCTAGTCATCGCTTCTCTATTCCAGGCGGCAGAGAGAAGGAAGGGCTGAGGAAGGAGTTGTTCCATCCTCTTAAGAGACTTTCCAAAAATTTCTGCTTATGTTGAATTAGCCAGAATTTAGTCCTGTTGCTACAGGTAACTGCTAAGGAGTTATGGAAATGAAATTTTTTAGCTGGCTGCATGGCTACCCTAAGTAAAACTGGGATTATTTTCATGAGAAAGAATGAGAGAGTGGATATTGGGATAGGCCACTCAAAACAAATGGATTTTTCCTGCTGTATACTTGACCACAAACTTACAGAAAGTGAATATGTAAGAAATTAAAAGAACATTTGAGTATGATTTTAACCTTTTTAAAAATTGAAATATGATTGCCATACAATATCATATTAGTTTCAGGTGTACATCATAGTGACTCGATATTTATATGCATTAAAAAATGATCATGATAGGTCAAGTTACCATCTGTCACCATACAAAGTTGTTACCGTATTATTGACTATATTCCCCATGCTGTATGTGACATTCCCATAATTTACTTATTTTATAGATAAAAGTTTGTACCTCTTAATCTCCTTCACCTGTTTTGCCCACTCTCCAAACTACCTTCCCTCTGGCAACCACTAGTTTGTTTTCTGTATCTATGAGACTGTTTTGTTTTGCTTTTTAGATTCCATATATATGTGAAGTCGTATGGTAATTGTCTTTCTCTGTCTGACTTATTTCACTTAGCGTGATAACCCTCTAGGTCCATCCATGTTGTTGCAAATGGCAAGGTTTCATTCTTTTTTATGGCTGAATAATACTCCATTGTATATATATACACCACATCATCTTTATCCATTCATCTATTGGTGGACACTTAGATTGCTTCCTAACTTGGCTATTGTAAATAATGCTGCAGTGAACATAGGGGTTTATATATCTTTTCACATTACTATTTTCATTTCCTTGGGATAAATACCCGGAAGTGGAATCACTGGATCATATGGTAGTTCTATTTTTAATTTTTTGAGTACAGTTTTAATCTTAATACATTTTTCTTATTAAATTTATGCTGTTCTGCAATTAAAATCAATTCAGTGCCATGAATTAAACATTTTGCACATATCTCGGGATGCTGATGGCATCTTGGTGTAGATCTTGAATGTCTGGGCAGCAGTGGTGGGAGGGGAGAGATGGCTCTCCTTTCCACCTTTCTAGCGGTACTTCCTGAGTCACTGTCTTGTAAATGCGGTGATAATGCTGACCCCTGAGTCCATCGAAGCTGTGGTGACTGGATTTAAAGGGTTCCTTGGGTTCTTAACTTTGTCTATTTAGATAGGTAAGCATCCATATAGCCTTTAAAACATATGTACCATGGAGAGAAGTAAGTGGTAGGGCATGACTTTTCCATTTTCATGCTGAAATGGGGACATCCTCATGTGAGTTGTTGTAGTTCCCTGATTTACTAGAGTCAAAGAATTTCGCAGAGTCCGAGTCTGATGTTGAGTTGGAAAATTTTGTATTGGGCTCACTCTTATGTAAAGTGTGAGGAGACACAGACGTTGTTTAGCAACTGGGGTAATGAAAAGGCGCACCCTCTCTTTACCATCGTTTGTGTGTTGGCTATTGTGAAAAATGCTACCGTGAACATGGGTACATGCGACATATGTACAAATAATCTCTTTGAGACCCTACTTTCAATTATTTTGGATACAGTCATGCATCGCTTAACGACAGGGACGTGTTCTGAGAAATGCGTTGTTAGGTGATTTCGTCATTGTGCAAACATCGTGCAGTGTACTTACACAAACCTAGATGGTGTATCCTACTACACACCTAGGCTATATGGTACTAATCTTACAGGACCACTGTTGTATACACGGTCCATCGTTGACCGAAACATCATTATGTGGTGCATGACTGTGTCTTCTTAGATGTGGTATTGCTGGATCATATGATAATTCTATTTTTAATTTCTTGAGGAACCACCATATTGATTTCCATTGTTGCTGCACCATTTTACATTCCCCCTAGCAGTGCATGAGGATTCTAGTTTCCCTATCCCATCCTTGCCAACACTTATTTTCTATGTTTTTTATTGCAGCAATTTTAATGAGTATGAGGTGATATCTCATTGTAGTTTTGATTTGAATTTCTGCCATTATATTTTTGAATCTTTAATTATTTTGAAATGGAGACATCCTACGGCATTCTCTATGTGTTAAATGGGCTTTTGTTTTGGAATATTATAGGTTTTCAAGTGGTCCAGGTGTTGTCATCTGGGCTTAAAGAAGCTTCCTCTGCACTTCACAGAGTCGTTTTCCAACTCTTGTACTGAAACTGTCACCTCATTGAAATTGTGCTGTGGGGCCATATGTCTTTTGCAAAAAGAAAATACAGCAGGAGCACAGAAACTAAAGTAAATTGCCTTTGTGATAAAATCTTTGGAAGCATAGGGGAAATTTTTTGGCTTTATTAAATGCAAAGAAGGTCTTGTCATTGCTTACTTCAAAATTGTTTGCCATTTTTCAAAAGGTTAAAAATAAAAATTCTGCTTAATTGGGAGAGATGCTAAGCTCTGCATACTGCAGTTGCCTGCATCTGATTTTCTCCCAACTGAAGCTGTGATGTAACTAATGTCCTGCTACCGTTGTGGCAGGGTGTTGGTTCAGGTCCTTCAGTGGCAACACAAATGAAGTCCTTTTGTCAGAAACACCCAGAATCTTTGAGAAAATTTGGCATTCTTTCTTAGGTAGACAATTTATCTCGAGTAAAACAATAGGTCTTGGCTCTCAGTTTCACCGTTATTTCTGCTGTTTTGTCATTTTCCTTGGTGCTGTGTATTTCCTGCTCTTTCCCTTTGCTTGTTCAGAATCTCCACATTTTGAAATATCCACCCTCCAAGCCATGCTTGTTTCATGCCACGCATGTTTGCAAGCAAGTTATTGACCATTTCTCCCTTTAATCACTGCTTGAAAAAAAATTGTGGTAGAATACACACATATAAAATTTATCATCTTAGCCATTTTTAAGTGTACAGTTCAGTGGTATGAACTATATTCAAATTGTTGTGCAACCATCACCACCATCCATTTTCAGAACTCTTCTCATCTTGCAAAAGTGAAACTCCATACCCATGAAACACTAACTCTCCATTCTTCCCTCCCCCTAGTCCCTGGCAACCATCCTTCGACTTTCTGTCTCCATGAATTTGACTCCTCTAGGTTCCTCATAAAAGTGGAATCATGCAGTATTTGTCTTTTGGTGACTGGCTTATTTCAATTAACATAATGTTCTCAAGGTTCATCCATGTTTTAGCAGTGTCAGAATTTCCTTCCTTTTTAGGGCTGAATATTATTGCATTGTGTGTATACTACATTTTGTTTACTTATTCATCCGTTTTTTTTTTTGTTATTGTAAATAGTGCCGTTATGAACATGGGTGCACAAATATCGCTTGAGACCCTGCTTTCAGTTCTTTTGGGTATATACCCAGGAGTGGAATAGCTGGGTCATATGGTAATTCTGTAACTACTGTTTTTGGAGAAGGAAAATGCAGCCATCTGATATTGGTTTGGATTTTGGTTACGTAGGTGCTGGCAGCCTGAGGGCAGTGGAGCTGGCCTGTGGTCTTGCGGCTGAGTTGAATGGCTGTTCCGTTAGGGTGGTCAAACTGCTTAAGGAGCACCCTAGGGCAGACGGGCGCCCAGTGCACGGTTGTCGCCCCCTGTGTGCTTGGTGAGTGAGTGGGCACGTGAAGACGTCAGTTGAGTGAACTTTAAGCCAGTGACCCTTGTAATTCCACTCATCCACATGTGCTTTGTGTTCTCTTCAACCTTTGCTCCAAGTTCCTACCAAAATAAATAAGAGCCTGACCACTTTCCACAAGGAAGGTGTACTGTGTGTGCCTGGGGTCTTTGTGGCCCCCTCTGGAGGAATGTATTTGAGTGTGTTGGGAGGACGGAGGCACAGGGCAGAGGCGGGGAACAGAGGGGGAATGTGTGTGGCATGTGGGGAATATTTGGGTCTCTTGGCTTTCAGTCTGACCACTGTTAAGACTAGCTCTGAACTCACTCTTTTGGGAGACAGTGTGCAATTTTTGTGACCCTGGCCTTGTTTTTCCAAAGCTGCGTATTTTCCAGGATTGCAGGAGAGCCTTAGGGCTTTGTGTCTGACACCAAGCAGACAGAAGGACATCAACCTTCTGGGAAGGGGGCGTTGCTGTTATGAAAACAGGCCTAACACATTCCTTGGCTTTGAGACTTCAAATGACATTGACGGAGTACTGGAAGGTATAGGTCATGTGCTTCTTCTCTCTGTGGCCCTGGATTTCCAGCCTGGCCCAACTTAAATGTCCTGCTCACTTGTCCTAATGAGGGCAAGTGTCCAAGCCAGGTTGTGAATCAAGCATTTTGGTTGTTATCCATGCCAGGCCAGGCAGTGCCCTTCCCAGCCTGTACCTTCTTTAGGACTGTAGGTTGTCTCACTTGGATATGACCGGACATGAATTTGAGTTTTCTGATACTGGGTTAATCTCATGTGTCCACATATAGACTATTGTGTGTCTTTTGTGAGGCACCTAGAGCTCTCCTTAGGCTATTGGCTGGATGGCACTGGGTGAATGACTGCTAAAGGCAGTTTATCCAGCCCAGGAGCCCTGTGCTCAGGGTGTTCTTGCCTCCTTTCCTGTCTTGTCCCCTGTTGAGCCTCTGTGACCCTACCAGGGGTGGCTTTTCTGTGCTCAGAACCCCATAGAAAGCTGTTGTTGGGAATCCAGAACCTACTCTCTACAGCCACCACCAGGAAGGTGGCCTAGGTTCTCACTCCAGTCAGGAGGAAGACCAGACAAGGACACAATTAAAGGGCGATGTTGGATCTGGAATCACAAGCCAGCTGACGGCCTGAAAGGCCAGGCTCCCACTTGAGGGCTGAAGTGGAATTTGACTTTGTTTCTTCTGAACTGTAGAGCCTAACCTTCAATCACCTTGAGAAATAATATGGGAATATTCCCAGAACTGGGTAGGAAGAGGTTGTGAGACATAAGTCCCCTCTGGGCTGGCAGTGCATCTTTCTGTGAACCGAAATGTATTTCTCCAGCTCCAGTTCTGAACCATAGAGTTTATGGATGATTTTAATTAATTTTCAAGGCTTATTTTTGTATGTTTATAGAGCCATGGGAAAGAAGAACTGGAAATAAAACATGCTTTTGAATAAATGATAATTTTATGTGCTAGAAGTGCTATTTGTTAGACTTTAAAAATAATTATATAGGGGCTGGCCTGGTGGTGTAGTGGTTGAGTTCGCGTGCTCCACTTCAGCGGCCTGAGGTTTGCGGGTTCGGATCCTGGGCTCAGACCTACATATTGTTCATCAAGCCATGCTGTGGCAATGTCCCACATAGAAAAAAATAGAGGAAAATTGGCATGGATGTTAGCTCAGGGACAATCTTCCTCAGGCAAAAAGAGGAAGATTGGCAACAGATGTTAGCTTAGGGCAAATCTTCCTCAGCAAAAAAATAAAAATATATCATTTAAAAAGTAGTTACTCCAGTAAATTGTTACCCCTTGGTAGGGGGCGGGGGGGAAGAAATAGAAACACTGCTCCTGTCCACTCTCTTCTAAATGGGCAGGGCAATTTTCTTTTAAATATAGTTGGTTGCTGTCTGCTCCCCACTCGCCAGCTCTTTAGTGGAGACCCCAGGATGTTGCTACTCAAAATATGGTCTCCAGGCCCATAGCATCAGCATCATCTGGTTAGAATGCAGTATCTTAGGCCTTACCCAGAGTCTGCATTTTCTCTAGATCCCTGGGTGAATGGTGGGCACCTTGAAGTCTGAGAAGTGCTGCTCTGGTTGATTTGTGAGGGAGGTGTGTGTGAGACTGGGGCAGGGGGGCCTGAAGGGGCGGGCACGAGGAAGGTGCTCTTCTCACTCAGTGCGTCCACGGAGATGAGAGCAGGGCCAGCCCTGAGACAGTGAAGGTGGCTGGGGGGTGGAGGTCTAACCGAACGTGACTAGGAAGTGGGTGCCCGCAGCCATCTCCTTTGGGGTGGAATCCTTCTTTTCTCTCCGTGGACAGAGGGGGAGAGGACCTAGCCCAGAAGCAGAGTCAATGGTCAGAAAAGAAAAAGGATCGTGAAGACATTTAATACTGAGGGAGGCATTTTAAGGAGGAAAGTGTAAGGGCCATAGACGTCTCTCTCGTGTCCCAGATGTGAAGCTGGGAGTTTGGCTGACCTCTTGCTCTGGGGCACAGCTGGATGACTCTTCATTCCAGAGGTGAGCCACTGAATACTAGTTACGGAGGAGGGGCATTTTGAAGGGCATAATGCACCGCGTGTCATTGACAAGGGTGTGTTTCTTAACTGCCAATAGCATGGGAAGGAGAGGCAGGCAGATGTCCTAGAGAGCTGGACCAGGAAGCTGGTTCCCTAGGTTCTTTCTCTGTGCACCATTTCCTACTAGTGTGTGACTTTGGTTGGATCATTGCCCTCCCTGATCCTCAGTTTCCCAATCTATAAAATGGGCACAACAATATCCTCTGCTTTCTGGGCTTTTGTGAGGGTCAGACACAATAAAGGAATTAAAAGTCTTGGAAGCCTGTGAGGGCAGTGCTTCATCTGTTCTTCAGCTTCTATGGATGAGGCATCTCATGCAGGAAATCTCACATGGGGTGCACCATGGGGTGACCATAGTTGGCTAAACAAACCTGAATACCCATTTTGACAATTTATTGATTTACATGTAGAGATATGTTAGTCAAACAGCAGAGATGCTCACATAAATGAGACCAGCTCAGCTCTCTCCTCAGAGGTCTGCTGGCTGGGAGCTGAAGTACATTTGGGTGTGAGGGGGGAGGTTTGTTAGCTGCGTGACTCAGGTATTTGATGGTGTCAGATGGGTGTAGCCCAGCGTGGCCAGCCTGTCTCATAGGAGCTGGAGGCTATGAGGCAGGGCGGGTTTCACCTCAGTGACGCTGCCAGCAGAATCATGAAGATTTTTACACTAGCATCTCACACATTAGAGGTACATGTACTCAATTTTTTGTAACAGTTCTATTGAGATATAATTCACATACCATAAAACTCACCCCTCCTTTGATAAAAGGCATTTGGTATATTCACCCTGGTTTTTAGTACATTCAGAGTTGTGCACCACTATCTAATACCAGAACATTTTCATTACCCCCCAAAAGAAACCTTGTACCTATTAGCAGTTACTCACCCTTCCCCTCCCCAAGTCACTGGCAACCACTAATCTTTCTGTCTCTGTGGATTTGCCTATTCTGGAAATTTCATATAAATGGAATCATATGATATGTGGCATTTTGTGTCTTGTTTCTTCCATTTAGCATAATGTTTTCAAGCTTCCTCCACATTGTAGCATGGATCAGTACTTCATTCCTTTTTATGGCTGAATAATATTCCATTGTATGGATCTACCACATTTGGCTTATCCATTCCTCAGGTGATGGACAATTGGATTGTTTCTACCATTTTGGTGATGAGAAATAATGTTGCTATAAACATTCATGTACAGGTGTTTATGTGGACATGCATTTTCAATTCTCTTGTATGTATTCTTTTAAAATTCACTTAAAAAGTCCGTTGGTCTCTTTAGGCAGGGATCTTTTAAATGTAGTGCTTTTGAAGTTGTGATTGTTCGTTTATAGCCCTGAGAACAGGAGACGATGACAGGAAGCAGTGGCCTTTGGGGCAGGGAGGGTAGGAGAGACATATGAGTTGGAAGGGCTTTGCTCTTTTGTTTTCAAAAGTGGAAGATGTGATGAAGCTCCCGGGGTGAAGAAAGCCAGTCATCTCTTGCTCTTCCTTTCATCGTGGCAGCAAAGAAGCTTTGCTGAGTAAAGATTCATGGACTTTGATGACTGCAAAGAACCTGAATGCTCCTCTTGGTCCATATCTAGATATCTTATTCAGTATCTAGATATATGTATGCAAATACCTGGAGAGGAGAGGTGACTTGGCCAAGGTCACAGAGCTAGCATCCCTGGCAAAGCCAGAACTAAAGTCCACTTTTCTGTGACTTTAGACCAGTCCTCTTTCTTGCTGTTCACTGCTTCTCCTTTGATGTGACCTTGTGGGAGCCCTTTGAGCATTCCCTTCCTTTATGTCTGGAAGGGAAATGCTGTGGTGCAGAGTGGAATTTCATATCTTTCTGAATTTTAAAACCTTAACAAATATGTTCCAGTTTTCAGAGTATTTGAACTAGAACCACAGTGAGTTTCCATCAGCTGCAGAAAACCCAACGTTTATACATAGCAGCATCTTTTGTTTCACATCTGCTGAGAGGCGTGTCTGCTTGGCCCAAGGCTGTGGCCAATGGTGACGCAAGTTAGAAACTCCAGCTGGCAGGGTGGTAGGAAAGCTCTCCTGGGATAGACTTTGCTAAGTCATGACAATGAAGTGAAAATCTGCGAGGGCAGTTTTGCTGGGAGGGGGCTGTGGGGGTGCAGCGTGCGGGATCCTGGGCTCCTCCTGAACTGCTCAGTGAAAGTTGTCCAAGGCCAGAGCTGGAGCAGGCCCCAGCCCAGTGGGGAAAGCCCCGGGCGAGTTGAGGGTACTGGGAGTGTGTCTCTTGGCTTGCCCTCCTCCTGTCTCCTTTAGCGGCTCGCCAGCATTGTCTTCTGTCCTCTGCGGCCTTCCCACAGCCTAACCCTTTGGAATGAGACTGGCAGAATAGACTAGGGCATCGCTTAAGGTGAAGTGGCTCTCGTACCCAAGGGTGTGTCAGTGTAGAAAGAAGAATCCTGGTTAGTTCACAAAGGTTAGTTCCCACTTTTAACAAAATGTCTCTGAGATGATCTACAGTATGAGTGGCAAGTCCTTCTTCTGTGCCCCTTCTAAGACTGGAACATTAGAAGCCTTCCTAAGTGCCGGGGCATTTTTACAAATACGTGCTCTCAAAGTGAAATTTACTATTTAGAGACTTTGCTGTTCATCTTCGTAATTAAAGATATGCCCCAGTCAAGAGTTCTAACACTTGAGATCTTAGTAAAAAACACAAAAATAAAGTCATAAGAAAAGATCAGCAAAATTATTCTAATGAAATCTGTAAACTGTTCCAGAGTTTTCCCAGCAACTATCAGTCAAAGGCACTTCAATTTAAGGTAGAGATACTAGTAGCTGTATTGGGATATCTGAGCATTTTCTAAAAAGAACTGGTGCCTGGACCTCACTGTAGCCCAGTGGGATCTGACTCTCTGGGGGTGGGACCAGGCACTGGTGTCCTTTGAAAGCTTCCCCAGGTGCTTCTCATGGGCACTAACTCACAACCCACTGCCCTCAGGGTAACTGCAGCTGAGCCTTGCTCTCTGCTCCGCTAAGCACTCCACTATGGGATCACATTTCTGTCTCATTAGCAGGGCGGTTTCTTTAGCTCCTTCATACAGAGGCAGAAACTGAGCTTCTCCAAGTTACGTAACTTAAGGCGCACTCCCCCACCTTCAGGCTGCTCCCTGAAAGTTTAGGCAGTGCTGGTCCCTAGCCCAGCTCTCCCCCCACCTGCTGGGCTGTACTGCTTCCTGCCGAGCCCTCCTTTAGAGAACGTTTCATTCAGCAAGCTCTCTGGAGAGCCAGCCCCAGGTCAGGCAGATGCTAAGGTGTTGTCTTCTTGGGGTGTTGGTGACATTCCTCCTGGGATGGAAGCAGCAGACCCTGGCGCTGGCCTCTTGCTGCTCTGTGACCTCACTTCACCTCTCTGAGTCTCCACTGCCTCTTCTGTACATCAGAGATTGTAGTGCCCACCTTCTAGGATTGATGGGGGATTATGTAAGATAGAAGTATGAAGGACTTGGCAAGGCAGCTGACACATAAAAAGGACAAGGGTTGGGGCTGGCCCCGTGGCCGAGTGGTTAAGTTCGTGCGCTCCGCTGCAGGCGGCCCAGTGTTTTGTTGGTTCGAATCCTGGGCGCGGACATGGCACTGCTCATCAAAGCACGCTGAGGCAGCGTCCCACATGCCACAACTAGAAGGACCCACAACGAAGAATATACAACTATGTACTGGGGGGCTTTGGGGAGAAAAAGGAAAAAATAAAATCTTTTAAAAAAAAAGGACAAGGGTTATGTGTGACATGGTCTGACCCCTGACCAGATTCCAAATACCTGAAGGGCAGTTTCTCAACCAGCAGTGGGCTTGTGTATCACCTGGGGGTGGAGGTTTGGTAGGTCTGGGGCGGAGCCTGAGAGCCTGTGCTCCTGACAGGTTCCTAGGTGATGACAAGGCCTGCGGCGTCAGCTCCTAGCATTCTCCTGCACCCACCACAGTAGCTAGCAGGGTCCCAAAGCCATAACCACCAGGTGAGCCGAGATGTTGTGTATTCACAGTACGGTTCCTCTGGTTCCTGGACCTGAGGGCTGCTGTGCTTGCTGTTCTTCTGCTGTGGCTATGAGTACTTCTAGCTTTTGTGCAGTTTTTTCAGTCCTTCTAGTTACTGATCTACTAGAAGAAGTGTAAAGTATATGTTTATTCTTTGATATAAAACCAACGGACTACTAAGTGATAGTGCATCTGATGCTCTTCTCTTTGGCTTTCTTGAAGTCATTACTGTTCATTTCTTATTCATAAAACATCAGCTGCCATCAAGTAGCATGAGAAATGGCCATGAGGTTAGAAGTTCAAGGGTTAATTCATGGCTCTGCCATTTAGTAGCTGTTTCTCTTGACTTCTCTGACCCTCCATTTGGCATCTTTGAAATGGGCCTAACAGTACCCACAGCACTGGGTTCTTAAATGGAAGCAATCTGGAGGCTCAGAGTCCACCATTTTGGCTAATTATATTTTTAAAAAAGTTTTAATTTGCAGAAGGATTTAGTTCAAAGATCAAAATATATTTTTGGGGGCCGGCCTGGTGACGTAGTCATTAAGTTTGCGTGCTCCACTTTGTCAGCCCAGGGTTCGTGGGTTTGGTTCCTGGGAGCGGAACTATACACTGCTCATCAAGCCATGCTGTGGGGGCTTATCACATACAAAATGGAGGAAGATGGGCACAGATGTTAGCTCAGGGACAGTCTTCCTCAAGCAAAAAGAGGAAGATGGCAATAGATTTTAGATCAGGGCTGATCTGCCTCTCCAAAAAAAAAAAATATATATATATATATATATATATATATATTTGTAAAGCTCTGGAGATGTTCCTCTTTCTTGCCTCCTGCATTTTCTTTGGTGGTGCCAGTGGTGGGGGGAGGTGTCATGCTATGAGCCAAATTGATAGGCATGAAATGCTCGTAGGATGCAGTTAAATTTTAAAGTTTTATTTTTTTGGCCTATGTTATTTGATGGATGTGTGACAGCTTCATGAAGGATTTCTTGAATATGTAAAATGCAGATGAAAATAGGAAATCAAAAACAAAGAGGAATAAAGCTCAGGACCGATATTTAAGGCCTCAGGAAGAACAAAGAATACATCTTCATAAGGTTCCTGAGGAGCCGGCTGTGAGGACGTTTTTATACGACTGTGAACGTGTCAAAATATGGAACAGATGTGCTTCTCGTCCACATGGAGGAGTAATGCTTGTTTGTGGCTGTAAGGTTCACGTATGCTGGGAATGGCATAATAATTATTTTCTTTTTTCTCCCTCTTTGTTGGTTAAGTGAAGTAAGGCTCTGTTTCTGTTTCAAATATGATATGTCAGATTTGCCTGTGGGATCCAGAAGTTGAATCAGCTGTGAAGGGGTCTGCATCCAGCATTACTAAGCACGTAGTAGGTTCTTTATAATGGCCAGATGGCAAATTCAGTTCAAGAGTGTGGACTTTGCTCTGCCCCAAGTTCACACTGTGGCCTTATGTGTTCTTTAAAGCGGGGTGACACCTGCAAACGCTTTTAGAAGCAAGGGAAGTGAGTGCTGGCTTTCATGGAATGCTCACTGGCTGGCTCTGGTCACGTGGTGGCTGTGTATGGCATTTAACAGACATTGCCACTGCAAATGGTCTTGCTGAATTCTGGCCTGCCACAGAGACACAGATTTAGGCTCTGAGCTGGATAGCTCATTAACCCACCAGTCCTCTTGCCTTGTTTTATTATTCTCTTTTTTTCTTTTTGGGGGAAGATTAGCCCTGAGCTAACATCTGCTGCCAGTCCTCCTCTTTTTGCTGAGGAAGACTGGCCCTGAGCTAACATCCATGCCCATATTCTTCTACTTTATATGTGGGACGCCTGCCACAGCATGGCTTGACAAGCGGTGGGTATGTCCACACCCAGGACCTGAACCAGCGAACCCTGGGCTGCTGAAGTGGAAAGTGTAAACTTAACCTGTGCGCCGCCGAGCTGGCCCCTATCCTCATGTTTTTGAGAGCTAAATTTTATACGTTTTGTGAGAGTTTTCCTTTCGGAGAGTTTCTGTGTGTGCCTGAAAATGTGGCCTTGGACACGTGTGGGGACCAGGGCAACGTGTTTGTGTCGGGACCCTCGGGCAGAGGGATTAGGAGTCGGGTGGGTGGTTAGACACGAATACAGATACTCTTTCATTGACAGGAGGTGCATTGGGATTAGCAAACTCTTCTTTTTGAAAATCTGCCCGTCTAGTCTGTCAGTCCTCCTCACCTCAGAGTGAACGGGTTTGGTCTGATTTGTCTTTTACTTGAGGTCGGCTGCCATTGGCACTGGGAGTTCTTGTTTTTGGAGTGTTATTGGGGAATTTTGGAATTAATGATGCTGCATATTCTGTCTGGCTGCTTGGGAGTCAAATCAGTCAATAAACCACCTTCAGGGGCTGGAAAAGAAGAAGGGCTGTTGGCAGAAGGCTATATGTTAATGGGACCCCACTAGGGCACTCACTGGGTGTTATTGGGCCACACAGGGGTTCTCATCCTGCCTTGTCACATCACCCACTCGTCCACCCACCACCTACCCACCCAGCCAGCAGTAAACATTTGCTAAGCACACATGCTTCTGTGCCTGTGAAGGATGAGGTCACGTATAAGTCCAGTGTTTTGTGTATAGTATTGGCCTTCAGGGTCCACTGACACGCAGTGTAAGTACATGGTCTTATTGGGTCACACGGTGATGAGGATGTGTCTGCCATCCTCTGGTTTCTCTCTCCCTCTCCACTCACCTCTCACTTGCTCCTCCCCACTTGTACAGGAGTGTGGGCCAGAATCACCTGTGGAGCTTTGTTGAGAAAGCAAATGTAGGGCGGGCCCAGGGGGATTTTTCTAAGGCTACAGAGCTTTCTGGGTGGTTTCAATCCACAGCCAAATTAAGAATTAAGCATTACCACTTTACAAAATCTCCCTTTGCTCCAGTCTCTACCAATTCATGGATCTTCCCTCATTTTGCATTTCCCCACTAGTGTTCTCCCCGCTGTCTGTGCTCATGAGCAGTGATCTTGGTAGTAACAGCTCTGAAGCTTTAGGAGCACATCTGCCGCCAGCTGACTGCACTGTGTTAGGAGCCTCATGCTCATTATTTCAGTCTAATTCAAGACTAACAGGCTTGCAAAATTGGTGTTGTCATCGTCATTTTACAAATAAGAAAACTGAGGCTAGGAAAGATTCCTGGGCCGACAAAGACATAGGTATAAGTGGTAGAGCAAGAATTTGAATTGAGGTCTCACTCCAAAGCCCCCTTCTTGCCATCTGTTAGGCTGCTTCACTAAACTCTGCTTTGAGCTCTGCAGACGCCCTACATCAAGTCATCCAACGTAGGGTAGGATTCAGAGTGTGGACTCTGGAGTCAAACTGCCTAGATTTGAATCCTGGCTCTGCTGTGCATTGGCCAGGACCTTGAATATCCTATTTACCTTTGGTCCCTCAATGTCCTCATCTGTAAAATGGTGATAATAATACTTATCTTATAAGGTTGTTGTATACTGACTGGGGGCTGGTATATGATCAGTGATTGTCAAATATTTTTTTAAGCAGCACAATCCTTTTTATGACACAGTATGAAGAAACAAAGATGGAAGGTAGATGATGTTGGGACTGTTTGGTTGAGGATGAGGAAAGTGAGGCCTTGGCTGCTGTCTTCCTGTGGGGAGGGGCCCCTGTGGCCCTGAGACCCCCTTGCAGAGCCACTGGGGCTGCACTTGATGACACCTTCTTCAGAGTAATCCTCTGTCTTGTCTGTTTACAAACCTTTAAAATCAATAACGGGGAAATTTACTTGTTTATTAGTATGGTCAGCTGCAGAGGAAAGAAAAGAAAGAGCTGAATGGTGTATAAAAATCGGGCTAAGTAAATGTGGACTCTTAAAGGTGATCTTGGTCACTAAGAGGAATGTCCACATCAGCCTAGTGAAACTCAGTCACACTTGGCAGGATGTACAGGACAGTGCCCAAGTTGGTGAATGGTCCTGCATGCCCAAGATAGGGAGGCTTGAGAAGGTAGGGGGTTAATGCCTTTAGGTGGAAGTGGTGTGGGCAGGGCTGATAGGTGTTAGAGGACAGCTGAGAGTTGCTGGGAAAGAGGTATGAAGAGCATAAGGGGGTATAGGGGAAGGAAGCGCTGATGGCAGTGAATGGGAAGATGCCTTCCAGAGACTTCTTGGCAGACAGAGGTGGCATCACCAAAGAATGAAGCTGAAGATCAGTGTGCTGAGTTGGCTCATCCCCAGGACATAGAGCCAGTGGTCACCTGGAGTGAGGGTTAGATAGCCAGGGATGGGCACCAACACAGTTAGGGAGTTGTCAGAAAGGAGCTAGGTGTAGAGATACTGGGATATGTCTGGGGCTGGAAAGTGTCCATTGTGAGGAAGACTGAGAACATTCAGGACCCAGGAGCCAAGCCCATAGTGTGTGGTGGATCATCTTCTTGGAAAGGGCATGCTTCATGATTCTGCCATTAAAGGGACACATTAATGGGCTGGCTAAGTAAAAAGGGTATGAGAGATGACTGAGGCAAGTGGTCACAATGTGGATAAGTTGACCAGGTCATGGAATTATAAATTGCTATTGCTGGGAGGGGCTCCTGAAATTCTTTGCTCACTCTTCCTGCTGGGAAGCTGGGCCTGGGAGCTTTGGTGACTAGGTTGAGGTGACACAACCAGTTAAAAGCAGGGCAAAGACTTGAACTGGGGCCTTGGTTCAGTGCTTCTCATGGAGCTGAGCCTTGCAGCCTGGCAAATTCCTTCCCCTCCCAGGAGGAGACCACCGGAATTGCCATCCTCTGTTGACCATGGGAAACCTTCTTTGGGAGTAACTCCTCCTTGAGTGTGGCTGAGGGTATGTTCATCTCATCAGCCCGTGCTTTTTAAGGCGCAGACGAATTAAGCTGCTAGCCTGAAGGATGCAGGCATGATATCCATAAACAGGCAAGAGTGACTCTTGTAAGGACTGACGATAACACAAGGTTGGGAGTTCCCAGAGTCTGTAACAGCTCTTCATTCATGCTGTTGGATGTCATGTCTGCTCCACGCTGATTATCCTTCCTCATCTTCCTCACCTGGTTAGCCCCCTAATTGTCTTTCACTATTTAGATCAGTGCTTGCTCATCCAGCAAACATTCTTCATTTCCTCTGCCTGGTCTGGGTGCCCCACAGATGTGTTTGCAGGTGCCCTCATGAGTTATTCTTGACTTGATTTCTCCTCTGCTGGGCTCAAAGCTTCCTGACCTTGTCTCTCATCTTTGTGCTCTCAGTGCCAAGCACTGTGTCTATTTCACGTATGTAGTAGGTGGTCAGTAAATTTTTATTGAGTGCATGAATAAAGAGGACATAATTTGTAGTCAGTCTTCAGAACTGACTATCAGACACAGACTTTGGTCACTGGGAAAAGCCAAAGCTTTGGTATTCATCTCACAACTGCCAGTGTGGCCTGGTGAGGCTGCTCTGGCAGCTGTGGTGGCATTCCACCCCCTTCCCCTCTGGTAACCACCAATCTGTTTTCCTTATCTATATGTTTTTTGTTTGTTTATCTTCTACATATGAGTGAAATCATATGGTATTTGTCTTTTTCTGGCTGACTTATTTCACTTAGCATAATACCCTCAAAGTCCATCCATGTTGTTGAAAATGGTGTGATCTTGTCTTTTTTTTATGGCTGAGTAGTAGTCCATTATATATATACACACACACACACCACATTTTCTTTATCCACTCATCCGTTGATGGACACTTGGGTTGCTTCCAAGTCTTGGCTGTTGTGAATAATGCTATCATGGAAAACAGTGTGGAGACCTCTCAAAAAATTAAAAATAGAAATACAATATGATCTAGCTATCCCACTTCTGGGTATTTATCCAAATAACATGAAAGCACTAACTCAAAAAGATATATGCACCCCTATGTTCATTGCAGCTTGTCCCGTTCTTACTCAAACTTTGAAATTAACTGTCCTCTCTGCCCTGAAGCCCTCTGCCAGTTCGCTGCATTGGTGTTGGAGTAAGATAGCAGTCAGAGCAACAATGCTCATGAGAAGAGATGATGAGAGGGAAGGAACATTGCCCTGGGCCCCCACTCCCTACTACCAATTTCTTTTTTTCTTTTTTTGCTTGTGATTTTGGTGTTGTGTAAGAAACCATCACCTAGTCAGATATCATAATCATAAATAACATATCATAAAAGTTTCCTCCAATGTTTCCCTCTAAGAGTTTTATCATTTTAACTCTTACATTTAGGTCTTTGATCCATTTTGAGTTAGTTTTTGTATATGGTGTGAGGTAGGGGTTCAACTTAATTCTTTTGCACATGAATATCTAGTTTCAGCACCATTTGTTGAAAAGACTATCCTCAGACGTTTTTGATGAATTAATAAATACATTTTCAATTTCACTTCTATACTTTTTAAATGCTTTTGTTAATTTCCTTGGGATCTGTTGTAAAGAAAGTTATTAAAGTAATGTAATTCCTCAAAAGGCAACATTTATTATTATGATGTGATCCTGAATGAAGAATCAATTGATTTCATATCTGTTGCTATTTGAAACTAACATTTATAAAAGGATATTTAATCATTGAATTAGTTCTTAAAGCACACAAAGGTCTGGCCTCTAGACACCTTATTCCTATTTTTTAGCAGCTGTTTTTCTTCTTATTCACTATTTTTTTCCTGTGTTTATTTGCTTATTTGTGTCTGCTTTTTGTTGGTATGGTATAGAGTGCCCACATAAAGTATTTGGAGCACAAAATAGAGTAGGTGCTCCTGGGGATTCATCTCCACAGCCTGGCCTGAGTGGCCCAGGAGAATGCTGCAGTTGGTAGTTAATTTTCAAAAGGAAAGAAGATCCAAGATTATGGTTCCTCTTACCCAAATGAAAGTAGCACCTCATTCCAGTGCTATTTGGCACTCTCCTGCCTCTGATCCTAAGACAAGGCCACCACTTGGCCGTTGGAAGGTTGGCCTTCCTGCTGACCTTCTCCCTCTGAGCAGCCCCTGCTCCAGACAGTGTTGCTCCTTTGGCTCCTCCTCGCTCACCCCGACCCATATGCTCCTAAAATAGATTAGTGCCTTGGTTGGGCCATCTGTGGGGTGACAGATGGATCCCTGGAGCTGCAGAGTAGGGTTTGAGCCCTTTGTATAGAGTATGCTCTGTGCTCTCCTAATTATAACCAAGACTGTCCTGCCACCCCCACTCCACACAGACAGCAAGAGTTGGGGGGGTTTGTTAATAGTGCTCAGGGCCACTGCCTTAGGGGGAGGGTGGCAGGGGGACAGAAGAGCTGTTCAAACTGTGCCCTTTATTTAGCATTTTTAGAACAACTATGATAAGGATGTCTGTCCAAATGCAGGGGCCTTCCGTGTGTATGTTCACATACGCATTTGAAGAGCAATTTGAGACAAAGCTACTTATCAAGAAAATGAAGACTACCTAGTTTTAGTATTTAAAGTTAAACTAAAATTTAGAGAAATATGCCTGACTCTAAAGGGAAAAGGTGATACCATTCTTAAAACAAAAGTAAACATGTTTTATGCACATAATTTAAAATCAGGGTGATTGACAAGTGACAAATGGCTGGTGATGTCCTACCTACCCAGAGGCAAAGGTGCTTATTTCCCAGGCGAGTAGCTAAGTGCTGCCTGTGTCAGATCCACCTCGAGAGTACCTGCAGAGACCCATGTGAGACTCCGGCGTGCTACCCCCCACCCCCCCCACACACACCAGAGGTTTCCTTAATGTTTACCTTGAGTAAAATAGAAAGTGTCACACATTTTAACTGGGTGCCTAGGAACGTGGCACCATGCGGTTCTGTGGGCTGTGCTCTGAAGTCAGGCCTGCTGACTGTAGCAGCGAGCCCTTTGTGCTTGGCAGGCCTGGGGTGACCAGGGTTGCTTTCCCTGTGGATGGTGAGTTGCTTTTGGAGTCAAGATGGACTGTCCCACAACAGAGATCCATTTTCCAAGCACAGCCACACCCGTAATGTTAGGCAGCCCAGATTTATATGTTTCGTTCATGGCCAATGCTAAGGCATGCCACTTACATTTATCAAAATACCTATGCTCCCCTTATTCTCCAGGACTCATCATAGCCTACTTATAACTTAATTATGTTTTATTGTGATAAAATATATATAATGTAAAATTTGCCATTTTAACAATTTTAAGTGTACAATGCAGTAGCATCATTCACAATTTTGAACAGCCACCACTAATACAAATCTTCCTCGACTTATGATAGGGTTGCATCCAGATAAACCCATTGTAAGTGGGAAATATCATAAGTTGGAAATGCATTTAATACACCTAACATACTGAACATTGTGGCTTAGCCTAGCCTACCTTAAACATGCTCAGAACACTTGCATTAGCCTACAGTTGGGCAAAATCTCTAACACAAAGCCTATTTTATAATAAAGTATTGAATATCTCGTAATTTATTGAATACTGTACTGATGGTGTAAACAGAATGAATGGATGGGTGCAGAATGGTTGTAAGTGTATCAGTTGTTGACCCTCATGGTCAGGTGGCTGACTGGGAGCTGTGGCTCGCTGGCACTACTCAGCTTCAGGAGAGAGTATCTTACCACAAATTGCTAGCCTGGGAAAAAGATTAAAATTCAAAATTTGAAGTACAGTTTTGACTGAATGTGGATCATTTTTGCACCATTGTAAAGTCAAAAAATCGAAGTCAGACCATCATAAGTCAGGAACTATCTGTATTTATTTCCGAAAGTTTTTCATCTTCCCAAACTCTATAACCATTAAGCAATACCTCCCCATTCTCCTCTCCTTTCGACCCCTGCAAACTCCAATCTGCTTTTTGTCTCTATGAATTTGCCTTTGTAATTTTAAAATTTTTCTTTTCTTTTCTTTTTTTTTTTTAAAGATTGGCACCTGGGCTAACAACTGTTGCCAATCTTCCTCTTTTTTTTTGTTTTTTCTGCTTTATCTCCCCAAACCCCCCCCTGTACACAGTTGTATATCTTAGTTGCAGGTCCTTCTAGTTGTGGGATGTGGGACACCACCTCAACGTGGCCTGATGAGTGGTGCCATGTCCATGCCAAGGATCCGAACCCTGGGCCGCTGCAGCGGAGCGTGCGAACTTAACCACTCGGCCACAGAGCTGGCTCCCAAATTTTTCTTTTTTCTTTCGTTTGAGAAAGATTAGCCCTGTGCTAACATCTGTGCCAGTCTTCCTCTATTTTGTATGTGAGTCGCCGCCACAGCATGGCTTGACAAGTGGTGTAGGTCCATACCTGGGATCCGAACCCACGAACCTGGGCCGCCAAAGCAGAGCGTGCCGGACTTAACCACTATGTCATGGGGCTGGCCCCTAAAATTTAATTAAAAATTATTTTAAATTGGTCTTATAAGAAAAATTTATGGAAGTGTTCAGAATTCCGAAAGAGTGCTTCAGGTTTTACAGTGTTTCATCTGAGCACATGTAAATCAGCAGATCCACCTCATTTTTCACTGCACTGTTAGGAGAGACAAACAGAAGATGAAGGCAAACGTGACTGAGTTCTTGAGGAGCTATCGTGTATCAAGTGCAGGAGTAGCTGCATGGATGTCCATGATCTCAGCAGCTCCACATGGCAGCCTAAGTGAGTCATTCCTGTTTTAAGATGAAGAAAATGATTTTCACTGTAAAATTCATTGACATGAAAGTCCTCTTACTAGCAGAGATTGAAGACCAAATCTTTCTGTCTGTCTCTTTGTGTTACTCTGTCTTCCAGGGTGCACCAAGGACGCTTTGTAAGGGCGGACCATGCATTTCTATCCATTGGTATATTTAGCAGAGTGAGTTCCAGAGCCAAAGGTGGCAGCAGTACCGAGGGGGCTAGAGCAATACCAGGGCAGTGTGAGGGGAGCCTCTGCCCTACCTGAAGCCACCAACCACTCAGGCACTTGTTCACCCATATCAGCTCATCCTCAGTCATTCTTTGGTGCCAGCCATGTGCCGGGCCATGGGGGATGAGCCGGTGACCCCAGATGGCTGCCTGTGATGATGGCAATGATGGTGACAGTAGCAGCTACTGTCCTCCTGGCTCTGTTTATGGAGCACATCCTATGGACTGGGCTTGGGTGGGGTGTTGCACAAGCATTATCTTTAACTCACTCCACCAGGGAGGTGACAGAGGGTTTGGAGTGGGGAAGTGGAGGTCAAATTGAAGCTGTCCGGAGGGCACTTGGCTGGTGGTGGCAGCATGGGGCTCAGGAGGGTCATGGGGCCTCTTGGGGGGCCTCCCGGGGCCTGACTTCTAGCCTGCTGATTCTGCCCTGCGCTCTAAAGGGGGTGGGGCAGGGCTCCTTGTCCCAGGCCTCTCTTCTGGGCAAGACTCAGATACCCAAAGAGCCAAGGGACCTGGCCAGCAGGAGGGGGTGTACTGGGGGCCTGGGGAGCAGGGAGTCCTGGGGAGGGGTGTTGGACACCTCCATTTCTGGACCCCGTGGCTGGGAGACTCTCACAGTGTTTCAGGGAGGTGTGGGACCTCTGCTGAGTGCCTCTTTCTCCTTGTGAACAGCACAGGCTGAGGTGGGCACAGGCCCTGATGGCCAGGGCAGTCAGAATGAAAGTCAGCTTCTGAAACTCTGGGTGTTAGTGCTAATTCACGTCGCAGGTGGGAAGGACCCTCATGTGACACTTGTTTGTTCTTATTTAGCATATATTTCTATCAGCTTTATGGTCTCGCTTCTTAGTTCACAACAAATCAGTAAAATCCAACTAAGAGGGAGTAGTGAGGCTCCTTTGAAAGACAATCACGACAGCAAGAGGTAGGGGCGTAGGAGGAGCGTTGATTATGCTGCCAGCGAGAGGAAAGGGAAGAAAAGAAGATTAAGAGGAGGAAAATGTGACTTAAAAAACTTATTAGTGTGCGCGGATTTATTCATTCATCATTAAAATTTAAATGATATGATTCAGTCTATCACTAAGGACAAACAGTCCCTTTTCGGCTTCATTTCATTTGAACTGTTTTATTCAAGCAACAAATATTTAATTGGTTGACATTTTAAGTTTACCAGGCTGCAGTAAATCTATATTTAGCATAAACCCTGGTAACAGTGTAAGTCATTTTCAATAGGATTAGAATTATCAGCATGTTTCTCAAATCCTAAAAGAAATACCAAGCTCTGGGGTACATTCGGCTGTATATTCTTAATTTCAGACAGACATTCTTGTTCCACCAACAAGTGATTCTTTTTCTAAGACCGCATAATAAGGGTGGTATTTCTCCTTTCCATGCCACAGTATCCCCACAAGAGAAAGAGAAAGGAATCTGGTCTCTTTGATGAAGTTTGATCATCTAACCAAATGATCATCAAATGATCTCTTTGCCTTCTATACTGCTTAACTCGTAAATCAGTTGGAAATAAATTTGCTTTTTAAACAAATCTCAAACCCATTAAATGTCTGAGTATCATAGACATGAGTGTCACTTCATAACCATCTGTCATCACACTGAAATATGAAAAGGTGGGTTGGATATCACATAGGAAGTTTGACATATCCTTAACCCCCATTCTGGGCATCCTCATTCACAACTGGGAGCTGTGGCCTGTGCTGCTGACACAGGTGATTGAGTGAGCCCCAAATGTACTCATTAGGGCACCCTCCTTCCACTACTATTTGGTTAATAGCACTTATTTTTTTTATCTCTAATTTCTACTTACTAAGAATATATAATTTTGACTTGTAAAGTTTCCATGAGCCCTCTCTCTCCATTCCAGTTGGTACCACTTTAATTTGGGGTCCTGACACCTCTGTTTTAGGTTTCTGCGACATTCTCTCTGTGGTCTCCAGCAGGATTCTCTGCCACCCCTTCATACATTTTGCAGGTGATCTTCCTGAAATTGCAGGTGAACAGGACATTCTGATGCTTGTAAGCCTTTCAAAGCCAACCCCGAGCCTTGCCTTGAGGCCACCTCTGTGCCCTTAGACCAGTGTACAGGCACCCCCTGCTGCCAGCCAGTGTCCTTTCTCCCCTGGCCTGACCTTCCTTCTGCCTGCAATGGCCCCACCTCCTGTCTCCTTGGCTGTCAGCTTTCCCTTGTCCATCAAGAACCATTTCAAAACTGAAGAGGTCTACTTCTTTAATTTTATTTCAATTTCTCCCCCCTTGGGTGAGAGGTACTGAAGGAACAAGGATATAAATACACATGACTGTATTTCATGAGATTACATACCTTAGAAACCTTTCTGTAACCACATGCTTTGTCTTTTATGGCCGTTGTGTATATTTCTGAGCCAGCAATGGATTGTGCAGACAGGAAGAAGACAAATATGGAACTTTCAATGACATTCCTTCCCTTGATATTTGGAAAACAATTAAACCACTCAGCAAATGAACTGCCTTACAGAAGATTATAATATTGGCCTTAATTTCTTTTACCAATTTTCCATTTCCTTGAAATGAATCTAATCAACCACTATTAATTGTCTTGGAAAATTTTTTTGGTTTTTATAGAGGTTTATTTTTCAATTAATTGTTACCACTAATTCAAGAAATTTAGGCTGAAAAATGTTACTTTTAACAAAAAGGAAAAGCATTAGGCATATAATTATGCATATTATAAGGGGCAGTCATATTCTTTGGTTTTCCTACCAAAATTGAGACTTGTTAGTTTCACCTCAGTGAATTCACTGACACTTTTGCTCCTGCAGGTGGGTTGTCATCTGGAATTTGGAAATGCTGTACCTTCAGTCCATTTAGACAAACATACCCATTTGTTAATAGGTTCAGCATGGTGGCAGCTATCTCAGAGAAGAGATGTTCATAACAACTTCACGTCTCATGTATTCTGAGAAGGAGTTTCAAGGAGGTTAGCGTTTAGAATGTTGGTCTGATTTCCAGTGAAGACTCTAGGGGTAGAAGGATGGAATAAAATACTTTATTCTCTGTTGCAGTTTTTGGAAAGCACGTATGTTGCTTTTGTGGAGGCAGTTTGAAGATATTCCACCCTAGTTTGAATGCTTTGTACTCAAGAATGAGACCGTTGCAGATTTGGGGTGACCCCTGTGAAACTGAGGCTGCAGAGGGGATGAGGTTGACAATGAAAAGTGTGCGGGAGAGGATGTGGCAAAGTGTTTACTTTTGCTGCCTGGTTCTTACTGTGTGACAGAAGTCAGGCCCTTTGGTCAGAATTCACATTCTCTTGGTAAAAGGGAATTTCATTTTCATAAATAGGACTAAACAGTGGTCTGGAAGGAAATTCTTGGTGTTGATGGGAATGAAGGGTTGAAAATGTGTAGGGCTCTAAGAAGAAGTTACACTGTTAAAATTAAGGTTTACTAGTTTTACAATAGGTCTGGCCATAAACATATTACATTCTCAGCAGTATCAAATTCAAGGAAAATGTTGTGAAATAACACTGGATGCAATAAAAGGAATTTTAAAATAATTATAATTTGCTGTCTTCTCTTAGTCAAGGTACTTTGGCATCTGACTCTAGCTGTGCAGCCATTGTAAGGTACCACTGTTCTTTTTTTCTCTAAATACTTGGCCTTGCTGTGTTGTTGACTGTCTCCCCTTTGGTTCAAGTGGTGGCCTCCTGGGCAGCTGGTGGCCAGGGCAGCTGTGGTGACCCAACTGAAGTGTGCCCCTCCCACAGATCTCCCAATTTAGCTGTTGGGTTTGTGCATAAAATGCCACAGCACAGCAATCTGAGCTCTTGCTTTCTGTTTAAATAAAAAGGCAGATGCTTCACACATGTTTTCGTGAGTTGACATAAACCATGGAAGGAAAGAATGCTGATACTCAATAGTTGCCCTGTAGCAACTTGTTACTTGTAATTTTTAGGTTTTCTGTAAGAGCTAATGCTGAAAGCAACCCTGCATCTGTGCTGACACTGGATTAGGGGTAAGCCAGGCTCTTTTAAGTGCCTGAGTAATGGGCGAATGGGGCGTCTATAAATAGCGAGTTGGTGTGTCTGAGGGACCTCAGAGACGGGAGGGCTTCCGTGGGCCAGCGTTGTCCTGTGTGTCTGGGGAGGAACGTGGCCGAGGGCAAGAGGGTGTGCACTGTTTTGCCCTTCGTTATGTATCAAGAAGAACAGATGCTTAAGTCACGGAATTAGCCTACTGAGGAGTGTTAGCTCTGGAGTGCAGGCTAGGGGGATGCCCTAAAAATAGGACTGGGAAAGGAGTTACCCCTTTTCTTGAAGGAGATATTGGGCTGCCTGACTTTTGGAGGCATCAGACAGCTCCTGACAGCCTATCATGTTACCTTACACTTGATTAACTCTTCTGTCTCTTCCTGTACTCACTACTTTATGAAGGTCATCTTCTCTTTGAATGTAGAGGCTAGAAAGGGAGGATGTGGGCCCTGGACATACCTTACGGTTGTCGTGGGTTTATCCAGATCTGTCTTCATCCTCTTGGTCCTCCATGACAGTGCCAGGCACGTGTCAGTGTCAAATTATTGATGGTGCACACTTATAAGCAGATGAGCCATAATTTGAGAGTGTAGTTTATGGCCCTCAAATACAGTCAGGCGTCATGTGGACTGAGTCTTATAGCCTGTGAGTCATGAACCAATTGCAAACACCAGGAAATGGATTGTACGTTGTGTGCCCATCTAAATCGCATCTCTTGCTTGCCTCCTGGTGTGGTATTGCCCCCTCCAGCATGATTGAACACTTGTTTAAGTGCCAGTCTGCTCACACGTGGTGGAGCGCCAGTGCCTGTGTGTGCTGCCTCAGGAGGATGGCCCTGTGGGATCTGAGGGAGAGGCTGGGAGCAGGTCTATTAAATAAGCTCATGATCAGTTTTACCTGTGGCTGACCCTCGTTAGCACGGGACAGCTAGTTTCATAACAAACCTTTAGATAACAACAGTTAGAAATTTAGTGTTAAATATTTCTCATCACCACACTTTAGGGTTTTTTTAGAAAGCAGTGTTTGCCTAAAATAAGAACCAGCTTCTGGGAACGGGTCAGGCAGGAGCCCTAGTGTTTGGCTAGTGTCCATTAGCTTATCTGTGATTAGCTTGGATGCTTGATAAATTCTTTTCCCATTCCAGCAGCTTTATGACTGTCAGGGTCCGACTGTCTGGTGGCAATTCAGGATAATAAGTAAGAAGTCGTACAGCTTGAGTAGTGTAAATAGTAAGTGGAGACATGTCTTGCTAGTCTTTCATTTCAGCTGATGACTCCACAGTGGTGCTGGAGTTTGGATGTTTGTCCCTGTCTCTTTTATCCCCACCCTTTTGTTACCCAAAAGACAAATGGTGGGGTTAAATATGGCCATGACTCAGCCAACGCTCAGCCAAAACCCATAGTGACCATCAGGAAAGACAGTGTCGTAGTCACAGGTCTTATTACAGTTGGCATGCAGGCCCTTCAACTGTTCCTAGTTTTCACTCACATTTTAATAGCTCATTATCACAACTTATTCTGGTAATAAGCTAATAAAGTATTCCTGGGCATGTTTCAAAAACTAAATCATTTTTTAAATGAAAACATAGTTTAGATTGACTTGCCATGTGACATTCATGTGCGAGGAAAAACACACAATTGAACTAAATTTAACTTTTCTGCTTAGATAACACAAAAAGAGATGCTTTTGATTTTTCAAATACTTAAGCAGTAACCAGTGGGGAAGTTGGGTAGCTTTTGCAAGACTTTTCTCATTCTTACAAAGTTAGTTGGCCCTGAAAACTTAACTTCAGTTGAACTAAGAGTTTGTGGAGCTATTTCAAAGATCTTAAAGTGTAAAACAAGAAAAACAGTGTTATTTCAGTGAATGAATGTTGTAGTTATTCTGTCACACCTGTAGTGAAATGTTTTATAAGTCTGACATGAAGATATTCCTAAACAGCTCCTGCAAGTTGGGTTCAACACTGTGTTCTTTCATTGTAAGAAGATGAGAGCCATTTTGTAAAACATTTACTGAAATGTTTCAGATGTCTTATAAGAAGATATTCCTAAATAGCTACAAGCAAGATAGTTTAACTGTAGTGTTTTTTCAGTGAGTGAATGTTATAGATATTCTGTCCTAAAGAAGACTGTCCTAAAACAAGACTGAGGTTGTATACGACTTTTCATATGGGTTGAATTTTAGAATGGAGAATACAATAAGTAAAGTGGTGACTGGCTTAAAGTTTTTCTCCCTTTAGAAAATGTTTCAGAGTAATAAAGGTGATATGCGCTGTTGAAAACATATAAATGAGGCTCTGAGTCCTGTGGGTTGCTGGACTAATTCTCCACAATCAGTAGTCGACAGGAAGACAACAGTGATGTGCAACCTTGATACCCAGCCAGGGCTGCCATGGATGTTGTTGGGGGTTTTGGGTCACATGCCACTTCTAGGGGTCAGCAGGGCCATGCTGGTTCCTGGGTGGCAGCACCTGCGTGGATAGACAGTCTATAATGGGGAGACGGGGTGTGCTACCTGAAGAAAGAGGACTATGAAGGAGTCAGCATAGGAATGGGTGGGGAGACCGTGGGCCAGAATGGAGACAGGAAGAGGAGAGCCGGGGTCCCATGGATCCCAGGACATCCCAAAGTCTCCCTCCTAGATTGGTGTACGACCATTAGTTTTGGAGTAGGATGGCATTTCAAAAAGGTGGGCCATTTTTCAAAGTTCTTTAATTAAACTCTATATTTAATCTTTTTGAAAAAGTGGCGTATTCATCTGGCTGCAACTTTGAAAACTATAGGATAATGAATAGTAAGATATCCCACCCTCTGACTTCAGCTGTGTTCTGTACTCCCATCCCCAGAACTTACCAGTTCACTGCCACACATGATCAGTGTTATTCATTCCCTGTGTTTTTATGCATGAAGAAAAAAAATATATATAATTTACCTACCTTTTAAAAGAAAAAGTAACATATCATATGTATTTTTTTTTCACTTTGTACTTCTTGAGGCTCTTTCCGTATTAGTAAATAAAGAGCTTCCTATTTCTATTTTTTAACAGTTGCATAATATTGTATTACACGTATATAGGAACTTTATTTAATCTATCTCCTATTAATGAATAGTTGGTTTGTTGTGTATTCTTGGCTAATGAGTAACTTTGTATATATGTTGTTCTGTACATGTGCACGTTTATCTGTAGGATAAATTCCAGGAGGTGGGGTTTCTGGGTCAAATGGTTTGTGCACTTATCATTTTGATAGATTTTGCCAAATTGCCTTCCACAGGACTTGTTCTAATTTCCTTTTCCACCAGTAATTTAAGGTTCATCAATTCAGATGTGTTGGAATACCTTTGGGGGCATCAAATAGGGATACAAAAGGCATATTCTGTGTGCAGGTCAGAAAGCACCATCAGAAATGTGCTTCCCAACAGTACAGGGGACCCACCGAGTCTGGATTTTGTGTGCGACAGGCCGGCCCTGGACAGTAGTGTTTGTTGTACTCTGCCCAGGCACCCACCCACTGGAGTGTGAAGGGGTCTGAGATCCAGCTTACCTTCCAGGCTGCCCAGCGGGACGCCTTTCTCTAATCCCCTAGCAGCAGCCCTGGCTGAAAAAGCCTTTTGAGAAACAAAGAGGATCCAATTCAGATTAGAGAACATAAACTAGTGTCTCTGAGTAAGCCCTTGGTAACTTGAATTTGGTTAAATTAAATGCTGACTGAAGCTGTCTTTATCAGAGGTGCAGGCGGAGTGTACCAGGGAGATGAGCAATCAGCTTAAATTTTTAGTATTTTTGATGTTGAGCAGAAAAGAGTTAACATTTCCACCATTTTAACAGGAGAGCAAAACCACCAAACAGGGGTGGTAGTTTGGGGAAATACAGCCCAGGAGGCCCTGTGTTACCTCCTGTGGCTCCCACTGCCCCCGCTTCCCTGCCCTTCCTTGCTTCAGAGGCAGCCTCCTGGGGGGTTACTGTATCTATTCCCATCCCCAGACGCCCCTCACGTCCACCTGCCTCTCCACCTCCTGTAGCCTTGTGTCAGAATCCTCATTCTGCTATGAATTTTAAAATTTGAGTAATGAAAATTTTTTCTGATAATAAGAACAATACACGTTTATGATAGAAAATTTATAATATTTATTATTTAAAGCTGTGATTATAATTTTGGGATTTGTTAGAGATTAGATTGGGTTAGAATAAGGAATGAGCAGATGTGGAAAAGGAGGTTGGAAATGGCCTGAGTTGAATTTGAGTGAAGTGAAGTTCTCAAAGTGTGTGGAACAGCTGAAATCATCTCACCACATTTTTGACCACAGGGAAAGAAGGCAGTCTAACAGCATTTTTACCAGGGTGAATCTGATGAGAATTCTTGAGCACACAGCGAGAAGAGAATGATGGTGGATGCTAAGAATGTGTTTGGGGTCACTAATCACACGGAGGGGCTGATTTGCAAATACCCTGCTGTCATTTCAATGCATTGAATCATATTGCCTTATAATAGTGAATAATAGTAGAAATTACCTAGAGGCCTTACAGAAGGGCTTCAAGCAATGGGCACAATGTCAGGAGGCCGTGTGACAACAGCATGTACTTCTGAAGTGGGAAGAAACTCCAGAATGATTGCAGGCTTGTGCATAAATGCAGCACACACGTAGGCTTTTATTAAGAGTTGGTATAGAATGAATACAGTAGTATAGAATAATACATTAAAAATACAGACAAAATTCCCATTCTCAGTTTGCCTTATCCTGCTATGGTTTATCACAGCAATTATCACTTTATATTATACACTCAGTTCTGTATAACTCTTGTTTTTAAAACACATCTTTGTTCCAACACGATTGACATATTAGAGCGTAACATGGATTTCTCATGCGCTTATGTGTGATTTTCTTTGCAAAAGCACCAGAACGCGGAAAACTGTACCCCAGCTGAGCCAAGCCACATAGGAATGCACAAAATGCACACATGCGCACACACCTCCAACATCTGCCCGCTGTCTCGGTTCATGTCTTGCTTTATGTGGCACATTCTGTCCCTGTGTTGTTACAACTTTCTGCACAATTTCTATCTTCCTACCACTCTACCATTACTCATGGGCCGCAGTCCTTCTGAAGCCCACTTCCACAAGTGCACTTTTTTTTTTCATGGTAAAGTGCCACATTGATTGCAGTATTTATGTATTTCTTAACCGTTCAGCATGGATAAAACTGTGCTGCAGTTTTGTTAGGTTCCCGTCTTTCCTGCCTGTATGCCCTTTGGTTTTTAGTGTGTGATTTTTGCATAGCATGGTGATTTTTAGGAACGCGTATGTGGTGTCCTAGCAGAACTGACTGCAGGAGTACCGCTGCCTTCTTAGGTTGATCTTCATTGTCTTGTCTCTCCGTGCCCTTCCCCCTAGTGTCAGTTCATGGGGGCACATCTTCTGGTCGTTTGCTCAGTCATGTGCCTCCAGCACCTTCACAGTGTCTGGCACAGAGCAGGGGCTCAACAAATATTTGTTGAATGAATGAATCATCAGATCTTTTACTGGAAATAGCATTCTAGCCATATTCTGTTGCAAATTGTTCTATTTTAAAAAAGAAGTTATTACAGTTAAGGCATAGAGTATAGCAATTGAGTTTGGCAAATGTGTCTGGTTCTTTGGCGGACATAGTTTATCAAGGGAAGGCGGAATGGAAATGTGGAGTATAGGTCACACAGCCTTTTAGAATTTGAATTGGAGAAGAAACATTCTAACAATATATTCAAAGTCAAAGTAAGAACAATTGGAATAAGAGCAAAAGTGGCCAGACCCACAAAAGAGGTTATCTTCATTTAGTAAAAATAGTGAAAAAGAAGAGATCCTAATGGTGGTGTTTGACTCCAAAAGGATTTAATAAATGAAAAAGGGATTTTTTAAATTGAGAAAGATGATATTTTTGATCAGCTGTTAGGAAGAACCCAAGTTTTTTTTTTAACTAAAATTCTTAAGTCTTTGCATCATTACTTCAGCACCTGTGTTGTATTTTAAACTATGTATACAGTTAGTGTTCAGTAATGAAGGCATGCATGGAACATGCATATGAAACTGTTATAATGCTAGATATGGACGTATGTGCATATACACACAGACACATATATGCATGTAACTTGGTGCATACTCTGGGAAGCACTTTGTGTGCGTTATCTCATGTCTTTCTCACAACAACCTGACAGGGTAGGTGCTGTTATTTTTCTCATCTTTCAGATGAGGAAAGTGAGGCCCAGAGAGGCTAAGTAACTTACTGAGAAGGACGTAGCTGAAGAGTGGTGGACCAGGGACTTCAGGATTTTGGATACAGAGCTCATGCCTCCCTGTGTTGAGGGCACTATGGTAAGTCTGGTGATTCCAATTAAGAAAACTTGTCTCCTGCCCTCCAGGAAGATGAGATGGAGATGTAAATAAAAAATAACAGTGAGATTTATACCCAAGCGAGCAGAGCATGAGGAATTGTGGCGGTGAGGGAGCAGGTGCTCAACTGCTTTATGTAATGGGCGCCCTATCTGTTGACTAGGTACTTTGGAAGGTGCCTTCTACCTTGAAAGGAGCCAAAAATACCCAAAGAGGCAGAAAGCATAGATATATTTGTGAAGGAAGGAACTAGCATTTATTTGATTCCTACTTCATGCTAAGCACTGGACTAGTTGTTTTTTATACATTTTAGCAGTAACTGATTTTGGATCTTGACTTTGTGGTAAGTGCTTTCACTTGTTTTGTCTCATTTGATCTTTAGAGTACTCCTGAGGTTGGTTCTCTTATCTCCAGTTTCCATAAAACTCAAAGAATGTGCTCAAAGTCACGCAGTTAGTAACTGGCTTTGTTTAGTCCTCACCCACCAACCAGTGAGGTAGGAGTTATTTTTAGAAATGAAGACAGTTAGGATTTGAACTCAGATCTGTCTTGACAGCCTTGCTTTTCCCATTATAAGTGGTGAGTTGAGGTGTGTTTCTAGAAAAAATATGGGAGGATATTTGAGACAGAAGTGATTAAGTTCCCACAAGGCTCAATAAAAATAATGTGTACTTAGAATAACAGAGATCTTATATTTAGAAGAAAAACAATGATCAAGTTGTCATAGTTTACAGAGATGTGATTTAAAATATGGTAGCTATGAGACAAGGATGATCACCCTGCCAGCAGAGGGATCCTTCTCAAAATCAGATCTGCTCCTGTCTCTCTCCTGCCAGAAGACAATCCTTCCTGGTTCCACTTGTCTGCAGAGTATGATTCTTGGCATGTCTGCTGTTGTGGTCAGTTTCCTGCCACCTCCTCTGACAATTCACACAAGTGCTCCTCCCTCCAGCCCTGAATGCTCTCTTGTGTGTTTCCTTATGATAATGCAGTTAATACTCTTCTCTCTTCCCCAAAGGCACCACCTCTTTCTTTCTTGCAAAATCTCGTCCAAGTTTTATTACCTTGGGCAAAATTTGTTTTCATTTTCTGTTATCCCAGGTCTTTGCCCATCTTACTCTTACGAGTTCAGTACACTGGTTTGCAACTATTGGCTGATTCTTTGAAGAGTTCAGAGATTTTCATGGATCAAGCCTCTTATCTGTGTCCATGCTCCTTGGTGCCTGCCTCAGAATCTGGTATACTCAGTCAGTGTTTGTGGAATGGGTAGGTGGGTGGGTAGATGGTTGGATGAATGGATAAAATGCTTGAATGATCCCATAAAAAATGTGAGACATGGTTAATAAGTTATTCTAAATTAGGAACTATTGCGGCCACTGTCACTGGATGAATTATTTATCCATAATGAATGTAATTACTAATTTTTTCATTATTTCTGAAAAGTAATCATTCTCAGAAATTAGGATGCAAAATAGGTTTTGAACAAGACACGTTATAGATACGAATCTTCCATTGGGCCACAATTAGGAAATGTTAAGATTTTGTGCATTTGCCTTCCTGCCCCTCCAAATTCTGGTCATCCTTCTAGGTTGCAGGTGAACTCCCCACTCACCTGCTTTATCCTCTCTTGACCAGCCTTTTCAGGGAACATCCAGAGCCATAGTTGTCAGTTATTATTTGGTTGTCTCTAAGGTATAAATCATGACTTTACTTTTCATTAATTCTGTCTTTGGTTACTATTGATTCCCCAACCAGATGGTAAATTTTTAGAGGGTAGGGACCACATTTATCCTTTTCCCTGCCACTTGTCAGCATGTCTAAAGAGGTAAGCATGCCTGTGTAGTAAGCATTAAAGAAATTTTTGTTGATGAGTCTGTCACTCTCTTATTTTGTCTTGGCAAATGGCAAAATGGCCCTTCCTCCATTCTCAGTTCATGCTTGTGAGAAACAGAGCCCCATTCAGCCCTACTTCAGGAGAGGGGGTTTTCTGTAAGGATACAAGAGTGTGTCATGGAACAGAAGAGCAGTGGGGCCTCCTGAGAGAGGGTGTGGGAAATGGGAAGTCCTCAGAAACCAGGCGAGTCAATGAATGTGTGTCTGCCTGTCTTGTCGAATGGTCTTTCACCCCTCCTTCTCCTGGGGCCAATGGCCCACCCTCCTGATTTTCTCTGTTGACTGGGTCTTGCTTTTTGCTCTTTGAACATGGCAGCCAGAATGACCACTCGGGGGACCATACTACACTTTCTGACTTTCAGAATAAGTTTTTAAGTGGAGGAACTTGATTGATTCCCTTAGGTCAGATGTTCTTCCCTAATCCAGTCAGCTGCGGTCACTGTGTGTTAACATTTTCAAGTAGGACTGTGAGAACACATCATCAAAAGACAGTGTGGGCTGGCTGGGGATGCCAAACTTCTCAGTGAAATTTAAAATATGTTTCAGCGGCAGTCAGTTGAGACAAGAATTTTAATTAAGAGGCTACATGCCAACGTTGCTTGGAATAAAGAGTGAGATATACCATGCTGGTACATGAAACTTCAGCCTGGGAAGTGGCACCTCATGAAGGGTTTTGAGGTGCAATTAGAAATGAAGATTGTTTGTCCCCGAAATCCCTGCCACCAGGAAGGGGTGATAAACTAGCATGGCAAGCAGTGGCTGGAGTGTGGTTTCTGTGGCTTACTCTGCTGTGAGAAGCAGTGCTGTGAGGTATAGGGCTTCCTTAGGGTGTTATGTGTATCTGCTGTGTCTGTCTGTGGGAGGAGGATGGGAGGGACACCTTGCATAGTATTATTTGCTATGGGTCTTAAAAGATGAGCAAACTTCAGTGGGAAAAGGGAGCTGAAGCCAAGTAGACACATAACGAATGAGTTCAGAGTTCTAGCCACAATGGGTGTAGAAAACACCCAGTTTTCTAGGGCAGGCCTCAGGAGAGCCACACAGGACTCAGTTCTTATAGGCAACCAAAATGCTGCAGAGGGGCCTCCGTATTGCCTTTGTACTTGGAAGCAGTCACCAGTTATATCTGTTATGAGATAAAGCTCATTCCTTGGCTGTAGGGGAAATGAACAGCTTTAAAAAATGTCTATCTTTAGCTTGTTAACACAGGTTAAGGAATTCTTAGGATTGGAGAAGTAATCAGGGGTCAAGGTGAAAAGGAGTTCAAGGCTAGACAGGAGACGAACACGCACACAGGGCAAGAAGGAGGGCGCAGTGGAACCGAGGGTGGGAAGCAGCAGCTGGTGGAGCTGCTTGAAGAAATGAGGCATTTCTTGCGAAGATACCTCTCGTGTTCCCTGGAACATCCAGAAGGTAGAGTGACATTGCCAGCCTTGGAGAGAAATCTTATTCTGCAGCAAGAAAAGGTGAGAAACAGGCTGCCTGAAGAGCTGAAGGGCTAGCAGACTTAGACATCTTGTTCGCTGACGGGGTGACGAGCTCACTGATGGAAAAGGCCTCTTGTTTCCTTAGGAAAGCACTAAACCTTGGGGTTTGTGCCTAGAGACCTTTAAGTTCTCATGTGAAGCTGAAAGACCTCAGAACACAGGAGATAATTTGATCTCTTCTCGCATGTCAAGGATCTTCATTTGAAAGAAAAAGATATGGGACTTTGAGGGCTCATTGGCATTGACCTAAATTACAGGTTATATCATTGTGAATGAGATCCATTTGCCAGGAGACTAGGGTTGGGTAAATAAACCAGTTTTTAAAAATAGGAAATCAACAAGGTTAGAATGTTTGATTCCTAGAAGTCTGACAGCAATCTCTAGTGAAATCTATATCACCCAGTACATAGTAGATAATTGGTAATATTTTTTTGAATCAAGAGTGAAATTTTGGGGCAAATTGATAAGCATATTGTAAGCATTTCTAAATGATTGCAGAATTACTGGGAACATGCGTGGGTTAGCAAAGAGTAAACAGTGCTAAGCCAACCTCTGACTGGAGATAACATTGGGCTGGTAGGTCTTGTTTTGAGAATACTCTTGGTAAGGATTCTTGTTATATCTTTGTAGGCTAGATGTTAGTATTAGTTAGATGAAATCACTATTTGTTTGAAAACAATGTGTTTGGTTTTCTTTTTTTGTCATTAGGATGGAGCAGGCAGACCCACTGGAGGCTATGAGGCGGTTATGTCTTCACCAAAAAAAAAAAAAAAAAATCAGTGTTCTATATCTAGAGGACATACTCAGCACAATTTCAAATGACAGAAAGCTGTTAGGAATATCTATGTTATATGACAAGCCAAGATGTCAATAGATTGAAATCAACTAAAAAGGTGAAACATAATTGAAATAAATGTCCTACCTTTTGGGTGAAACATTTTATTACGTGAGTATAGAAAGAGACTAGAAAAACAGCATTTCTATAAAACAGAGCTGATATGTTTTAGTTGACTACATTTACAGATTATAAAGCAATATAGGATGAGATGGCCTAGAAAGCTGTATATTCTGCTAAAGGGATATAAAGACCCCCAACTGCAGTCCTCTGCAAGCCATATCTTAGGAGGACCCCTGACTGTTTGGCGGGTGTCCTGGAAAGCATGCAGGAGGAAGATTTTGGATGGCCAGAGGTCTTGGGGAGGCCTGGCCTGGAAACCTGCCAGGAGAGTGCAGAGCCTCTTCCTGATGGTCACGTCCATTCTGGAGAAGGAGCGGGCCTGTTCTGAACAGCTCCCGAGGGCAGCACTACCTCTGTGGGTAGAGTGGACAGATTGGACTCAGGCTTGAGCAAGCTCACTGCCTGAGTTAGGCCGTGTCTTCAGTGGGTGGAGAGTAGAATTTGGTGCCCTCTGAGGTCTCTTCCAAATCTTCGATTCTGCAATACTGCAATTCTACATTTTGTTTTAATTTCAAAGTCACTAACATATGGTTTAGAAATGGGTTTATCATTATAATTTGGGTTGTGTAATACTATAAAAGGAAACCATGATATGACTGTCTTTCAAGTGGGAAGGCTCAAGGAAGTTTCCAGAGAAACAAGAGAAGCCATGACTGTTTTTGCAGAGCGCGAGTTTTGTTGAAGGACTTTGTGATGATAATTTACTTGAAAAATACATGTGCCTGGAGAGATTGCAAAAGAAACATGCAGCATGTGACATGCGTCCCCAAGAAGGTGTTTTGCATTTAGTTGGTAAAGGTGGACTCCACTTGAAAAAAATCCTTTCTCCCTCTGATGATTCTTTTTGGGCATTTCCGCTTTCCAGTAATCATAGTTTTGATTTACCAAGAAAGCTCTGCCTCTCGGGGAGCTGTGTTTTCCAGAGTGGTTATTACCGCTGGCACGGGTGGCCAACGACCGTCAGGACCATGGCTGTCCTGGAGATTTTCTTCAGAAAGAGACCCTGATGACTCTTTATTTTTGCTTGTGTTGTTTTACTCGAATCTGTAATTTAAAATCCACTATACAGAGTCTCTACAGAGTGCCAGCTGGATGCTAGTTTAAAGACTTTCTTTTCTTTCTCTACTTTCTAAATTTTAAATAGGACTGTCAATTTTGGTGTTTACTGTTCAGAAATTGGTGGGATGCATCTTTCGGTTTCCTTAACTTCAGTGGATGGGGAGGTTGAAAACACAATCACCACTTTAAGATTTATGATAAAGATCTTTTTTTTTCTACAAAAGGGGCAGGGATGCCTTGGCCAACTTCATCCTACACAGAGGAGGGAAGGAGCAGTGGGTTTCTGGAATTAGTCCTCCGATTACAGCCTGGAACGTTGTGATCTCAGGGGGCCCTTTGAGTGTGTGCTGGGTGCCCGGCTCTGCCTGTCCCTCTCTGGGCATGTTGGGGTCACACGTGGAAGGGAGGAAGGCGGGCAGGCAGGACCAAGATGGTGCTTGCACTCGTGGGTCCGTGTCAACCGCAGAGGGCAGTAAATGGCACAGTAAATGGCACTTTCTTGCTGTTTTTGAAAAGCAAATGCTAAGTTGTGTATAATAATGGCTGTTTTGACTTTGTCCAGTGCTCTTTATCGTATGTTTGGGCTGTATTTTTGGGGGGGAGATGACTTTTCTTTCTGGTTTTATGATTCTCTGCCTTTTCAGTTTAGATTAAAGCCTTATCTTTCTCTTGCCCATTTTCTTTAATTGTTCAAGTGCCTTAATGTCTAAGGCCCACATATTGACTCTTGAACAAAATGATGATACAATCT
Source organism: Equus asinus (assembly GCF_041296235.1). Classification (NCBI taxonomy): domain Eukaryota; kingdom Metazoa; phylum Chordata; class Mammalia; order Perissodactyla; family Equidae; genus Equus; species Equus asinus. Next base: position 37,517,691 of record NC_091796.1, on the reverse strand, counting down.
AGACTTGATAGGCCACTATGAGGTGGGTGTTCTCAAACTCTGCTCTTGGTTTGGAAGGATGGTTCTTTCAGAAAAGCAATTAAGCAACATCTATTTAGCTATTATTTTTATTATCATTTAGAAAAGACGTTTACAAATGTATTCTCTGTGTGTCAGTAATTTAACTTCTAGGAATCGATCCTAAGCAAATGTTATGAAATATAAAACACAGATATGTTTATTTTAAAGTGTTATTTATAATAATGAATTCTAATAATAAATATTGTAAACAAATTAGATGTCTAATAGTAGGGGGATTGGTGTTATTTCTTCTGTTTGTCTGCATGTTCAGCGTCTTGTTACATGTGTTCATTTGACTGGTTCCAACAGCTAGTGGGTCACAAGATCAGATTTCTTGCAGGTGAGAGGCTAAACTACATGGACTTTAAATTGTTTTGCACATACAGATAGTGTAAGAAAAAATCACTTGATTTAAAATCTCTCATAATCATTGATTGTATATCCTGGGACTTCTGTTCCTGGCAGTGTGATAAATGGGATATACTGAAAACCCTCCTCTTATAGAACACTTAGTACCACTGGCTATAAAACATTGACCATCCTTTTAAATGTGTGGCAGAGATGACGAGAAATCACAGGAAATCCCCAGGGTCCCGAAACCTTTTCATGAATGAGAACTGTGTGAGCTGATGCTAGACCAGCCCCGGGAAAGTTGGCAAGTCTTGGTGACCCAACGGCACCTAGGGGGCGTGTGGGGCTAGAAGATGAGACCTTAGCTGTAAGAGGGTGGGGCCCCTCAGGTCCACATCCTTGGTGAAAGCATAGACCATAGGAAATGTGTCTACCAGACTGGGGAGATCACCAGGAAGTTTACCCACTCTGGCCTGGGGCTGAGTGTGGCGGGATTTGTAACTTGAGGCCTGCCCTCACTTGGCTTTGGGGTTTGAATTGCATTAGCCCAAACTGATAAATTAATGTAAAAGGGGTCCCAAGCTGGTGGTGCCCTTCTTGAGGGACACACCGTAGTCAGGCTGCACAGGATTCGCACATATCAAACACTCCTAAAGATGGGCTCACAATCCAGAATTGTAGCCCCCTGGGGGAACTGTCTACCACACCCTAGACTCAGTCCATGCAGTCATCAGTCGGGTTAGAAGGCTACAGAGTTAGATCAGACTACTGGATGGTGAATCTTAAATAGGTATGTTTAAAACTCTTGGAGACCTAAAAGAAGAAATTTATAGGATAAGAATAAAAATATGTTATAAAAAAGAAAAGGTAGACTTAACACAGTCAAATGCAAACTGGAGTAATTAAATACCCCGTGGGCAGGCTCAGCACCAGAGTAACAAAACTGCAGGAAGAATTCTGTACTGGAAGATGGGTGGGAGAAAGTCACTGAAATTGCACAGAGCTGCGTACCTCATTGAGGATATATCCTGGAAGTTTTGGAAGAACACAGAAACCAGGGCCAAAAGATAACCTGCAAATTACGAAAACTGATAAGTATTGTCTAGCAGCATATAACTTTTAATGTGTAGTTGGATTATGTTTCGAAATATATTATTTTATGAGTCCTTGACAAATTGGATGAGACCTGTAATTGCTGCCGTTTTGAACAGTTGCCCCATGTCAAGCCTTGTTTTCCTGCTTTCCCTTCTGTGAGGAGCTGTGGGGGCTCTCTGCTGTTTCCACCTGTCCAGCTTCCCTCCCACCCTCTCTGATAGCAACACTTGCTTTCCCTTGGAGGACCACCCACCCCCTGGGCGTGATGTTGTGGGGAGGTCCTGGTGGAGACTTGCCTGCGTTCAATTCAAATTATACGCCCTCCCTGGCTCTGGGTCCCCGCTGCGGCATCTCTGTCTTTGGAATCCTGATCTCAAGGGGAGTGAAGCAAGGATGGAGCTGGATCAGTCCAACAGCAGAGGCCCCTGAAAAGACTGCTCATACTTTCTTACCTACATCCCAGGGCTTCTGTGCTTCTGGCTGTTCCCAAGCCCCAGCCATTAGCTTTTCTTTTGATTCCCAGAGCTGCCCTTCCAGTCTTCCCCTATTTTTCTGGTGTTATTTTAACCAGTTACTTTCTTGCTTGCCATCATAGAAACTTCACTGTTTTCAGAGGTGTTTAACCTTCCTGTCTTTCAAATAAGCAAAATGAGGTGTAGAAAAACTAGGTTATTCCCCTTCAGGTCGTAAGAAATTGAATTTGAAACCAGGTCTGGCCTGTTCTGGAAACTGTGTTCTCACCACTTTTCCATGTCACCTCCCTCCGAATGGGCCCTTCTGTCTATTGAGACAACTTGATTCCGGGTCACATCTGCTTTCCTTTCGTGACTTTATCTCCGTACACTTCTGCATCCTTGGGATGGAACCGTGTCAAAAGTTATTTGTATATACAAATAAATTATATTTTTGGATTTCCCTTTTATTAGCTTTCTATCATTGCAGAGTGAATTACCACAAACTTTAGTGGCTTAAAACAACACATTTATTTTTTCCACGGTTTACGTAGGTCAGGAGTCCTGGCCTTGCTTAACTGGGTCCTCTGCTCAGAGTCTCACTAGGCTGAAAGGAAGGTGTCAGCCAGGCCGTGGTCTCATCTGAGGCTCAGATGCCTCTTCTAAGCTCACTGGTTGTTGGCAGGATTCAATTCCTTGAGGTCGTAAGACCAAGGCCCTCAGCTTCTACAGGCTGCCTGTCCTTCCCTATCACGTGGCCCTCTCTTCAGCATGGCAGTTGCTAATTCAAGGTCAACAGGAAAGCTCCTCTGCTGCTACTTGTCTCTTACCTTCAAGACCCTCTATTAAAGAGCTTACCTGATTAAGTGAGGCCCACCCAGGGTAGTGTCCACATTCATGAAATCAAGCTGACTTGGGACTTTAATTACATCTGCAAAATCGCTTCATCTTTGCCATATAGTGTGACCTACCCATGTGAGGGATATCCTATCATATTCACTGGTATAGCTCACATTCAAGGGGAGGGGAATCTTGGGGGCTAGCTTAGAATTCTGATTATCACACACCTCTAAACATTTGCTCATTTAAGCCTCAAAAAACTGCACAGGATTAGTCAGTAAGAATTTTTCCTTACAGAGCTTACATTTCTTTCCTTCTCAAGTTCACTCATTAGTACTTTATTGTGAATTTTACCAAACTCCTTGTATGGGAATGAGCTTCAGTACTACTCCGAGCATAAACAAAGAGGTTAACAAACTTGCTCAGTTTGAAGCGTGTTGGGGTGTTGTTGAATCTCGATTATCCTGGACGTGTGATCCAGCACAAATGTCATCGGTAGATGACTGCTGATTAGTGAACTGTTATCAGTTCACAATGAGATAAGCACAGAATGTGAGAGTAAGCATTTAGAAACATTTATAGTTTAACATTGTTATAGTATCCACGCAAGTGATCAGTAGACTGTTGACCAGAGTACAGAACAGGTTGGGTATTATTGGACTCATGTGGTGAGTTACATAGGGTGTAAGCTGTTCAACAGTCATGTATTTTAGAACTCTGTTACAAAGTGTGATTTTTGTTTTTAATCAACTTCATTGAGGTGTACCTTACATTCAGAAAAAAGCACCCATTTAAGTGACTATTTGATAAGTTTTGACAAATTTATACATCCATGTAATGACCACTACCACAATCAAGGAAATGACCATGTCCACTTCCCACCCTTTGCTCTCAAGCCACTGGTAATCACTCCTGTGCTTTCTGTCACTATGGATTAGATTTATCTTTTCTAGAATTTCACAAAAATGGAATTATTCACCATGTACTCTTTTTTTTAAACTGGCTTCTTTTGTTCAGCATAATGATTTTGAGATCCATCCATGTTGTTGTGTGTTACTGCTAGTTTATTACTTTTTATTGCTGATAACTAATCCATTGTATGGATGTACTACAGTTTCGTTATTTATCAGATGTCAAGTGTTGATTGACATTTGGGTTGTTTCCAGTTTGGGGCCATTATGAATAAAGCTGCTGTGAATATATATGCACAAGTTTTATATGTTTTTCCTTTTTCTTGTGTATATACCCAGAAGTGGAATTAGTGGCTCATATGGTAAGTGTATGTTTAACTTTATGAGAAACCGACAAAGTTTTTTCCAAAATGATTATACCATTTTACATTAATACCAGCAGCATATGAGAGTTCCAGCTGGACCACATTCTTGCCAATGCTTGATATTCCAGTCTTTTTAATATTACTCATTCTAATAGGCTTGTCATTGTATCTCATTTTTCATTTGATTTGTTTTTCTTTGATGACTAATGGTGTTGAGCATCATTTCACATCCTTATTGGCCATCCAGAGATCTTCTTTGTGAAGTGTGTGTTCAAAGTCTTTGCCTATATTTTTATTGGGTCATTTGTCTTTTTATTGAGTTATGAGTTTTTCATGTACTCTGGGTACTTGTCCTTTGCCAAATGTACATATTGGGAATATTTCTTCTTTTTATGTGGCTTACTTTTCTCATTTTCTTGAAGTATCTTTCAAAGAGAAGAGGTTTTAAATTTTGATGAGGTCCAGTTTATCAGTTTTCTCTTCTTGGTTCACATTTTTTGTATCCTACTTAAGAAATTTTTGCCTATCCCATGATTACGATGACTTTTTTTCCTCTGATTTCTGGTAGAAGTTTTATAGTTTTAGTTTTTATATTTTAGCCTGTGATCCAGTTTGAGTTAATTTTTATGGGTGATATAAGGTATGTACATCCAGTTGTTCAAGGACCATTTGTTGAAAACACTGTTCTTTCCTATTGAATTATATTGGCACTTTTAAATTTTGAAAATTGATGACGGTGTATTTCTGGTTCTAGGTATAGATTCTGTATTCTGTTCCATTGCTCTATGTTTCTTTGCTTGGGACAATACTCTACTGTCTTAACTACTGTGATTTTATAGAACATCTTGAAATTAAGCAGTGTAAGTCTTCAAATTCTTTGTCAAAGTTGTTTTGAGTGTTCTGTGCCCTTTGCGTTTCTACATGCATTTTAGAAATCAAGGCTGTTGATTTCTATTAAAACATCTGGGATTTTGAATGGAATTGCAGTGAATTTATAGATCAATTGGGGGAGAATTGACATCTTAATAATATTGAGTCTTCTGATCCGTTTATTTAGATATATTTCCTTTATTTAGGCCATCTTCAGTTTCTCTCTGGAATGTTTGAGTTTTCAGAGTACAGGTCTTGCGCATACTTTGTTAAATGTGTCCCTAAGTATGTCATCTTTGATGTCATTATAAGTTTAACTTTCCAATTTTTATTCATCTATAGAAATAAAATTGATATTGTTATATTGATCTTCTATCCTGCAGTTTTACTACTCCTTTATTATTTCTAGTAGCTTTTTAAAATTCCCTAGGATATTCTACATACATAATTATGTCATGTGAATAAAGATAGCTTTTAAATTTATAGCTAAATATTATTTGTCAGGAAACGTATATTAATTCTTTCTAGCCTTAATTTAATGATGGCAAAGCAAATGTCACCGGACTTTTTTTTTTTGTCAAGAAAAGGCTCCTTTTCTGAATGCACAGTAGTAGTAAACTAAATAGTGACAATTAAAATAATTTCAAGAGCAAAAGGTTTTATATTAGGTTTAGTTGACAGTATGAATCTTCATACATCCAGTTCAGTTTTGTAGCCGTAATTAACCAAAAAAACCTGCTAAACACAGTGTGTTATTTTGTGAGCATGTATGGGCTGATAAAGAGAGAAGACCATTAACACCTAAAAAGCATGTACAGATAAACCGATGAAATACATTGAAAAACAAAAAGCATTCTTTGAAAGAAAGCATTCAGTCAGAAGAGCTGACAGATACAGGTGTTCACTATTTCGTCTGACGACATTGGTACTTTTGTGGGCTTCTTATTAAGTAACACATTGATTCACTAAGAATAAGAAGACAATAGACAGTTTTCGAGACTGTGGTGAAAGACTGAATAGAAAATGCCTGTGTAGAAAGCTTGGGGGAAATCTATGGCAAAGAAGATGACTCAAGTATCACTTTACACTGATGTCTTCAGAAACTGGCCACTGATACCAAAAACCAACCCATCGAACGAATAGGCAATAGAGAATTTTTCGTTGTAGCTTAAAGAATGAACAGATATGCTAATGTGGCAATTCTAGTAAATGTGCAATTTGAACATGATGTTGACACAGTAAGAGTTCTTTTCAGCTTTATTGCTGATAAACACAACTAACTCTGAAGTATATAAAACTCTGAAGAATTACACTGTCAACCAGTGTAGTCTCGAATTTAAGTTTTGGGTATGAGAGTGTTCTGACAGCATGGGAGAAAATTCTAGAGCAGCCACATGGATTAAGGTGTTTGCAACACAATGTAAATCGCTTTACTCCTTCCTCCATGGAGAAAGTCGTGGTACGGAAAACCATCATCTGAACTAAGCAGTGTGCTTAAGAATTGAAAATTATATAAAGGCAGAGGCATTAAAGATTATCCTCCCTTTTGTATGATAATATGGACGCTAATCATTAAAAACTGTTATCGCATGCTGAGATATGATAGTTATCTCTGGAAAAATTCTGTCGAAAATGAACTGTGAAATAAGCTGTTAGTGTATCTTGAAGATGAGGAACCAGCTTGCTCTCAATTCTTTAAGAGTTAAACAGACTTGCCTACTGGTTAGATATCCTAGGTATTAAAACAAGCATGCAGCAAAGGAATGCAATGTGTTTTTAAATGGCAGATAAGATCAAAGAGCAAAAACAAAAATCAGAGGTTTATAAGAACAGAGTCGGCAGATTTTATGTTATGTCCCATGATTTAGCTGTAGCTATCTGTGAAGTAGGTAATGATCTTGACATTGCACATCTAGGAAACATTATCACTGAATACCTTATGAATTTGATCAAGCATTTTGAATTTTATTTTTTGTCAAAAAATCCATGCTTGGGAAATTTATGAATCAAGTATCTAGTTATTTCATCAAAAGGTAATTTAGGGGCTGGCCTGGTGGTATAATGGTTAAGTTTGTGCGCTCTGCTTCGGTGGCCTGGGGTTCGTAGATTTGGATCCCAGGCGTGGACCTACACACTGCTCACCAAGCTGTGCTGTGGCAGTCACCCACATACAAAATAGAGGAAGATTGGCACAGATGTTAGCTCAGGGACAATCTTCCTCAAGCAAAAAGAGGAAGATTGGCAATGAATGTTAGCTCAGGGCCAATCATCCTCACCAAAAAAAAAGAAACAAAAGAAAAAGGTAATTTAAATTGAACTATAATTGCACAAGATAGATTGAGCAACTGGCAATAACTGTAGGATTGAAGATGCATTTTAAAAATAAAGCATCATTTAAAAATAAAGCATCATTTATTTTCATTTTTGGGTAAAAGTTAAAAACTCATGTGCTGAGTTTGCCAAAATTACACTAAAATCTCTTCCCCTATTTCCATCAACATATCTCTGTAAGACTGGTTTCTATGATGAGTGTCACTAAAAACAAATAGAGAAAGAATTTAGATATATGTTACTCCCTGGAGTAGCTTGGTTGCTCCAATCTAGAATAGATAAGTTAAGTGAACACTAAGCTAGTTTTCCCCGTTAAACGCTCTGAATACTGGTATATGTAACTTTTCCCAATTGTGTGTGTATTAGGTTTTAATGTAGGAGATCTATTTCACTTGTAACTTTTTGTTGCATTAAAACAAAGTTCTGAAGGTAATAGTGACTCTATATTAATTGCCTATTTTCTTTCTTTTGTGTGCTTGTATTGTGTAATTCTCTTTTTCTGTGTTATGTTTTTTCAGATTATGTTTCTTAAAACAGAATTTTGTGGATTGAATCTAATGATAAAATATTTGGTATGTATTTATACATCCTGTTTCATTTCCTTTACTAGAATTTATTTTTATTGTAATTTACAAAAGCATTGGTCAACAATGGATTGGAAATTATAACCTAACAAACTGCTCCTTCAGTCTGGATAGTTGAGAAGCAGTGAAGTGAATGTCTGACGTCTCCTTGGGAACATTTATTTTAGGTGGCATCTTCACTTCTCACCTCTGCAGAGGTGGCTCCTGCAGGCACCTCTGGGCCTGTTACTAGCAGTTTCCATGACAGGGCTGTGGGAAGCCTCAGTGAAGACCTGAAGTTGCTCCACAAAGAAAACTTGACAATAAAAGGTGTCATCCAGAAGCGTTATTTATCTTAGGTACACCAGTAGACCAGCATGGCAGGTGTTGTCAGCAACAGCTTTTGCCTCTTTGAGGACACGCTAGCACCCCCAGCCCTCCATCTGCAATTCCTCACTGACACCATCAGCTGGAGAATGTGCTTTCAGGTTACCAGTGACTTTGTACTTAGCAAATGCGGGAACTTTTTTTTTTTTTACTTTATTTTTTTATTCAGGTACCACTGGTTTATAACATTATATAAATTTCAGATGGACATTATATTTCAATTTCTGTGTAACTACATCATGTTCACCACTCAAAGACTAATTACCATCCGTCACCATACACATGTGCCCTTTTACTCCTTTTACGTTCTCCCCTCCCTGCTTCCCCTCTGGTAACCACCAGTCTAATCTCTGTATCTATGTGTTTGTTGTTGTAGTTGTTATCTTCCACATATGAGTGAAGTCATTACAACCTCAAGTATCTGACTTTCTCCATCTGACTTATTTTGCCTAGCATAATACCCTCAAGGTCCATCCATGTTGTTGTAAATGGCAAGATTTCATCTTTTTTTATGGCTGAGTACTATTCCATTGTATATATACACCACATCTTCTTTATTCATCTGTTGTTGGACACTTAGGTTGTTTCCAAGTCTTGGCTATTGTGAATAATGCCACAAAGAACATAGGGGTGCAAATATCTAATTTTCTACAAAGGAACCAGGACCATACAATGGAGGAAGGAAAGTCTCTTCAATAAATGGTGTTGGGAAAACAGGACAGCTACATGCAAAAGAATGAAACTAGACCATTATCTTACACCATACACAAAAATTAATACAAAATGGATTAAAGACTTGGATGTAGGGCCTGAAACCATAAAACTCCCAGAAGAAAAGATAGGCAATATTCTCTTCCGCTTTGGTCTTAGCAGTATCTTTTTGAATATCATGTCTCCTCAGGCAAGGGGAACAAAAGAAAAAATAAACAAATGGGATTACATCAAACTAAAAAGCTTCTGCACAGCAAAGGAAACCATCAACAAAACGAAAAGACAACCTAACAATTGGGAGAAGATATTTGCAAATCATATATCTGATAAGGGGTTAATATCTAAAATATATAAAGAACTCATACAACTCAACAACAACAAAAACCCAATTAAAAAAATGGACAAGGAATCCGAATAGATATTTTTCCAAAGAAGAGATACAGATGGCCAATAGGCACATGAAAAGATGTTCAGCATCACTCATTATCAGGGAAATGCAAATCAAAACTACAATGGGAGATCACCCCATGCCCGTCAGAGTGGCTTTTATTAAAAAGACAAGAAATAACAAGTGTTGGAGAGGATGTGGAGAAAAAGAAACTCTCTTACTCTGCTGGTGGGACTATCAAGTGGTGCAGCCACTATGGAAAACAATATGGAAATTCCTCAAAAAATTTAGAATAGAACTATATATGATCCAGCTATTCCGCTTCTGGGGGTTTACCCAAAGAACATGAAAATGCACATTTGAAAAGATATTTTTCAGGGACTTTTTTTCCCGTGTCCTCCTCTTCTCTCAAGCACTGAGGCTCTTTGCCATCTGTGGTTTTTAAATTGTCTCTCCCGCTGGCTCCCCTGACAACTGGCTCCCCTGCTTTCTCCCTCACTCTTTCTGGCAGCTTCTGTGAGTCCTTTTCTGGCTCCTGGGATCACACTCCCCTTTGGCCCTTTTCTCAGGTCTCACTGTCCACTCTCCTCTAGCTGTGAATTCAGTAGCCCTTCTGCCCAGACTTCAGTCCCTCCTCTGGGCTGACTTCTATTGGCCCACAGGATGTCATGTTTAGCAGCTCCTCAGACTCAGTGTGTCCACTGCTCAGTGTATCTCTTGTTGGCAAAACCTGCCAGCGGTCCCCCAAGCCTGAGGCCTGGCCAGCTCCCTTCCCTGCCCACTCACTCCGTCCTGGAGGCACGTGCCTGGCCTCCGCTGCCTGAAAGCCTTCCCCCCTTGCTCTCTGCTCTCCACTCGGGCTCTCACTCTCATCCGCATCTCTGAGAGATACTGCTCTCGATTCCTTTCTCCTCTAGTTCATCCTCCACTTGGGAACCTACCTAGTTTTCACTCAAAAAACAGTTCTTATCCTGAACTGACCTCTCTGTGGCCTTGGGGTGAGGCCCTGGCCTGAGCGTATGTGGTCTCACCTTGGATGACTCTCTGTCTGCCTTTAATTCCAAGTTGTGCTGAGCACAGTCAGAGGCTGATACAGGTCGTTTAGGATCCATGTTCTCTGCCACAGAAGTTAATCTATCTGCATCTCATGGAAACTTTGGGTAAGAGAGAATGTGAAAGTTTCTAGCTATCAGAGGATGCTCAATGGAAAGAACAGTACAGCACCTTATTGACTATCAGAAGTTGTGTAGAAGGCCCTTAGTGGTTTTATTATGGATGCCCTTTCATTGTAATTAATGTATAGTTTTTCTAAAGATTTTCATAAATCCATCCCCAACCTTGGACACTCTGGCTTCTTTCTCAAAAGATCTTGTTTTTCAGCCGTGGATTTCCTCTCCCTGGGGTTGCAGAAGGGCAACCACATCACTTGCTCACCTGGCTCCCTCTTCCAAAGGACCTTCTAGGTGCCTTGTCAGATTGTGGGATCTGCCCCAGGATTTAGCAGAGCAGTCCATAAAGGTTTGAGGAAGGAATAAATGAGCCCTCCTGTGCTCTAGGACTGAATCAATGCTTCCCAGATCTTAATTTCTATGTGACTCTTCTGGGGATCTTGTAAGAATCCAGATGATCTTTCAGTAAGTCTGGGCAGGACCAAGGTTCTTTGCTTCTAGCAACCTCCCAGGTGATGCTGATGCTGATGGTCCAGGCTCCATACTTTGAAAAGCCTAAGGGTTAAACTACTAACCTTTAAAAAACAGTGGGGGCATTTAGGTTCAGTCAGCCCACACCATGTGAGGTCTGGCCAAGCCATCATCTTCTGTAGTAGGAGCAGGCACCAGGGCATTTCTGCGAGCCCTTTCACATCCGTCTGGGGGAGAGCCTTCTCCTCCTGACAGAGGATGTGGTTATTGCCTGACCTCCAGCCTCCCTTTCTTATTTGAGGAGCCTCATGAAAGAGCCACGCATGGGATGGAAAGGGCGTGGGGCACTGTCCCAGGTGGGCGCTCTGACCAGCTGCCTCTGAGTCTGCTTCTGGGAAATGAAAGGGCTCCACGGACAACCTCCAAAGCCTTCTTGGTGCTCTTATTCTGCCCCCAAGACCCTGAGGGTCACCAGTGCTGCTAGCCCCAGGAGGATAAAGATCATCTTGAGGCAGGAGTGGCTGAGGCCAAGTTCTGAAGTTTTTGTTAATGAACTTAAGCACCTTTATGGTAGGAAAAAAAAACCAATCCATAATAAACTCTATTAATATCTTCCCACATATCAACATAGTTCACATACTTGTCATTTTTAAATGGCTCAGTAGTTACATTCCCTTAGGTTGCCTGGATAAAGCCATGTGTCGCCATTCCCCTGAGGCTGGCACTTGGCTCACCTCCAGGTTTTTTCATGTGTTTTAAACGGTGGGGTTGTGACTGTCTGTGGAGATTATTCCCCCATCCTCCACCCCCCATTATTGCCTTGGGTAGGCTTTTAAAATTCATAGCTCATGTGATCAGGTCTTCTAGTTACATGATCTTATAGCCCTTCTACACTTTTGTTTTTTACAGTGTTTTTCTCTAATTGTAATCAGATAATTACTTGTGTGGTTATGCATTTAAAGTCATTCTTCCCCACTAGATTCTCAGTTCCCAGAGGAGAGCCCCTCCTCAATCTTTCTCATCACAGCATTGTCAGCACCTGGAACACTGCCTGGCATGCAGGAGCTCAGTGAAGTAGTTTAGATGAACAAGTATGTGCACCTTCGCTGGACCCCACGCGTGGTCAGATGTGCCTCCCACGGGTTCCACCTGCCCGCCAACACCGCTTGGCTGCCTATATGGGTCAGGCATCCTCTCAGACACTGAGAGGTACAGAAGGGCATGTGTGTGTGGACCCTGCCTCCAGGTAGCTCAAGTCCAGTGTGAGTCGGGGAAAGAAGGCGGCCAATTATACTTTATTGTTTGAAGTGTCAGTAAATGTGGAGGGGCGGAATTCTGTGGGAACGTAGAGGAGGCGGATGAGGCTGGGGGTCTAAAGGCAGTCTTCCTATAGACAGGGAGGCCTCAATTGGGTCTGGAAGTCTTCAACACAAGTCCTGACTGCCCTGGCTGTAGGCTGGATGTCTGTTAGTTGTAGTGAGCAGGGCCCTCGCTGGCAGGATTCTTGTCAGCTTTGTGTTTGCTGGTGGGTTGCTTTATTTTGATTTCTAAGGTCATTGTAGAGATGGTGCATTGGCAAACCACGTCACCTAGGAAACATCACTCAAACAGCGGTACCATGCAATTGCTTTCGTGTGCCTTAATTATACACAACACAGTCTAGCGCTGTCTCTCCATCACATTTTAGATGCAGTGCCTACCCTGTGGAACAGAATGTACCTACCCATAGAGTTGCGGGCTCATTGAATTTGCTTGGGAGAACTAGAAAGGACCTTGGTTAAGTTCCAGGGACACGTTGCATGATGAGAAAAAAAGCCCTCCTCCCCCGAAATGAGAAAGGCCAAGTCAAGTTATGCCAAGTTAGGATATTTTACTTTAGTTCATGAAAGTCAGTGAATACAGTTGGGGAATAGAATAATAAATTACTGATTACAGAGTGTTTCCTCTGTGAGTCATGATGTGAGAGAATGTCATTATTTTTCACAATTTAGAAATGTCATTGCCAGCGACTGGAATACTCGGCAACTGCCAGACACTGGACATTCCATGTGTTCTTGGAATGCCCCCTCCTCACTCCCATCTCCCTCCCTGTTTGCTCTGTTTCATGTACTATGTTTGTAAGATTGTGGTTCAAACATTCTTCTAAGTATGTGGCATTTTTTGAGCTGAAAATAGTCTGTGGAGGCCAACAGTTTTTTTTTCTTTAAAGGTATATTCATGACAATATGTTTATCGTACACAAAAATAGATTTCCACATTTAGCTCAAAACTAGTGGATTTTATTCCTCTTCTCTTTATAAACAGATTTTCTCTACTAGATTTTTTTATCAGATGATTTTCTGATGTTGACATTTAGACTTCTAGTATTGATGTGCTTATTTTTCATTGTCTGTTTCTTTGTCTCGCCTTATGTGGTCGCATAGGAAAAATACATGCAACTTCCCAAGAAATGAGAATTTGGTGGGAAAATTTTGTTTTTCAAATTTATTTTTACATTTTAACTTTTCATTTTGAGATAATTTCAGACCTCCCCCCAAAATTACTAATATAAAACATAGACTTTCTCTATGCCCTTCACCCAGCTTCCCCAAATGTTAACATCTTATAAACCATGGTACAGGCATCAAAACCAGGAAATTCGTATTGCTACAAGACTATTAACTATTTTATGTACTTTATCCAAATTATGTCCCACTGTTGTCTTTTTTTCAGTTCCAGGGTCCAATTCAGGATCACATTTCATTTCAGTTGTCAAATCTCCCTAGTCACTTCTGGTTTGTGGCCATTCCTCCGTCTTGCCCTTTCTTTCATGACCTTGACACTTTTGAAGAGTACTGACCAGTTGTTTTGTAGAATGTCCCTCAAAAAGGGTTTGTTTGCTGTTTCCTTGTGACTGAATTCAAGTTACGAATTTTTGACAAAAATACCACAGAAATGTTGTGTCCTTTTCAGTTCATCATATGAGGAGGTACATGATACCAATAGATTTCATTGTTGCTGATGGTAACTGGTCACTTGGGTAAGGTGCTGTCTACAAGCTTTCTCCACTAAAAAGTTGCTGTTTCCTCTTTTGTAATTAATAAAAATCTCACCAGGAAATGCTTTGAGGTTATGTAAATATCCTGCCTCACATCATACTTTCAAATCCCTTGATAATTTGCCCCTACAACAGTCATTACTGTGGTGTTTGCCAAATGGCAGTTTTCTATTTCTGTTATTCCATATGCATTTGTGAATTGGAATTCTTCCTGTAAGGAACAGCTTCCTGTCTCTATTTACTTATTCATTTACTGATATCAGTATGGACTGCTGGATATTTGTTTTATTCTATGGGTTACATTACCCGTTACTATCATCATTTATTTTGTTGCTCAAATTGTTCCAGATTTGACCATTGGGGGATCTTTCAAGTTGACTCCTGTGTCCTTTAGATATTCTCTTATTGTATTATTTTGGACTTTTTAATTTTTGGCATCTCAAGATATTTTATGCTCATTTTGTACTTGTCCCGCCTGGTCTTGGAAACAGCCATTTCTCTGAGGAGCCCGATTTCTTTTAGTGGGGAATGGTGTTTAGAAACCACTATCTTAGAGGCTAGATGTGCTCACTGATACTTGGGTATCATTGCTTTTATACCTTCTCAGAGCACAGAGCTAGGAAAAAAACATATATATATATATATATTATCAACACAGACATGCCTCCCTCTCTCTCGCTATCTGTGTATCTATCTGTCTATCAATCACAAGCTTCAAGTTTGTACTGATGTGATCTATTCTAATCTACCCCCACAGGGCTTATTCTAGTCTTCCCCACTCTTTTATTTGTAACTTCTTTTTCCATGAAAGAGAAACCTGGCTACTGTTAGCCACAATATATTTACTTATTTATTCAGTCTTAGAATATAGAATAAAGTAGAATAGTTTAAAAAAACTTACTAACTAGAGTATAATTATTATCATACAGTCCTTTTCATCTCTACTGTTTCCAAAGGTACTTTAGTTCTTTCCTCCTCCGCACCGCCCCTCTTCAGGGTGGTCATGTTATTCATTTGTAGCACAGATAGATTCATTTGTTACTTTTTGTACTCCATTTTGAGTTCCCGTCACATCCTGGTTGATTTTTAATTGTTTATTTTTTGAGTATGTGAGAATCCTAACCATGATTTTAAAAATCAAAACCATACAAAAAGATGTACTTGAAGAAGTGCTCCTTTCTCCTTATCCCACTCTCATGTTCCTAGTCCCCCTCTTTCCACCTTGCTCCCACCCATACCCTGTAGATAACCAGTCTCCTTAGTTTCTCGGTTATCATTCTGGATTTCTTGTTGCACAGATGAGCAGATACCTGAATATGGTCTTATCTCCTCCTTCTTATGTGAAGGGTAGCATACTATACGTACTCTTTTGCAATTTGCTTTCTTTACTTAAGAGAATGGCCTGGAAATCACTTCTTATCAGTTCACAGAGATCTTCCCCATTCTTTTTTGCAGCTATGTTATATTCCATTATGTGGATGTTCCATAGTTTATTCAACAACTCTCTTATGTGTAGGCATTTAGGTTGTTTTCAATGTGTTGCAATTACAACCAGTGCTGCAATGAATAGCCTCATAATGTGTGTTTTCGTGTTGCGGGGGGTGTATTATCAGAGTAAATTCCTAGAAGTAAAGGATAAGTCAAAAGATAAAGAGTCTCTACAGTTGAGCTATTGCTAAATTCCCCTCCAGGCATTGTGGTAGGATAATTTCAATACGACAGGCTTAGCAAATGTGACCCGTGCATGCTAAAGGTGGTGGCTGTGATGACATTCACTGGTTGTGGAGATAGGCATGGAGGGTGGGGAACTTGACCCATTGCCTTTTCCCTCCTCCTGTTTTCTAGGGCAACATACAGTATGGCGAAAAGAGAGTGGAGACCAGTTCAGGATTTAGATAACCCATGCTTTTCCAGGCTACATGGGGGACATACGGGCTGCTGCTCATGCTGGTGAATGAAATGATCTCTTATTCTAGAGAAAGAGCATGGGGTGGGGGTGGGAGGTGGGTTAAAACTTCTGAGTTTGAGTCCTGCCTTGAATTTTAGTGGTATGACTCCTAGCAGGCATTTTATTTAACCTCCCTGGAAAATGAGAATAATAAATACTAACGTATGGAAAGTACATTTCATGGTGTCTGGTAGGGTTGCTATGGTTGGTCTGAGGAGTAAATAAATCATAAGTGGAGTGGTACACAGTGAAAGTTATTTCCCTTCTGCACTCTCCAATCCTGTTTAATTTATTTGGAGTAAGAAGAGGGATTCTAAATCATTCCACTGACTGATCATGAGGCTGTGTTTAAAATTCCTATAAAAATAAGCTTTGTTTCACTTCAATATTTGACAGCCTGGCTATGGGTGTGATGATGAAGGTTTGGGTCTCTGCCTCGCCTTGGTTTCCTCTTTCCAGTTGAGGATGCCCTGTTGGTGAGTTCCAGGAACTATGGGAGTTTCCAGGTAGTTACCACTGAGGTTTTATCTGGTTAGCCACAACAATTGTGATTGTAGTCTCCTGGATCTTCATACAAGTCAGGTTGAAACTGAAGTCACAGATTTCTTCCTAAATCAACTAATGAAGAGTCTGGACCCGATTCCTGAGTTATCCGGGGCTTTTTATTGCATCCAAAGCAATGAAGACATCCTCCAGGCTTCTGCTGATGACCTGTTGCCCTGGCTCCTGTCCTAGGTTAGGCTTTGAGGACAGGAACATGTTGCTAGGACAGCAGATATTAAATAAAGGGTTTAGAATTGCTGAAGAGTTGTCCACGGTTAATCCTGCTGCGAATACAGGACTGATCCACGTGGGGTAAGCAAAGTGTTCAAAAACCAGACTTCAAAATGTGATGTTGTCATCTCAGGCTGACACTTGGGGATCCACAACACAGGGAATCTGGTCTTATTGCAACCTCGAAGGGTCCTGTGAGTTATCAGAGTGCTGGATCATCGTTAGCGACAGCCTGAAATCACCAGCAACACGAGAAGCTGGAAGCGGAATCAGGCTGTCTCCTAACAGCTTTGAATCTACGTATTGATTTCTCCTACTCAGCAGTGTGAGCCTCTGTGGGCATTTTCGTTTTCCAATGCACTGTCTCATCAGCATTGGAGACGGCTCCCGCGGGAGGTCATGGGATAATTCCTCACTGGCAAGTTTTGCCTTCCTTTAATCCACACGTCCCAGATTGAACCCTTTTTGAATGGAAAGGCTTTGCAAGTCAGTAAGGATCTGCAAGGAAGTAGAGAGAATTGAGGGAGGCGCCCTGGTTGGGGAGGTTATGAAATCACATCCTGTCCAAGGTCCGTCTTGAAGGAAAGCTGCCCGTTCACCCTGGCCAGTTCATACACAAACTCAATTCTCATTCCTATTATTACCCTACCCTGAACCCTTAGTGTAAATTGATGTTCTAATACTTGGTAAATGCATCCATCTCTCTCCACGAGAATAGAGTTATTGAAAGGTGAACTGTCTTATTCATTTATTTATCTAGTATGTGCATTGCCTTTAGTCTTCCTTGATAAAAACTTATCAAATGAGTAAGAGAATGACTGACAGGGGTGGAGGTGGGGAGAGAGAAGGCTGCCTTGTACTTCCCCTGCTGGGGAGGTGGAGCGTGTGGCAGAAAGCCCTTGGATCTTTGCCCTGGACCTGTGTGATCACTTAAAAAAGGCATTTCCACACAGCACCCGTGGCAGCTCCTTCTCTCTTGGATTTGAGATGAGTTTCTATCAAAGACCACAGTGCCTTTACTCTACAGAGGTCACGTTTACAGCAGCATTCCTCATCCAGAACCTCTGGGAGGAGTGGGCTGCGCCTTAACTGCCTGTCTCTACCAAAATGTTGTTGAAATATTTTCTTGTTTTCTTGGCTTTAGTTTGGAAACTCATTTGGATTGTGCCTTCCACTTTCTAAGGGATCAATGGTTCATATGAATGTAATATTTCATTTCCCAGATCTTTTGAGTAAGAATGATGCTCAGGATGGGGCACAGATTAACTCTGTGTCCCTGTGGATCCCCGGGGTATGAACGTGTGTTGGAGGGGCCCAAGCCAGAAACTCTCTCAGGATGCTGTTATCCACATGGCTCTGTTCGTGGTCTGGGGACATGATGTTTGATTTGATGTTGGTATGATAACAGTGTCTGGACATCATCAGCTTGACCTGGCCCAATTTGATAGGTTTTGTTTTTTCCACATTTGCTAGTCTTTTCCAATAGGGTGGCAAGGCTGTGTGGATTATGGACTGTAGAGTTTGTGTGGTGTGGACTGTGTGCTTCTCTTTATCTTCAGCGGGCATCAAAAGGGTTGGTGGAGATGGGGAGGGGAGGTGCAGCTCCAGCCTCAGGAAATACTCCACGATATGGCAAAAACTAGCCAATGTCCCAAGATGGCTGCTGCAGCATTGTTTATAATGGAAATCTGAGAGCAACCTTGATGTGTCATTGCAATAGGATAAGTTTAACTTGATGGAATATCGTGCCGTCATTAACATCATTTTCAGTGTGGCAACCTGGAAAAGGATTGTTAAGGTAAGTTGAAAGCAGGTTTCAAAGTTGATTTATAAACACATTAAATGCATATTTGACAAGAAACTCATTCCTTTGGTTTGCCTGTGAGGAGGGGAGTCAGGTAGCTGGAGGGATAGGAAGGGACAGAGGTCGCTGACTGTGTAGGCTTTTGTACCTTTTGACTTTTACACCACGTGAATGTATTTCCTTTTGAAAAATAACAAAGGAGAGAGAAATATGTAAAAGCAAAAAGGAAATACAGCGAAAGGAGGGTAGTAGTTGTGTTAGGTGGTGCCATGAAGAATATTTTCATTTTACTCAAGGCTTCTTAAAATAATACAAAAGAATGACTATTATTATTATTTTGAATTAAAAGTGCAAGTGGCAGGAAGAATTTCCCTGGCATTGCTCAAATGTTGAAGAAAGTGGATAGAGTCCACTCTGCATTTTCTGTGTTGGTGCATAAAGGATGCAGCAGGAGCCATCTCGTAGATGACCCAGAACAGTGGGTATGTGACAATAATTTGATTGGAACTTTGGACTGAAGTAGTTTTTATTTGTTTCAGAGCCACACATTTGTTGTAAAATGAAGACCTATTTTTATTACGATCAAGTCTTATTCTGCACACCCCGCTCTCCTTGTCAACGTGCCTCTGCCTGGGCTGGCCCATGAGGCCTGAAGTGGACGGTGGGGGACTGTGCCTTTTCCCACGTGGCTCACCTGGGCCCGGCTGACCTGGCCTCCCAAATCTTTCATCTGCAGATGCTCTGCCTCCCCCTGCAGAAGGGCTTTTTCCTTAGACAGCCTTCCAGGCCCAGGCAGGGGGATAGGACCTCAAATCACTGTCTCTCCTTCTGCCTCTTGCTGGGCCCCATCGAGCCCGAGGCAGAGTGTGTGGGACCGCTCAGGATGAGGTGCCTCCAAGGTGCTGGAAGGGAGCCTGTGTGTGACCTCTGCTGTCCATGGGGGCTGCCTGGGGGCTGGTCTTGCAATTTGTCTTGGAGGCCTTTCCTTGCTGTGCTCCTGGCCCCTCTGAGGCCTCACCTCCTTAGACTCGGTGACCAAACATGCAGCTCTGCCTGTCCTCTTCTACCCGACCCAAGGCTCCCCGTTCTCCCCATCCTGCCCCCACTCCCACCTCCAACTTCCCTCTTCAGGGCAGCCATTTCTCAGTGCTCTCTTTTCTGGAAGTGATGGGAAGGACTCCTTTACTCTGAGGCCTCACAGGGGTATTGTGTTTAAAAGGTGCTCCAAGCGTACAGTATTTTAACCAAAGCAGTTAATCCCTAATGGTAGAATTTCAGGTTGCATTAGCAAGGATGCACTGGAGATATTTAGTGGCACTGAATTCTTTTCAGCGGCCCTCAAATCGCTCTACCTTAGAAGTTGCCTACATTTCCTGTGTTTAAATGCAATTCTGTCACTGGGCTTGACTGCTAGATAATTGAAAGGAAATGGTGCATATATATTTTACATTAAAACATACAGGGAAAGCACAAAATATTAAGCATCCAGCTTGAATACTTTTTAGTGCTATTTAATTCTTAATTTTCTTTATGTGTCCCCTTTACATCCATGCTGTATAGTCTCCAGTTATCCTGACGTTATAGGTGTCGGCCGGGGACTCCGCGAGCTTATGGCACTAGCCTACTGTCTCAGAGCCAGAAAGCGGGACTGGAACCCAAGTCCTTCTGACCCCAGAACTTGAGTCACTGTGTTAATTGTCGTCCTCACTTTTACTCCCTTCTTCCCCAACTTGTTCCACAGACTTTCACTACAGGAGAACATGAAATGCCTTCTGAAATAGCAGCAAAATATGAAGCCTAAAAGAACTTTTAATATTTTATGCTTGGCTAGAATTCTTGGAATTTTAAAAATGACATTCCTTTCCTCTTCTGATATATGTAATAATTTATTCAGTAAGTTTTTCTTGATACATGTATCTTAAAATATGAATTATTTAGGGAAAAATACTTTCCAAGTCCAATTTCATTGTTGATTCATTATTGAATGGGTACCCGGAATAGGTAAATAAGCACTATAAAGATTTTATACGATGGTAAACCTGAAAATGACCATATTCTGTTTTTTTGGAATTTTTGGAATCATGTTTTAGTTATAGATTGATAAAGGAAAGAAAATTTCATGTTTAGTGAATAGGCAGTGGTAAACCTAGAAGCAGGGTTCATGTGAGAGGGAGGGCCGCCGGTGGGCCTCCCTGGTGGGATGGAGAAGACTGAAGGCTGCCGGGTCTCAGGGAGGGTCATCTATGGTGTTTTGAGGTGAAATGGTTAAAATAGGGAATTGTTTGGACCAGTATCATTCATAATTAATCATTTAAAGAAAATTTACTGTGTTATAGAATATTTAGAAATATACATTTGTTGTTTTAAAAAATTTTTTTAATTAACTTCAGGTTTGTGAAATAAGTGCTTAATGAGCAGTGAACCCAGAAAAGCTGAACCTGGTTCCAATGTCTGGGGTCTTACATAAGAATAATTTATAGGGGCCGGTCTGCTGATGCAGAGGTTAAGTTAGTTTGCATGTTCTGCTTCGGCGGCCCAGGGTTTGCTGGTTCGGATGCTGGGTGTGGACATGGCACTGTTTGTCAAGCCATGCTGTGGCAGGCGTCCCACATATAAAGTAGAGGAAGATGGGCATGGATGTTAGCTCAGGGCCAGCCTTCCTCAGAAAAAAAGAGGAGGATTGGCAGCAGATGTTAGCTCAGGGCTGATCTTCCTCAAAAAAAAACAAAAACAAAAAGAATTTATAATCACTTTCATTCATTTACTTCTTCCTCCTTAAATAATCTTTCAGTTTACCTTCTTTTTACAAGCTAAACATACCCATGTTAATATCATGAATTTTCTTAGCAGACCACTTTCATTTCTTTCCTTATTCCTGGACAAAAAAGAAAATAGCCAAATCAGTTGAAAAACAAAATATTTATAACCCCGTTATGACATCCCAGATTCATCTAATGCATATCTCATGGTCCGATGGTGGTCCTCATTAATGGAAATGTGATAGTACAAGAAAACTAGTTTATACATAATGTTAAAATGTGCAGCGGAGGTCATGGATCTCAGAGTCAATGATTGGGTGTTGTGTCTTGCCTTCAGAAGCCAGCACTCAGCAGGTGCTGACTTGGAGTCATACCATGGTAAAGAAAGGATCCAGCAGCCAAAAGTCATTTCAGAAGAGCTAAACTTGGTTCTTTAGTTTCTTCAAAGTGGTTGCAAATCTCTGTTTCTCTCCTCTCCATGTCCATCAGAACTCAAAGCTGCCTGGGAGGGAAAAGCCAGAAAACTTGCCCTTCCTCCCTACCCGGCAACCTTGTTATTGCCCTTCCTACATACTTCCCCCCTTAGCTCTGGTACGGCAGGAAGTACATCAGTTTAGCTCATCTGGTAGTTCCTCAGACTTTTGCCTCCCTCCTCCTTTCGTCTCCTCCCCGTGTCCTGAGCTCTGTTCACCAACATTCAGAAAACCCGGCAGGAGCTGAGCCCTCCACAGGGAGAAGTCGAGATTCTCTGTGGTGGGAGGGAGGATTCCAGACTAACAGTTCAGTCCCATCTGTGCGCACGTGTAGTACCTGTTTGTGAGAGCCGTCCTGTGTGTGGAATGAATTTGGTTAAGAATGAAATTTGCTTTCTCAGCCCACCAGAGTGGCTCAGCACACCTCTGTTCTTGGTGTTGGCTCCTTTGCAGCCTCAGACTACCTTCCCAGTTCCTTTCTTTCCTGCCCATGACTTCTTCTCCCAGGTTTGCCCTGGAAGTGTTTCTTGTGTGCCTCCACAATCAGCACCCTCATTTGCTTGCAGGTTTCTTCGAGCCAAGCTCAGGGGGACTCTGGCCACTGGCCACCATCATAAACTGCACTTGCAGCTCACTGTCATCAGGAATTAAGAGCGTTATGAGAGTACCTGTTGGCATTTTTGTGCCACAAATGCTGAGGACAGTTAGACTTTCATCTTAAAGGCATCTCACACGCCTTTTCAGTATTTGTGCCACCTTCCCAGAGCTGTGGGGTCTGACGGTAGTTTTCCTTGGAGAATTAATGAAGAGTCTGCCTGCAGAGGAGACCTGTCTGGCTTGGAATCATTCACCATTTGTTGTCAATGTGAGTCAAGAAAAGAAGCCCAAAGAATTTGAGAAGTCAGCATGGAAAAGGGTATCCCCGCATCTAATTGCACCTTTTCAAACTTTCAACTGGCCCCTTTTTTCAGCTCTAACCTTCCCCCAGCTTTCTGCATCTTGAACTGACTTGCTTCCTGTTGCTCACATTTAGGTTTCAGCTTTCTCTAGTCTGCAAAGTCAGAACACATCCCCATTTATCTCTGTTTTCTCTTCAAACCCACCAAAATGAGGTTCATTCTTTATGGAGCAAAGACATAAACCCCCAAGAACAAAGAAAACTGGAGAGGAAATGACAGCAGAATAGGTGTGTTGGGAATATTTCTAAAACCAAACTGCGTGTGCTCAAGCTGCCGTGCACAGGGGAAGTCACTTCAGTTTCTTCTTGGTTCCCCAGTTTACGCCTGGCAGTGACTATTCCGGAACTCGTGATCTGCTGAGCTCCTGCAGCATCTTCTCTCCCTGCTCTGGCGTGGAGCCCACCCAAGGTGCTGGTTTCCATCCAACCTTATCAGCCTTGACCCAGGAATAGTCTATTGTCAGAGACTGTTTGGATTGAGAACAGAAATTGTTAGGGAAGGATCTTAGGTTGGAGTGGGAGGAAAATGAAGGGGGGGGAGCATTTTCAGTGTCTCAGTTTTCTTTTGTTATAATCATATCTATAAAATGACAATGTATCTATCATGATTCTTTTAGGGAAAAAGCCTTTTCATACAATTATATTAAGAGAGATTTGTTTTCCATTTAGGCAGGTGCAATGTTTTTTAAATTTCCATTTTTTTTAAAGCTGTCTAGGGACCATAGGTAAATGTATTTAATATGGGAAAGAGCCAAAGAATTTTTTTTTCCTGAGGAAGATTTGCTCTGAGCTAACACCTGTGCTGGTCTTCTTCTATGTTTTTGTTTTGTTTGTTTTTTGTTTTTTTCTTTTTTTTTCTGAGGAAGATTAGCCCTGAGCTAACTACTGCCAGTCCTCCTCTTTTTGCTGAGGAAGCCTGGCCCTGAGCTAACATCGTGCCCATCTTCGTCTACTTTATATGTGGGATGCCTACCACAGCATGGCGTGCCAAGCAGTGCCATGTCTGCACCCAGGATCCAAACCGGCGAACCCCGGGCCACCGAGAAGCAGAATGTGCGAACTTAACTGCTGCGCCACCGGACCAGCCCCCTTCCTGTATGTTGTATGTGGGTTACTGCCACAGCATGGCCTCCGACAAGTGGTGTATGTCCACAGCTGGGAACTGAACACAGGCTGCCAAAGTGGAGCACACCAAACTTAACCACTAGGTCATGGGCCCAAAGAATTTTTTTTTTTTGAGGAAGATTGTCGCTGAGCTAACATCTGTGCCAATCCTCCTCTTTTTCGCACATGGGACACTGCGACAGTGTAGCTTGATAAGCAGTGTGTAGGTCTGCACCTGGGATCCGAACTGGCAGACCCCGCTGGGCCACTGATGCGGAGTGTGTAAACTTAACCTCTATGCCACCAGGCCGGCCCCAACAAAGAATTTTTTTTAAAAAAGATAAAAATATAAACTATGCTGTGGGTCCTGCTTTCCTCAGGCTCTGAGCTGGGTCAGCAGGTATTGGAGCACATTTCAGTGTTCACCACACATGCTTTGCTTCTGGCGCTGCTTCAGGAGAGTGGCGAACTTGTCCGTTTCTGTCTGTGGTTTGGTTCTGTCCTTCTCTCTCTACGTGGTATGTTAATGGCTGGAGCCACAGGCCAGACATGAGTGTTTTCTGGGTGCTGCACCCTAGTGCAGAAGCTCTGCATGTAAATACCGCCCAGTCCACGTGCACCCCAAGTGTACACCGGCATTTGGATTCGCCACCCGAGGGCCTGTACTTTTCCGATGTTTTCCAGGCCCCCCGTGGAGTTAATGGGGCTTCTGTTCCTGTTGAATTCCTTTGTCTGGAGCAGTGAACAGTGACAGGTGAGTCCAGCTCCCGGGCCCCTGGTGCAGTTATAATTAACTGTGGGTCTCAAGCAGATCTTTTAGCTACGCGTGATTTTCCATCTTTGTGTGACCTTTGATGGTCTGTGATGAATCAACTTCTGACGCCGATTAGAAAGGAGTAGTTTTCCGACAAGTGCAAAAGCTTGCCCAGAGAACTGGGATTCAGGCTGTAGACTTTATCAGCTGCGCCAGCTCAGGAGTTTGTAAATTGGCTATGCTGATTTTCCTTCTCTTCTTGCAAGAGAAGGAGAGGGAGAAAGAAAAGGCAGTTGACTGTAATGCATTGGACAGTATTTGGAAAAGAGATGGTCATTTCTTGTAAAAACAAACGTGTGTTCTTAGGTCATAGGTTAAGTTGGAGTGGGAGGATAGGGCTATAGAAATCGTCCAGCCTATAGTTTTCAAACTGCTTATCGAGGCTGCCACTGTTCCTTGGGGGATGCTGGAAGGAATAGGGAAGGGTTTCTAGCCTGTGGGATCCCCAAGGGTGAGAGTGTCTGTGACAGGGTTAGAGGGGGACCCACTTCTATTGCCGTATTGCTTCGAGCTCTCTGGGTTGCACCAAACTTCCTGAGAAAGCCATGCTTGAAGCCCAGGGATTTGTCACGCCCCAGCTCTTGCCCATCTGAAGTAGAACCACAGGATTGCAACTACCATCCTCCGTCTGTCATGGGGTGACTTGTCGCAGTGCTGTTTAGTGCTGATGAATATGATTGTGAGAAGGAAGACGCTGGTGTGTAAGTATTCCCCTTTAAAGGGATCTCCTTTTAAAGAAAGGTTGTGTTTTCCTATTTAGCACCTGCACCTTTGCTTTTGTGGGACAGTGAAGAGAAGAATTAGGAAGATATGAGAAAGGCTAGATGGAGCATGGAGCTACAGGTTAGGTGGAGCATATTGGGAAGGGGGAAGTGAGATAGCAGGGCCAAAATGTTTTGGGAGGAGAGAGGTTTTGAGGCAACACCTACCAAGATGTGTGTGACTTGGGCGAGAGAGACAGGTGAAGAAAACCTTGAGAATGTTTTGCTGTGTGTTGAAGCCTGTTCAGGAGTTTTCAACATGGATTTAAAAAGCCATTGAGGATTAACTTGATGTTGGACTCGTGGTTTTCTATGAGTGCAGTGTCATGCTGAGGCACAGCTGTGCAAATCACGCAGCTTTGTTAGGGTCCTCCTGTGATGAGTCATAACGCAGACCTCCTGGTGAAAGTTGTAGCCATCAGCATTGGTGGATTGTCCACTGGGAAGAGCATCTTCAGATGTGGTCAAAAGCTCTGTACAGCACAAGCTTCTGTACCAGACATCTGGTTTTTGCAAAAATTTTGGCTTAAATTCAAATACTAAGGGTGTCTGAATCCCGCAGTAAAAAGGCAGAGTATTCAAAAAAAAGAAGGAGCAGCTTTCGTAATTTGCCTCTACTGGTGGGGTTGGTAGAGCTGCGCATGATTCCCTGGAGTTTGACAGTCTTGCTTGATAGGACGAGAATGAAGAAAACCACAGCAGCAGCTGCTGCAGCAGGTGGGGGGTGATGTGTCTGCTCTTGAAGTGTTTTTTCTCTGAGTCAGTTCCTGCTCTTCCCTGATTGCTCTGAGAGAGATCTCCAGAGCTTAGTACAGTTGACTTAGCTCAGGACATTACAGCCTGGAAATAATAAAAGAATTTCGTTTCTGTTAAATCATATGCGACGTGGTAAGCAAAGATCTAAGTTGACAAATTACAGCCTCATAGTCTATGTGCTACTTATCTCATTAATATCTTAACTGTTCTTAACGTTTGGATAACAGAAAGTCCTGAACTTACTGAGGGGTAAGTTATAGAGTCCCCAAGGAGGAGGAAAGCACTTGAGAATCCATAAAAAGATGGAGAAAGTAGAGGAATAGATAGCCACCTCCAACTCCTCTGATCCATGTCTTCTCACGTACCTCTATCAAAGGATGCTTTGTCTGTGAGACTGCATTAAAGCAATCGTTCATGTAGCATGAATAACCAACCGACAGAATTCTCTCTGGAGGTATTTGGAGGTTCAAAGAAAACTTACAGACTCACAAGAATGGCTCTTTGGTTGGTGAAATAAGAAAGAAGGAGAGACGTGGAGACTTAGTAATTAGGTTGAGCAGTGCAGGTGAGGAGCGTGGTCTTGGGGACCCCTCTGGTTGCCTCTTCAGGTGGCTATTTCACCCCCTTTCCCCCCTTATAGTCCTGTAAAGAGTGAAATAAAAGAGAACTGAACAGTTAAAAAAATACTTTTTGGTAGCATGCAGCTTCCAACCACTCACCCACCGCTCGTCACCTTTACAATGATGTGTCTGCAAGGATGGGAGTGTCTCTGAATTGAAACAGTGCTCACCTCTGCCTTGGGGGACCTCCTCCCTGCCTCCATCACCCTTTGCTGCAGTGACGGGAGGTGGTACAGCCTGAAGCCTTTAACAAAACAGGTTCATTTGTTGTTGTTTGGTGGAAAGTCAGACTTTCTCCCATGAAATCCTAAAATGGCTCAGTTGAACCATCTGGATGACTTGACCAAACTAGTTTCCATGAATCCTGCCCACCTCCTTTTCTTCTATTAACTGTTGAATATATTTGAGTACTTTCTAGCCAAATAAAAAAACATCAACAACCAGAGGCACTCACAACTAGAATCTACAACTATGTACTGGGGGGCTTTGGGGAGAAGAAGAAGGAAAAAAAAAGAAGATTGGCAACAGTTGTTGGCTCAGGTGCCAATCTTAAAAAAAAAAAAAAAAAAAGAAAGAAAAAAGATACCTCTCTTTTAAAAAAAAAGTCAGTCTCTTAATGGAACTCAACCTGTTTGGAGCTGCATCATTTTATTATATTTACACATATCTTGATCACCTAGCTGAGGTCATGTTTGTCAGGCTTCTTCACTATGAAGTTTCTCTTCTTCTTCCCTTTCCATACCAGACTCTTTGGAAGGGAGTCACTGTATGTAGCCCAAATTCAACGGGTGGGAGTTACGCTCTGACTTGTCTATTCTTTCCCTTTATTTATTCAGTCTTTGATTTATATCAAATACACTTGTGGATATTTCCATTACTTTGGATTATAATCCGGTGTAAACCAGTGTAAGGGATTATAATCCCTTTTGAGCAGGGATTTTGTAAGGTATAGATCACTATGCAAATATGAGACATTAATATAGTCACTGTTGCATGCTAAGCTGGAGGTCATCTTCCCATGAAGCACTGCGATAAGCTGTTTCCTGAAGAGGCCCAGCAACCTGTGTAACACACAACACGGACCGTGGAGTTCAGTAGCTCCTAACTTTTGTGTGCAATGGTTTATGAGAGCATGCATTCAGAGTGCCAGCTGATGGCAGTGGCACATCTCCCACTTCTGCTGTGCCGTCACTCAGTTGTAGATTTGAGTCCTGTTCCCTATTGCTTACCATGTAATCTCGGGCAAGTCATGAAACCTCTCTGAGCATCAGTGTCTAATTGGTCGGATCAGGACATTAAGACCTGTGTCAGAGGGTGGTTGTGGGAAGTGAATAAAGAGGTGGCTGTAAAGTGTCTGAAATTCCCTGCTCCCCTGCTCTGCTTCCTCACCTGCTGATCAAGGAAGGTGAAGTCTCCCTGGAATCTGGAGATGCTGGTCATAGCAGAAGAGAGTTGTTGGAAATGGTGAAAATGGGGTCGAGACCTTTGGGGAGGTCACAGGATGGGGGTTGAGAGGGAGGGACTGAATAGCTAGCGGCACGAGCCTACCTGTAGAGTAAAGGATGGAGGGCTTGGCAGGTGCCTTTCTGCCAGTCCTTGGGTGGTCCTCTGCTTCTTTCTCCCACTCTGGGGCCAGTGGCCCACGTCCTTTCCGTTGCCACCATCCATTGCTTCTGAGCAAGACTTCTCTCCTTCCTCTGCGGGATGGCATCTTTTCACCATTCCTCTCTCTTTACTTGTTCCTGTAGGGAGAAGGGCTACTTTGATTTCTAACCCACCAATACGGTCAGCATACACGTGAAGAGTAAAAGGATCTCTTTCTCTTTTTCCATTAGTTTCTTACTGAGAGAATAAAGCCTATAGCTATCTGCTAAGATTGGGTGAACCTGAGTTTGAACTCAGGCTGATCTCATTCCAAAACCTTCGTATTTACCCACTGTGCCCTCGTGGTTTGACGGTGACATGGCTGGTGAGTTAATGCTTGCTCAGCATTGGAACCTCAGTTAGAGATATTTGAGGACTTAAGGAACCTCACAAGACTCAAGGGTTACCCACTTCTGCTTCTTATAGCTTTGAAATTCACTTTTGTGGATGAGCATCGGAACTCATCCAACATAGGCAATATTGCTTTCATAGGGAGATTTCTTTTTAATTTCAACTAACTAACTTACCCGTAAGTTCCTGGAATGTAGATAGTTTGCCTTGTGGACTTGGGGTTCTGCCTGTCTGTTGTGTAAGAAACAGAAAGATTCCAGCAAAGAAAGGGTAATGTGGTGGAAAGAGTGCTGCCTAGGAGCTGGAAGACCTCTGCCTGAGTCATGGATCTGTCACAAATTACTGTGAACCTGAGCCAATCCCTTCTAAGCTTGAGCTTTTCATTTCTCCTTCAATAACATCAAGTTGGCCTACAAGATCTTGAAGATCCCTTTCAGATCTAAGAACTTATGCTCCAATGTAGAATAATGTGCAAAAGTGAAAGTATTGTGATAATTTTTAGATGATTTTAAACAAACCTGTTTTCATTAAAGGTGCTTTATCTTTTTTTTTTTTTAGTGGAAAGTTCTGGGTTGCCTTCACTCTTCTTATATCCTGGCCCGTGTGCCCAGCAGGATTGCTCACTGGTCAGACGCTATAGAAAAAAGGAGATACACCTCCTATGGGTTTGGTGGAGCCATTCGGGTGCAAGCAAGTAGATGTCCTTCCAGCTGTCTTCTTTCAGTTCTCAGATCTTTGATGTATTAGATGGCCAAAAATAATTTATATCAAATTACTTCAGATTATCTGTTACTGACTCTAGAAGGTTCCAAGTACTTTAAAAACAGCAACAAATAGTAATCTGTCTCTCGTTGCACACCAACTCATTGCAACTTTGACTTACATGATTTTTGGATTTTTTTTAAGTTTAACGACTTTGTTAGTGGGAATTTTTATCTCTAGAGATTAACTAATTTTTGTCTCCGGAGTTAAATGATTTCAGTAAAATCCAAATTAGGTGGTTGTCTTTGGTTTCTATTATCTCTGTACAGTCAGAATTGGATGCCTGGGAATTCCTTTCTGATGGCTTTGCAGGCTGTGGCAAGCATTTAGCCCAAGTGCCAATTTATCTGCAGAAAATATAAACGTTCTCTGTGCTTTCTGGTGCTTTTAGGCTTAGGAGACTTTGGAACTTGGAGAAATTAAAATCCAGTAATTTCTTGTAAGTGTTTCATAGATGTGTAGATTAGTCATACAATAATTGTCTTTAAAAGAGTTTGTTTTTTCTTATCTGGGTCCCTATTTATTGATAAAATACTCAGGGACATAAAATTCACTCAGGAAATAGGTTAAGCTAAAAAGAAACCCAGAATATTGATGGAAATGTTCTCACTTGATATAGCAGAGTTTTGGCAGTGAGATTAAGTAGGAGAAAGCAACTGTCTTGTATTTAGTCTGAAGAGCGTTCTGTTCTCAATAGCTGGCATTCAAGTTGGACCATATCTGTGGCCAGGTTGATAATTCTCTTGGGAAACATGCCACTCTACTTGAGTTTTCAGATGATTGTGTCAATATTGACGTGTCGAAGAAATGAACTGCGTGCCTCTCAGATAAAAGATATCTGGGAAAGGGATTAGTAAAGGACAAGTCAGTTACAGAGCAATAAACATTCCTTTCATTAATAACGTTCAAATGGCTCCTAAGGACATTTTGCTGCTCTTAAAATTCTTCCAGGAAAGGCTCTGAATGGTGGCAGCATGCTTACTGCTGTTGGCGATGTGCAGTGAGGCCGCCCGCTGGGTGCTTCTGGGGGCTCAGCACGTGCTGTGCTGTGTGAGGCTGTGGTGCAGCCTGGGCCTCCGCACCCAGGAGCCTCAGGCCAGGGGTGGATTGGCTCCTGCAGAGTGAGTCAGGCTCAGCCAGGGAAACTTGGGTCAAGAAGATAAAAATTCCATCAACTCACAGTTAAGAGACATTGCATTTCTTTTCCTTTGGAGACTGCCAGTGTGATAACTTGCAGAAGTGGAAAGGATCTGAGCACAAGTGGAGAAAGAGAGAGAGTGCCAGAGACACAGAGTCAGGGAGAGGGACCTGGATGGGTCCTCAGAGGGGCAGGAGGCCCAGGATGAGGCAGAGCGGGCAAGGGAGGCCTCAAGAAGAAGGTGGTGGTGGTGGTTTGGTCTCAGTGGAAGCAAGAACAAAGACCCATCTCTCAGCCCTGTTCCTTGTCCATCCCTTTCTCTCTCTTCCCCTCCCTTCTCCTTTCTTTAGTACTGTGGGTCCTGGACATACACAGGATAGCTGCTCTTAGTGTCTGTCTGTCTGTCTGTCTCTCTTGCACACACACATGCACTACCACAGAGGCAAACTACCACAGAATGTTTAAAACTTTTAAAATAAAAAAGTAAAACAAATATATAATAAAAACGGTGTGACAATTTTATGTAATAAAAGGACAGACCTGGGTATCAGAACTTTAGGGGAGCGCACACAGTGATATTTATGGCCACTTTCCTGAAGTGTGGGTCCAGAAATGAGCCAGAATAACCAGAGGCCTAGGCTGACTAGAGGTCAGCCTGTAGCCTGGGCTTGCTTCTGCAGAGCACTGGGGTGGGAGCCAAGAATTAGCACAGGAAGTACAGCATCACCTTCCAGCTCTTGTGAAGGTCCTTCTAGTTCTTGCTCTGTTCCTGGCAGTGTCACCCAGAGATGTAATGGGAGAAGTCTTGGCTGATGTCCTTCTAGAGTTTCTAGGCTCATCAAACATCTGTTAGAGATTGATCACCTACACATTGATTTAAACCAAGAATCCCAAATAAATTTTATTTCACGGGACAACACCTATTGATTGGTACTGGATTCGCAGAATACTGTGTTGAGAGTGATTCTGAGGTTATTTCTGGGCTCAGTGGGTTCACTTAAGTAGTACCTGCTATGAGCATAGTGGGTGACAAAGGTAGTTTTTTCCCTTCTCTAATCTGAATCCTCCTAAATCACATTAAACTTAGGTTTTCCTCTCTCCCTTTATTTATATTTATTTATAGGTACATTTTGCCTGCTCAGACTGAGATTGGATCTGACCTCAATTCTAAAGCATAAAATTAGAGCAAGTCCTTGAAGTAGATAATACTCATCAGTTGCTTGTAGACAATCTGGCTCTCTCACTCTCTTGTCTGTCTATGGCCCCTGCCTTCTCCCCATTCCCCCAGACATACAAATCTTATGTAATGCTGACGTTGCTAAAGAGAGCTGCATACCTTGTGTGAGTTACTTCCGTCCACGTTTTCGGGGAGAGGAAGACGCTCAGATCACCCCACAGGGATGTGGTTCACTGTAGATGGGTAAATTTGCCTTCAAGCCCGCATGAGCCCTGGTCTGGGTTTGGCTACCTGGGCTGGTCTTCCCAGACCCTGTCCGCTCCTGCTGACCAGCAAGTCCAGCTCTTTGAAGAGGTGGAAAAGACATTGCGTTCCATGGGGGGAGGGTGACCCTGGGAAGATAAGTCACACATCCCAACCTCTCCTGGGTGCTTCCCCCCTTCACCTCTGTCTTAAGAGACAGAAGCATCCTCCATGCTTTTTGCTTTGCTCCTCCAGTGATCTCCTAGTAATTCTGACAGACTTCTAACACTCTGCAGAATAATTTTCTTCTGGGGTGGTTAGTTAGAAGGTCATTGTGTGAAGAATGTCTTCAGCATTTAAAGCTAGGAATGCCCTTTTCTATGTGTGCTGTGTTCCCGAGAGAGAGAACGGCCCGTGCAGGCAAAGAGGCGGTACCACCACCCTGTGGCTCCCTAACCTAGAGGCACAAGGTGGTCCAGCCCGACCCTCACAGGGCAGCTGGGAGGGAGCAAGGGGGTCAAGGGCTTCTCAGCTTATAGCTGGGGGAAGGTCACATGACTTTCCTATTGTCAGTTGGCTCATTTATAAACCTGAGAAAACATCATTCCTTACTCACAGGGCCATTGTGCGGTTTGATTAAGAGATGCGCATGTAAAGCACTTTTCAAGCCATCCAGCATCCTAGACGTGCTCCGTGCTGACCTTTGTGTTTCTGAATGAATGGCATCCTTGCCCTCAAAGATGTACTCCACTTACTTAACCTTTAGTTTGGGTGCTTTCATGCTTCTGGCAGGGGCGGAGATGACACCAGGCGTCACGTGGCTAAGTGCTGCCCATGGTGCTGGTGGCTGCACTGCAGACCTGGTGGGAATGGAGACACTTGTTAAAACAAATACAAACGGCAAGAAAGTCTGAAAGATTTGTGCAGTCTGAAGATAGAGAGTAGGTCTGTCCTCAGCTGGACAGTTAGGGTGGCCTCAGGCTCCCATACACTCCCCACTCCTACCCTACACTGGCATGAAGACCGGTGCTCCTGTGTGAAGCTTCTGGGTGTGGGGGGAGCAACAAAATGAAACCTAGCAAACATCGGCCTTCAAATGCTGGCCCAGTGGCAGCGGTATTCATCCCTTGCAGGACCCCAGTCTGGCTTGGTTGTCTCTGGTGTCCCTTCCACCTTAAAGACCCTGGCATCCTGAAGCCACTTTTATAGTGGTGCCTCTGCCCTTGTCTGGGTAATGCAGCAGAGAGGCCCACACTAGAGCAAGGAGGACAGGGCCTTTAGGGGAAAATGTGGTACTAAGAATAGCCAGCTAGACACAGTGATAAGGGCCCAGATGGTCAGGGATGTCAGTTGGGGACAGGGAAGGCGGAGGTGGCGGGGAAAGAACAGGATGATAAGATAGGGCCTGCGACACAGGAATGCACAGCCGGGGCTCTGCAGACGGCTGTGGGAGCGTGCTGCCGACAAGGGTGCCCCCGACAGCTGTGGGCGATGGAGCTGCCCAGAGCCCTTCCTGGGTGTGCCCTGCGGGTACAAGCCAGTGCAGGCTGGCAGACTGAGCAGTTGCTGAATTTCAGAGCCAGCAGGATTTGGGTGATCATGTAGTCTCCTCCCCAGCACTTTATAGGAGGATAAATCTGTGGCTCGGAGATATGAAGGGACCACTTCAAGGTTAGAGGCAGAGTTTAGTCCAATTCCAGCTCTCCTAGCTACTCCCGTAGAATTCCTCTCCTCACCGCCAGGCCAGGACGCCTCCAGGTGGGGGCCAGCAAGAGTGCAGGTGTTATTAATCTCCCAGATGAACACTGAGCACACTCTGGGCTGCAGGTCCAGGCCTTGTCATTGGGGCTGTACTGAGCAATACAACAGACATGGCCTGTGCCTTTCTGGAGCTTGGGGAAGCAGAGAAGACAGTACACAAGTGAACAGTCAAATGATGCAGGTTTCTGATAGTGACGAGCGCTAGGAAGGAAAGAGAAACATGTGCTCGAGGCTGTTCCTGACTTTGGTGGTGGTATACTTGGGGGTCTTTCCTCTTAGAATTATCACCACTCTGATGCTTCCTGAGAACTGGGGTGAAATTTTATGTTTTACATCTGCCATTGTCCCCCTCTCCAGCTGCTAGCATAGTACTAGGCACTGAACTGGACACTGAGTATTGACCTCGTGAGGCCAGATGATTACTGTTTACTCTGCCTTTATGAAACTTGAGACATTTCCCCCATGCTTAGGGTCTGTGGATTTGGGTGCAGATTAAGGGGCATGTGCAAACCACACTCACACATCCCTGGGCCTCGTTGGCGGCCTTGATCGCCGAGCTGGCTGACTGCAGTGCAGGCAGTTGTCCCGTCCAGTGCTGCAACTGGGAGGCGGGCAGTGGCTCTGGAGCGTTTGTCCCTCCCTGAGCCCTGAGCCCTGCAGGCTAGCCCAGCTCCCCTCAGGGGATCCACCATCTTGCCTTCTGGTAGTGGGAGTGCAAAATGGCATGTTGAGGACACGAAATCTGAACTGCCTCATGAGCTCCCAGAAATCAGTCCCTTTCTACTCAGTTATTGCCCGCTGATGGGCAGTGATGCCAACATGAAAATAACTCGGTAGGAATGCCAGGCTTCATAAGGGGTTCAAAGCCTCATCTCGTTTGGTCGGATCATAATATGAAACCAGTTGGTGCACCGACCAGGTTTTAAGGGCATGCGAGTGTTCCAGAGTTGTGGGCTTTAGCAGGCCCTGAAGGAAGTTGTTGGAGGTTAAGGGGGTGGCAGTGGGTCTGCAGGGGAAGCTCCAGCGCTCTGTGGCTAAGCCAGAATAAGCAGCATTATTTCCACAAATCAAGCCATTTTCATGCATATTTCCCCTTGTGTCCTGATCTGTGTAATTTCGGAATGCATATATGTGGGAAGAGGTCTTTGGAAAACTAGTTCCTGTTCTTTGTCAAGAGGCTGACCTAAAAGTTTAAGAAATTGGTTCATAAGGAAATTCTGCAGTAGAGAGCTGGCAGGAATTCCA
Source organism: Equus asinus (assembly GCF_041296235.1). Taxonomy (NCBI): domain Eukaryota; kingdom Metazoa; phylum Chordata; class Mammalia; order Perissodactyla; family Equidae; genus Equus; species Equus asinus. The sequence goes on along the minus strand of NC_091796.1, from coordinate 37,482,598 downwards.
GATGGCAGGAGAGGGTGGGGTGCCCCCAGGCAGGCGCCTTGTGTGCGTTGCTTTGTCCCTCTGGACCCTGGCAAAAGTCACATGCAGAGCACAGTGCACAACGAATAGGTGTGAACACGGGGTGGCAGTTAGCAAACTCTTTTAAGGTTAGGAGACCCCTGGGTGGGGTTTGTGTTCTGCCACCAAGCAGAAACTGCACCCTTTTTTGTCCTCCGTGGTCTCCTCAAGGCTTAACAGATCCCTGACACATACTAGGTACTTAATAAATATTAGTATGAATACGAAAGAGCATCCTGTGGTCCTTCTGGCCTCAGTCTCCTCAGGCATAACATGAAGGAACTGGAGTAACTCAGAGATGGCAAATGATTTTGTCGTTCATGTCTGCGACAATTGTCTTGTAGGACAGGAGAGCTTTGTGGAGAGGTTTCTGAGACACAGATTTGGGGTGAAAGTGGCGGAGGGGACAGCAGAGGATGCACTTCCTAGTGGAACTTCCTCATGTCCTTGTTGTTCTCTAAAACCTACGTGGTTCTGTAATTGGCTATCATTAATATAGTTATACTGTATTAGTCTATGAGTTTTAACTGGGATGGTGCTCGATGATCTGTACAGAGGCTGGATCCATTCAGTGACTTTGTATGTTCCCTGATGAGCAGAAAAGGAGAAGCACCCTGCCTCCAGAAGGCGAAAGCAGACAAAGTTAGCCAGATTCCTGCTTAGCTCTGGAACGTCGGGCAGAGTGTTGACGTCCTCTGGACATTGATGTTTGCGCCGACAATTTTGGATAAAAAGGCCAAGGTCATGGAGTTGGAAATAGAGTAAGGTGAAGAGCTGTCAGATGAATGGTCATTGGCTGGCAGCTTCACCCTGGACTGATGACACCGTCCCATGGAGAGGCCATGGCGTCCCATGTGGGAGGCCTGCTGTACCTCTCTGAGCAGAGACCTGAGGCTTGCCTTCAGTCCTGGCTTTGAACACCCACAAGTATCCCCTTGCGGCACAAATACTGCAGCATCCCAGAGTTAACAGTGTTAATGCACTTCTGCCGTAAAATAAAAGGGCAGAGGGTGTGTACTTTTTTGGGGGAGTGGCTCTGGGAAGATGGTGGAGCTGCCCTCGGTCTTCCGCCCAGCTCCATGAGGCAGAGGAACAGGAGCTCGTGCTGTGCGGATGCTGGCATGAGTGTCATGAGCTGGTAAAGGCCTCGCGGCCTCAGTCTCATACCACGGCACCATGTCCCAGCTCTCTGTCGATGCAAATAATCCATAACCAATCTCTAAATCAAAATTGGGGTGAGCTTATTATGAGCCAGATGTGAGGACCATATAGCCTGGGAGAGTCCTTCCACAAAGGAATGGAGCACTCCAAAGTAGTGGGGGTGTACAGAGTGGTTAGATACCGTCAGAGAGCATGTATCACGATTGATTGAAATGTGCCTTTTACAATAGTCATGAGATTGCCCTGTCGGCACAGCGATTGATGGACACAGCAGGTAGTAGGTCTGCTGTCTCCAGCTGGGTGGTCACAGGTGAGCACAGCAATCAATTCCTAGTCTAGGGAGAGATGCTTATCCTTAAGGGAATGCCAATGTGGGGGAAGTTGCACCTTAAGGCCATTTGTTCTTGTCTTTGGGACACAGCAAATGCTTAAAGCAGATATACAATGTATGCTCAATGGCCACATAAGGCCCTTTTGGAAAAAACAAGGTCAGGCTGAATTAGGCTTACACCAAATGGCTTCCTCATATGTTCCAATGTATCCTACTGCCTGCCACTTGTTATCAGCCCTTCCCTGACCCCAGCTGGCTTGTGTCCTGCTTCACCATGTGCTCTCCTGAGGTTCCCTGTGGTTGCACCTTCTCAAAGGCTGCAAGGTTGTTATGGGCAGAAACCTTTCCATATGCTTCCCTCAGTCACCCTGTGTCTATGGCGAGTGGTTGTCACCAACCGCCCCACACTAGTGGCCCCCCTGGCTCTTCCTGAGCACTGGCCTCATTCAGAACAAAGAGTAGTCCTTGTAATTAGGATCCAAACAATGGTCTATTCAGTGCTTCTGCAAGTAAAGGCTCCTTTTGTCCAGATTGCTGACTTCGGAAAGTTCTTCTTGAGGTTTTTCTGTAGGAAATTAGAAACACCAGGGCGAAGACAATAAAAGAGAACTTCCCTGTGGGAAGATGACCCTGTTTAAACGTACAGGCACACCTCGGAGATATTGTGGGTTTGGTTCCAGACCACCACAATAAACCAATATTGAAATAAAGTGAGGCACGTGAATTTTTTGGTTTCCCAGTGCATATAAAAGTTATATTTACACTATACTGTAGTCTATTAGTGTGCAATAACATTATGTCTAAAAAACAATGTACATTCCTTAATTATTGCTGAAAAATGCTAACCATCACCTAAGCCTTCAGTGAGTTGTAATCTTTTTGCTGGTGGAGGGTCTTGTAAAAAAAAATGCAGTAAAGTGAAGCACAATAAAACGAGGTATGCCTGACGTTGGCTTTCTGCTACTCCCACAATGGCTTGTCTGTCTATCCACAGTATAAGGGATATTTTCTCTCAGCACCTGGAAAGGTTATTTGTTTTAGGGTCTTAGTTTCCAGAGTGCAATTTTTTTTTCCATCCCAGGGAGTTTTACATAAGCTAGATGATATGAATAATGATTTTCATAGCTTTTGTGGGCAGTAACAAAATAGCTGTGAAAGAACCCAAACCAGGTGGAGAACCAATTGCTGTTTCCAATCATTTGAATACCCAGAGTTCTCAAAACCTCAGCAAATATTAGTTGAGAGGAGAAAATCATCAAACTCAAATAATGATGTTGCTTGAAAATAAAAAAAGGAAGTCTCTAACCAAAAACGGAAAGAGTGTTAAATGCAAATCCTATTTCTCTGTAATGCATATTTTGCCATAATATTAAAAATATAAATTATTTGGCCTACAAGATTCTCATTAGAGACACAACTTTTGTGAACTTTCAAGCATGAATTAGCGCCTGGTAGTGTTTTTGCCTAGTGCTGTCAAAGGCTTTGTGTGAGCAAGTTTGGCATTGCTGGTGTTAAGGTAACGGCCACCAGCTTCACGGCAATTCATGCGGGTTACTCTCACGTCATTCCTGTTTAATGGATGAGAAAAAACTATTAAGTTGCCCAAGGTCACATATTTATTTAGTAAGCGAAGGAACTAGAACTTCTAAAAATAGCTTTATTGAGATATAGTTGGTATGCTGTAAAATTCACCCTCTTGAATGTGTTATAAATGGATTTTGGTATATACGCAAAGTTGTGCGACCATCACCAGTACCTAATTCCGTAACATTTCCGTCACTCAAAAGGAAACTTCATACCCATTAGCAGTCACTGCTCAGACTGTCTTCCCCTCCTCAGCCCAAGGTAACCACTACTCTACTTTCTGTCTCTGTGCAATTTGCCTATTCCGGACAATTCGTATAATGGAATCATACAGTATTTGGTCTTTTGTGACTACCTTCTTTCACTTAGCATAATGTTTTTGAGCTTCCTTCAGGTTGTGACATCTATCAGTACCTCATTCTTTTTTACTGCTGAATAGTGTTCCACTGTCTGTGTATACCATGTTTCATTTATTCATTCATCAGTTGGTGGACATTTGCGTTTTGTCCACTTTTTGGCTGTTCTAAACAATACTACTGTGAACATTGTTTGAGCATAAGGAGCTAGAGTTTGAGCCTGGCTCTTAACAATTCTGCACTCTGCATGTGATCTTCACTAATACTTGGCAACTACTCCAGAGAAAAGTGGCATTTTACAACAGACAGAGTCCTGAGAGATTTGTTTCCAAATCCAATTCTGAGCTTCCTTCACTTGAAGGTAGGACGCAAGCCCAGTGAAATGAAATAAGGTACTCTAACTTTGGCTATTCAAAGTGTGGTCCTTGGACCAGCACCGGCTTTTTCTGGGAGCTTGTTAGAAATGCAGAATCTCAGATCCCACCAGACCTACTGAATCAGAATCTGCGTTTTCACACAATCCATGAGTGATATGTGAGTTCATTAAAGGTTGAGAAACACTGCTGAGTCACACAACTAGGACTGGAGCTGTGATTCCCGCATCTCTAGTCTAGGGGATTCTTTTCTCCTCCGTATTACTTTTGGACATTTTCAGAATGTATTGTTCAATAAAATATTAATAATTTCCTTCTGAATCAAAAAATGAGATATGGAGACACCCATACCCTCTCTGCATTGACTCAATGGAAGAGGTAAAACTAAAAGGAAGATATTTTAGCATTGCCTTTCATCGTTTTGAGAGTGTGTTGCTAAGCACTCAAGTCTCCTGGGCCAGCTGTGTCTAACCTCCCTCTGCAAAATTTCCATTCCATGAGACTCTGTCAGTGGCTTTGAGAATACCTTGGTAAAGAAAGCTCTTTACTCCAGAACACGTTTTTGAGAAGCATCCTCGGGTATTAATAATACTTGTGTATTAGTCAGGACTCTCCAGAGAAACAGAACCAATAAGATATGAGTATAAAAGGGGGCATTTATTGTAGGGATTGGCTCACACAATTATGGAGGCCAAGAAGTCCCATGATCTCCTGTCTGCAAGCCTGATATCGGAGGTCAGGAGAAGATGGATGTGCCAGCTCAAGCATAAGAAGAGCAAATTTTCCCCTACTTTGTCCTTTTTGTCCTGTTCTGAGGCCTGAGGACTGGATGATGCCCACCCGCACTGGTGAGGGCAATCTTTAATCAGTCTACCAATTCAAATGCTAATCTCTTCCAGACGTACCCTCACAGACACATCCAGAAATAATGTTTTACTGGCTATCTGGGCATCCTTCAGCCCCATCAAATTGACACAAAAAATTGACATCACTGCTTGGAACTCATTTTTGGAAACAAATCTGATCCCAATATTGCTGATCCCACATCCCACCCTTCCGCTGTGATATGGTCCTATGGCAGTGACAGCCAGGCCCTTGTGTTTGGTTCCTTTGCTTCTGAATTTCTTCTTCTATTGACCCTGAACAATTAATTTAAAGATGGAGTTTAGGAAACCACACTTCTTCTGGTATTTATACCACATAGAACAGTTAAAAGACCTTGGAAGGGGCTTAGAGATCCCTAAAGAGCCATCCTGATTTTTGGTCGATCTTGTAAAATAGGAACAGGTATACTCCAGAAGATTTACCTGTGTGTCTATTTTACTGATTCCACTATGTCCACGGGAACACTTGTTTCGTCCCTTTACTTTGCCTCCTAAGTTAATTCAGTTCCTCAGGAGGGGTGCACGATGATGATGGGAATGGAAGTGGGAGGGAGGGAATTAGGATGGAGACATGGATGTTACTTCCATAGGTTTTGGCAAATACCTCAAAGATAATTTTTGTCCTTTCCTGGCCACCATTTGGGTGTGTCCTTGTAATTAGTGCGCTGAGTATTTAAGTGGAGGAGGCAAACTGAGGGCTGGAGCTGTTTCCCTGCAGCTGGCAGGTGAGAGCCTGACAGCCCTTGGAAGATGAGGAGGGTCAGGAGGGCTGCCACCTGGGAAGGCTGGTGCCGAGGAGCAGTTGGTTGGAGAATGGGGGTGGCGTGGGGCAAGCTCTGGGAACCCCAGGGAAGAACCTTGAGGCGGCTAAGGTCTGGCTCAGTCGGCTCAGTGACACCGCCCCCCCCCCCCGCCCCCCAACCTTAGACCTGGTATGCCTCCGACCCTGCCTGAGCCACTGGGGTGGGAAAAGCTCACAGAGCCAGGAGGCCAGATGCCCCTTGCTGGGCCCAGAATGGATCCCAGGGCCTGTGATCCTCTGGCAGGGAAGGGCCTTCTGGACTTTTCAAAGTGTGGCAGTTTCCCTTCAAGCTGAGGCCCAAGCTGCCTGGAGTTGCAGGCCATCGTTGGCTAGTTTGAGGCTCAGCTCAGTCTTCAAGGTCTTTGAGGAGGTCAAATATCCTATGGCTCTAAGGAGAGTAGGGCTACTACTGGAATATTCCAGGGGTCGAGGTCTTCTTGGCGTTTCACATCCTGTGCATTTTGTGAAATGTCAGGGTCTTATGAGCTCTGGCCACTGATAATGAAAAATGTGTGTGTGGTGGTGGGAGGGGACTACTGAGATTTGCTGGAGAAAAATCATTAATCAAAACCCAGGGTTTCATAAACTTGGAGTTACGATATGACCCAGCAATTCTACACTTAGGTGTGTTACCAAGAGAACTGAAAACGTATGCCCACACAAAAACTTGTACACAAATGTTCATAATAGCATTATTCACAAGAGCCAAAAGTTGCAAACAGCCCAGATGTCCATCAACTGATGAATGGATGAGCAAAATGTGGTTCTGTATATAAATTGTCCAGAACAGGTAAATGCATAAGACAGGAAGTAGATTAGGGGTCGCTCGGGGCTGGGGGGAGGGATAAGTGAGGAGTGACTGCTAATCGAGTATGGGGTTTCTTTTTAGGGTGATGAAAATGTTCATATTTAGATATTGGTATTGGTTGCTCAACTTTGTGAATACACTGAAAACAACTTAATGGTACAGTTTAAAAGGGTGAATTTTCTGGTATGTGAAGTGTATCTCAATAAAACCAACCAGAAAACAAGGTTTATGCCTTGTACTTGGAGGACAGAAACACTTGGGACTATTTCTTTATTTGTTTATTTAATCCTTAAAGTGTTTTTGCTTGTGGGGTGGGTGGGAGGTTGTGCCTGTGATGACTGTGTTTCCCTTACCCCACCATGGGCTCCCTAGATGGTTTATCTCCTCTCACGGCCCACATGTCACTGTGCCCCCATTTTTGATGGACTTCAGTGCTCACCTATCCTTGGAGCTTTTAGCAGCTCAGTGCCACCCCTGGGGCTCACCCACATGCAGGCGTGGTGTCCCACAGGACCCTGGCAGCTTGGCTGGCTGGCATTCTTGGCTACCCTGCGGTCCATGCAGAGACCCCAGAGATGGGTGATGAGGGCTGTGACTGATGCTCCTCAAAGGCTGCCACAGAGGACATTTTAAATAGTCAAGTCAAGCAATTCACATCTCAGAGGTGAAGAAACACAAAGGGAATTGAGAATTCTAATGGGAAGGCCCTGCCAGTGAAATAAAGACCGATAAAGTAATTTTTGAGAAACTTTTCCTAACGTAATTAGGTGTAGAAACTATTATTCACACTTCTTAGTTTAAGTGTATATATGATGTTAATTTATTCATTTAACACATCTGGAGGAGTATTGATGAAAATCTGTATGGGTGGGATTACAGGAGACTTTTACTTCATATATGGATACATAATAGTAGCATTTTATTAATTTTTAGGCATAATTGCAGCATTTTTTTTTCCCACAGTGGAAATGTATCACTTTTGTAATCAGAGGAAATATACACAGTAAAAAAATCATGGTGGCCTAGATAATGTTACCTAAAAACCTATGAACTGAAAACATGTGATTGACAGAACTTACAATTCACTAGGTATGTTAGGAAAAGCATGACCCAAAGACTGGTCAAGAGAAATTTATTTTTAAAAGCGTTTCACTAATGTAGTGATTTTTGGTGTACAAAGTTTCTTCTTTCATTCACTCGTTCAGTCCTTCCATCAACCCATCAGGCCTTTATTGAGCCCTGTTACTTGTCAGTCACAGTGCTGAGGGTGCCCTGAGGACAGTAAGGTGCCTGGTGTCCCAAAGTGCACAGTTTTGCTGATGGTTTGACAGCCCTGTTTCCACTGGGTGCAGCTGGTGAGGAATGTCTGCACAGGCTGCGAGGGGCCCCAAAAGGCATGCTCATCAGTGTCAGGGCCGGGATGCCATCAGGTGGGCGGAAAGGAATCTCTCTCTCCAGTCCATGGATGCCCCTGTTGGCCACAGGGTTTGAGACTGTATGGAGCCTGTGATGCCACACAGGGCAAGCTTCTCAAGCCCTTGTCGTCAAGGGCAGGCAGGGCAGCAGGACTGAGGGAGTGAGAGAGCTGAGCATTGTGAATGAGGGTGTGATTCATGCTGTGGCTTCCCTCACTAATAAACTGAGCCTGGCTTCGAGGAGAGCCTGTGAAGCTGGTCTCATCCAAGGAGGGCTCCTAGGAAAGTGTCATCTTTACCAGGGCCGGACTGGGGGACTCTTGACGCCATGGGAGGTTCTGGGAATAGCGAGATTGGTGGAGGGCTTTTAGCTTCCTTCCTGTGGCCCCTCTGTTTGTCTCTTCCTGATTCTCTTCTATTTCCATTGAATCCCCCCTTTCTCCCCTTCACTTTCCCGTAGTGTCATAATATTGAAATAAGTCATGTTCTATTATTTGCCATATTTATTGAATAACGTGAAGGCTCTTATTCTTAATTAAAAATACAGATATTCCATATGCTTTCTCGTTTTTCCTCTGAAAAATCCCTCCTTACAGGAAAGAAATAAAATTTTTCTTCATCATTGTGTTTGTTTTTATGGGTCAATGACCTTTAGGTGGAAAAGGACGCAGAAGGACTTTTGCACCAGATAAAGTAATCTAGGTACAACATGGTTATGTCTAAATTCCCTGGTGGTTCAGATCAGGGTTGTATGGCTTATCTCCTGACTGGGAACCTGCAGGCAAAAGCAGGATGAGCCTCAAAACTAATGAGGTAGCAGAGCCTTGGTGTTTTATGAATCGCTGATAGCCAGACAGCACATGGTGGAGGCCAAGCCATTGACGGAGTGGGATGGAGTGAGCTGGGAGGCCAGTGCAGGCTGCCCCAGAGGGGAACCCTTTCCCACAGCCCTGAGACCTGTGTGTGCATGGGAAGAGGTGGTGGACTCAGATTCTCGGCTACCTGCCTAGAGTGACTATGGAGAAGTGGCAGTTTCTTATCAATGGCACAATAGCGTTTTGTTCCTTGAGTGCCCTTTTCTCAAAGCCCCCTGAGACTGAAGATGAAAGGATCAGGGTACTCAGTCTTCAAGAAGCTGCTCAGGGCAGGGTCTCTGTTTTCTGGCCCCCGTGTCTAGGAAAGAGCTATAGAATACTTGGCCCTTGTTATGTTTAAGTCAGATCTTAAGCCAGTTTGAGTCACTGAATCCCCATGATCAAAGGCAGTAATTTCATGTCTTTTAGTCACTTCAAAGCAAGTCTTGGAAAAAATTAGGAATCTGGAAGCAAATTGAATTATACATCAAAGAGAAACAATCTCTTGACCTTTCTTCCTTCCCGAATCAACTGTTCCTAAGTGTAAAGATCCAAACTGGATAGATGGAATTCAGTGTGGAGGAATGGAGGTCAGTTAAACCAAAGGACTCATTGAACACTTTCTTTACCAAGGAATGTTGGAGCTGCCAGAATATGGAAGAAGTCCAGGATGAGGATTTTGTCTGAAAAGTGCCCACCATTAGTTGAGGAAGCAGAACTGCGCACAGCACAACTGTTATACAGGGTCTAATTAAATGGTAAATTGGGTGATACCATGTGATTGTTGTAAGACCTCAAAGAGGAAGAACGGCAGCCGTAGCAGGAGTTGTCCAGTGAGGATGGATATCATAGCAGGTCTGTGAAAGTATGGAGAGCTGGGGAGAGGAGGAGGAGGAGGGGGCACTCCACAAGAAGGAGGAAGAGGGTGAAGCGTGGGGTATGCACGGGGTGGTCAGATCCATCTTCTCAGTTGGGGTGAGGAGGGAGGTGAGGTTGGATAAGTGGAGTGGCCCCCATTAAAGACGAGTCCCTAAGGCTGGATAGAATGTCAAGATGAACAAAGCTGGATACTGGTTAAAGTGCTAAGGGCAGATTTTAATCAGTATTATATTATTGCAATAAGGAGAAGAGTTCAGCATGAACTGTGCTCCACTTCGATTTGTACAGAGGTGACTGGGCAGTTTAAAGAGAGAATGAGAGAATGGGGAAGGGGTGAGTGAGGGCTCAGCAGAGTCAGGGAAGGGAAACATCACAAAAAGCAGGGAGGAGTGGTTGGTCCATGTGAAACCCACATAGGTTTGTGAACTGGCACTTATCAGAGTTAAGCTCCTCCCCTCCCACAGAGGCTGGGAGACAGGGGCCCCAACCTCATTTGTCAGCTGGAATGAACAGTAAATTCTTTTCCACAGCCTTGGGTTTTCTCAGGAAGGCACTTTAAGGAGGGGTAGAGTCATCCTAGGGATGTGGGCTTGAGCTCTTAGAAACTATGTTAGTGTTGGTTCAAGTCTTTATAGGCCATGGTTGAGGCCTAGTTGAGAAGAGGGCTTAGAGGAGCATGGCAAGAGTTTGGTCAAGGAGAGAATCATCATCAGGCAGCATTTGATTTGATGAGGGAGGAAACAGAATTGATAGTTTTTAAGTGGGAATAATGTGGTGAAACAGATATTAAAGGAGAGTAGATTGTCTGTGAATGTTAATCACTTTTCATTGATCTTAGGGCCACAAATGACCAAAGAGATCATTAAACTTAACGTCCTTTTTTACAGAGGAGGTAATTGAGATCTAAGGGATCAAGTGATTTTTATCCTGTGACGTGAAAATGGCCAGAATGTATGTATATTACCAGGAGAGTGTGTGTGTGTGTTTGTATGTGTGTGTTCAATACTAGGAATGACTAGCACTGTGCTAGCTATTATAGGAGACACAAACGTCTGTCGTAAATTCCTGGGAGCCCTGAGATTCTTATAGTCCAATGAAAAGGCACAAATATGTGAAGAGTCGGCTGCACACTTAGAGATGATGAGCTAACATGGCAGGGTGTGGTTCTTGGCACTGGAAGTAAGGGCAAAGACAGGAGGGTCCTTGGACTGTAATGGTCCAGGGAGACAAAGAATCATGGAATTCCAGAGCTGAAAGGACTCCAGAAGTACTCTAGCCCTACAAACTCACTTCATGGGTCTTGACACATGGGCAGGACTTTGACAGACTGACAGAACAAAAAATGGCTCTGGGAAGGGAGGCGGGAGCCCCCAGGAGACAAAGCATGACATTGGAGAACACAAGGTCTATGGTTGTCAAGCAGAAGGTTTTGGAAGGTGAGCAGTAATTGGTTGCCTGTAAGCCTGGTTTGTTAATGAATGATTTAAAGGTTTTTAATGTCAGTTTTCTTAGTCCACCTGTCACTTGTAGTGTTGGCAAAGTACTTTAGTCAAGGTCAGCATTACCTCATTTTTTGATAAATGTAATGCCCTCTTAAGAGATTTCCCTCCTTCCTTTTGTCCACTGGACAAGTATTTATCAAGTACCGTGGATCCCTCCAAATGGTTCTCCACACTGAATGTAGCCAGGGAGAGCTCTCTCAAACACATAGTGGAGAGGACAATGTCAAGATGGCGGCGTAGGTGGATTCTGAACGCACATCCTCCCACGCACACAACAAATTTATAACTACTCTTGGAACAGTTACCCCTGAGAGAGAACTGAAAACTGGATAAAAAGAACCCCCACAACAAGGGATGGTGCTGACTGAGGTGGAAGAAGCAGAAATTCGTTTCTGGAAAGAAAAAGGCCATCTTTGAGCCATGGTGCTTCATGGCCTGCTGGTAGCAATCCTAAGGTATGAAACCTTCCTTGGAGGAGTGGGAGATCTGAGCAAGGAAGCATTACCACAATAAGCAGCTTTTGGACTCAGCACAACTGAGACAAAGGTCATAATATCTGGCTTTGCTGGTTATTAACTGTAATGGGGAATGCCCCTAGAAGAGCTTTCGGACATAAGGGAAAAAAGCCTGCTCTTAAAGGGTCCACATACAGATTCACCCATTTCAGAACGCGTCCTAGAATCACCAGAAAGAAAGGTGCACTGTCCTTCGGTGAAAAGAGACTCACCTGATAGGCTCTGCATGCATCTTGGTGAGAGGTGAGAATTCTCCAGGTATTAGGACTTTGGTGGCAGCCATTATTGTGACCTAGTACAGGCATGCGGACACAGATGCTGGCAGACGCCATTGGAGTTCTTCCCCTGGCCTGTTAGCCCAGGCGTCTGCCCCACCCACTAGAGCACCAATTTAATCCAGCTCAGCTAGGTCAGGCATGCCACCCTAGGGACTGGGCCCACCCAACAGCAAGCCCACAGGGAACTTGTGGGCCTGCAAAGGCAGGGTGCCGGGAACCTCTGCAGCTTGGTGAGCGGGTCCATCTCTGTGGGGCAGGACATGTGCGAGGGGTGGGCCTGCATTGGAGGAGTATGTGGGGCCTCTGCAGTGGGGTGACTGGGTCCACTTCAGTGGGTTGGGGTGCGTGCATGGAGCAGGACTGTGTTGACAAGGTATGTAACCCTGTGGGTGGTGGGGCTTGTTAGCTTCAGCAGACTTGTGCTTCTCAAACAACCACATAGGGAATCAGCTCCAACTTCCAAAGCCTGAAACAATTGGGTACTCCCATGCCTGGGGCCAACCCCACCCAGCTGCACTCCTGAGAGAACAGACAACAGCCTTGCAGGCCAGAGGCCTACAGCAATTGTAAGTCCCTGAGCCTAGCAACCATGATGCTGGGGGCCTACTCACTTAAAAAAAACTACAACAGGAATGTGCTATTAGATCTTGTAGCCAACTGTGCTGGGGCTCCTCACACCCAATAAAGTGACTGAAGGGTCCATAGCAGCCACATGCATCTAAGCATTACAACCAGCCGGCCAGGGGGACAGCTTAGCCTCCCCATGCACCTGCAGCAAGAATAACCCTGCCACAACAGAAGGACACACATAGCTCACACAGGGGACACTCCTGGAACATTTGGGACTGGTGACAAGAGGGAAGCACACTGTTGGGCCTCATAAGCATCTCTTACATAAGGCCATCTTTCCAAGATTTTGGGAGACATGGCTGACCTACCTAATACATAGATATAAGCATGGAGAAAAGGCAAAATGAGGAACTAAAGGAATTTGTTCTAAATAAGGGAACAGGACAAAACCCCAGAAAAAGAACTAAATGAAACAGAGAGAAACAATCCACCTGACAAAGAGTACAAGGTAAAAGTTATAAGGATGCCCACTGATCTTGGGAGGGGAGTGGATGAACTCAGTGAGAACTTCAACAAAGAATTGGAAAATATAAAAAAGAACCAATCAGAAATGAAGAATAGAATATGGGAAATGAAAAATTCACTAGAGGGTCTCAAAAGCAGGGTAGATGATACAGAAGAATGGATCAGTGAGCTGCACGAAAGACTAGAGGAAATCATCCAAGCTGAACAATAAAAGAAGAAAGAATTAAAAAGAACGAGGACAGTCTAAGGGACCTCTGGGACAATATCAAGCATATTAACATCTGTATTATAGGTGTTCAAGATGGAGGAGAGAGAGACAAAAGGGCAGGAAATCTATTTGAAGAAATAACAGCCAAAAACTTTGCTACCCTAAGGAAGGAAACAGACATCCAGATACAGGAAGCACAAAGAGCCCCACGCCAAGACACGTTGTAATTAAAATGTCAAGAATTAGAGAGACTCCTAAAAGTTGCAAGTGAAAGGTAACAAGTTACATACAAAGGAAACCCCATAAGGCTATCAGCTGACGTCTCAGCAGAAACCTTACAGGCTAGAAGGGAGTGGCACGATATATTTAAAGTGCTGAAAGAGAAAAACCTTAGCCAAGAATACTCTACCCAGCAAGGTTATCATTCAGAATGAGGTAGCAATACTCATATCAGACAAAATAGACTTTAAAATAAAAACTGTAATAAGAGACAAAGAAGGGTGCTACATAATGATAAAGGGAACAGTCCAAAAAGAGGATATAACACTAGTAAATATCTATGCATTCCACCTTAATACATAAAGAAATTATTTACAGACATAAAAGAGAAATAGGCAGTAATGCAACAATAGTAGAGGACTTCAACATTCCACTTACACCAATGGATAGAGCATCCAAACAGTAGATCAATAAGGAAATATTGGCCTTAATGACACATAAGACCAGATGGACTTAGTAGATTTATACAGAACATTCCATCCAAAAACTGCGAAATACACATTCTTTTCAAATGCACATGGGACATTCTCCAGGATAGATCACATATTAGGCCACAAAAGAAATCTCAATAAATTTAAGAAGATTAAAATAATACCAAGCCTCTTTGCTGACCACAATGGTATGATACTAGACATCAACTACAGGAAGAAAATCCAACAAGCCATAAATATATGGAGATTAAACAAAATGATACTGAGGAATGATTGGGTCAATGAAGAAATCAAAGAAGAAATCAAAAAGTACCTGGAGACAAATGAAAATGAAAATACAATATGCCAAAATCTGTGGGATACAGCAAAAGCAGTTCTAAGAGGGAAGTTTATAGCAATACAGGCCTACCTCAACAAATAAGAATACTCCCAAATAAACAGTGTAACAGTACACCTAAAGGAACTGGAAAAAGAAGCACAAACAAAGCTCCAAATCAGTAGCAGGAAGGAAATAATAAAAATCAGAAATAAATGAAATTGAGACTAAAAAAAACAAGAGAAAATCAATGAAGCCAAGAGCTGGTTCTTTGAAAAGATAAACAAAATTGCCAAACTTTTATCTAGACTCACCAAGAAAAAAAGAGAGAAGAGTCAGATAAAATCAGAAATGAAAGAGGAGAAATTATGACAGACACCTCAGAAATACAAAAGATTATAAGAGAATACTATGAAACGCTATACACCAACAAATCAGATAATCTAGAAGAAATGGATAAATTATTAGGATCATACAACCTTCCAAAACTGAATCAAGAAGTAATAGAGATTAGAATAGACTAATCATCATTAAGGAGATTGAAACAGTAATCAAAAACCTCTCAAAAAATAAGAATCCAGGACCAGGTGAATTCTCTGGTGAACTCTACCAAACATTCAAAGAAGCTTTAATACCTATCCTTCTCAAACTCTTCCAAAGATTTGAAGAGGAAAGGAAGCTTCCTGACTCACTCTATAAAACCGACATTACCCTGATACCAAAACCAGACAAGGACAACACAAAAAAAGAAAATTACAGGCCAATATCACTGATGAACATTGATGGAAAAATCCTCAACAAAATACTAGCAAATCAAATATGACAATACATTAAAAAGATCACATACTGTGATCAAATGGGATTTACTCCAGGGGTGCGATGATGGTTCAACATCCACAAATCAATCAATGTTATAAACCACATTAACAAATGAAGAATAAAAAATCACATGATCATCTCAATAGATGCAGAGAAAGCATTTAACAAGATACAGCATCCATTTATGATAAAAACTCTAAATAAAATGGGTATAGAAGGAAAGTACCTCAACATAATAAAGGCCATCTATGACAAACCTACAGCTAATATCATTCTCAATGAGGAAAACCTGAAAGCTATCCCTCTAAGAAAAAGAACAAGACAAGGATGCCCACGGTCACCATTCTTATTTAACATAGTATTGGAAGTCCTAGCCAGAGCAATTAGGCAAGAAAAAGAAATAAAAGGAATCCAAATTGGAAAGGAAGAAGTAAAAGCATCACTATTTTCAGATGACATTATTTTGTAGATAGAAAACCCTAAAGAATCCACCAAAAATCTTTTAGAAGTAATAAATTAATTACAGTAAAGTTGCAGGATACAAAATCAACATACAAAAATCAATTGCGTTTCTATATACTAACACTGAAGTAACAGAGAAATTAAGAATACAATCCCATTTACAATTGCGAGAAAAAGAATAAAATACCTAGGAATAAACTTAACCAAGGAGGTGAAAGACCTGTGCATGGAAAACTATAAAACAGTGTTGAAAGAAATTGAGGAAAGATGCAAAGAAATGGAAAGATATCCTGTGCACTTGAATTGGAAAAATTAACATAGTTAAAATGTTTCATACTTCCTAAAACAATCTACAGATTCAATGCAATCTCTATCAAAGTTCCAACAACATTTTTCACAGAAGTAGAACAAAGAATTCTAAAATTTATCTGGAACAGCAAAAGGCCCCAAAGAGCCAAAGGAATCCTGAGAAAAAAGAGCAAAGCTGGAGGTATCCCTGACTTCAAAATATACTACAAAGCTATAGTAACCGAAACAGCATGGTACTGGCCCCAAAACAGACACACAGATCAATGGAACAGAACCAAGAGCCCAGAAATAAACCCACACATCTATGAACAGCTAATTTTTGACAGTGGAGCCAAGAACATACAATGGAAAGGAAAATGGAAGGAAAGTCTCTTCAATAAATGGTGTTGGGAAATCAGGACAGCCACATGCAAAAGAATGAAAGTAGACCATTATCTGACACCATGCACAATAACTCAAAATGGATTAAAGACTTGAATGTAAGACCTGAAACTATGAAAATTCTAGAAGAAAACATAGGCAGTAAGCTCTTCAATATCCATCTTAGCAGCATGTTTTCAAATACCATGTCTGACTGGGCAAGGGAAGCAGTAGAAAAACTAAACAAATGGGACTATATCAAACTACAAAAACCTCTGCACAGCAAAAGGAAACCATCAACAAAACAAAAAGACAACCTAACAATTGGGAGAAGATATTTGCAAATCATATATCTGGTAAGGGGTTAATATCCAAAATATATAAAAACTCATACATCTCAACAAAAAAACTAACAACTCAATTAAAAAATGGGGAAAAGATCTGAACAGACATTTTTCCAAAAAATATTTAGAGATCTCCAACAGGCATATGAAAAGATGTTTAATATCACTAATTAGCGGGTAAATGCAAATCAAAACTACAATGAGATATCACCTCACGCCCATCAGAATGGCTATAATTAACAAGACAGGAAATAAATGTTGGAGAGGATGTGGAAAAAAAGGAACTCTCATACACTGCTGGTGGGAGTGCAAACTGGTGCAGCCACTATGGAAAACAGTATGGAGATTCCTCAAAAATTAAGAATATAAATACCATACGATGCACCTATTCCACTGCTGGGTATTTATCCAAAGAACATGAAAACACAAATTTGTAAAGATATATGAACCCCTATGTTCATTGCAGCATTATTCACAATAGCCAAGACTTGGAAGCAATCTAGATGCCCATTCAAGGGACGAATGGATAAAGAAGATGTGGTTTATATAAACAAGATGTGGTTTTTATACACAGCGGAATACTATTCAGCCATAAAAAGGATGAAATCTGGCCATTTGTGACAACATGGATGTATGTTGATATGTTTGATAAGCAAAATAAATCAGAGGGAGAAAGTAAAATATTGTATAACCTCCTTCTTAAATGGAAAATAAAAACAACGATCAAACACATAGAGACAGAGGTTGGATTGGTGGTTACCAGAGGGGAATGGGGAGGGAGGAGGGCGAATGGGATGGTTAGACACATGTGTATGGTGATGGATTGTAATTAGTCTTTGGGTAGTGAACGTGATGTAATCTACACAGAAATCAAAATATGTTGTACACCCGAAATTTATATAATGTTAAAACCAATGTCACCACAATTAAAAAAAATTAAAAAAGAAAAAAACCCCCCCACACACATTGGATTGTGTCTCACATCTCTACATAGAACTGCTTTCTGTTCCATTTATCTTCTCCTCTCCTTAGTATCATCCATTAGCCCTGGCTGTGATGCTTCTGATAACCTCCCATTGTTAACTCTCCCTACTCTTCCTACCTGTCCACTCAGTTGGAAGAAACTGTTGATACTTTGCTGCTGTGATTTTCCAGACTAGGACTTGTGTTGTTATTTTGTATTCCCCTGGCCCGCAAGTAGAAATATCAAAGAGAGGATTCTAATTATAGCTTACGCGGCATATGTAAAGACCAGTTTTGATGGACTTCTATCAACTTCAGTTAGTCCATGAAGCTCAAATAATAAGCATGCTAGACTTTTCCGTATCTTCACATCTTGTGGCCTTCCCTGTCCGTGGCCATTCCTGTGTGTCTTTATTGTGTTCAGTTCACACATATTACAGATATAGTGGGTGATCTCTGCTTTATAGAGATGGCAATGAGCTGTATACATAAAATAATTTTCAATAAAGCTAAACATCCCTTAAATATAAAAATTTTAAAGAAGTTTATTGGATTTTGGTGGGTCTAAATCTTTCTGACAGATCCTATACATTTCTTTTTCTATGCCTTTGTCAAATAGAGGACACTGGACCTACTCATAATTTAACCTTTGCTTTGTCATAGTGAACTTCAGGTCCTAGTGTGAGCTGCAATACTGTGGTCCTTTTTGTCTAGTAATCAGTTTTCCAGATTTACTTGTTACCTTAATATTGGTAAAGTTTATAGCTACCTGTGTTGGTACTGTTGTAAAGTTTACAGCTTCTGAAAATTTATGCCACATTTTAGTTGGCTTGCATTTGTCCCAATAGCAACATTTTAAGAAATGTTCAGTTGGTCAGATCATAAAAGGTCATTTTAAGAATATATAATTTTTGGAATGTATTTGATCAATATGAACCTTCATTATTTTTAGACATGTATTCTTAAGAACTTTTTGATTATATTGAATGAATACATTAGATGTATTTCTTTATTTGGAGAAAGTTTATATCAGGAGGGAATGTCTATAATCAAAGGACTAGATGCATAAATGTAGAATGGACTACTTTTCCCCACCCACCTCCCCCGTCTGCCTGCTCCTCCAGTCGACTGCCCAGTCAGGCAGCGCTGGTGTCCCCTCCCTCCCTTCCACCCCCTCCCCCTCACTGCTCTTACAGCTGCAGCTGCAGGAGCTGAGTCAGAAACAAATTAACCATTCCTAAAAACCAGTCACCCAGAACTACAATGAACTGTTAAAACCATCACATCCAAGCAAGTTGCTAAAACTTCATGAATAATGCAGAGAAACAAGTACATGCTGCAAATTGGGTTTAGGCAAATAGACTGTCTGCAAATTGGCCTGCTTCCATGCTGTGGCACCTTGATCACCCAGTGGAAGATGGTTTTGCCCTGAGTGTTGGGCAGGTTTGAGGTCCAGTAGCCAGACTTCTTTTCCTGAGTGCTGTTCTGGACGCCCCCCAGGCTTCACACCTCATACCTCACTTCATGTACTGCTTCTGATCTTCTGTATTCCAGTCCAGGTCATTAGGCACATTAGAAACATGGACAAATGTGATTTAATTCTGCAGAGAAGTATTTGCACACATGGATGGACATGTTCCTTGTCCGATGTCCATCAAAGGTTTCCATAGTGGAAAGTTGGGGGTAACTGAAATGTCCACCCAGAGAAGGGAATGCAAACTTAATTACAGTCCTTCTGGCCTAGGAACGTGCAGCATGAGGCTCTTGCCTATAGCTTCAAGGATATTATCATTATTGACAAATATTTTAGTTATTCAAGCCCTTTTCCACTTATTTACACTTTTTAAACTTTATTCTGGAGGTTTTCAATTTCTGTAAGACTAAAAAAGTGGGAGAGTGATGTTAGTCATCTTGTTCACTGTTGTGTACAAAACAAACTATAGCAGGCAGCAGCATGCAGTACTTCATTTATATCTTTGTAGCAACCTGATTTAATAGAACAGGCTGACTTCAATATTAGTGAGTAATTTGCATTTCATCTGCATAAGCAGACATTAGTGTAATAGCCTCAATTAGGGATCATCACAACGCCGTGAATTGCCTCCATTTACTGTCTCCGTTTTTTTCTCCAGGTTGGGATTCCAGCAGTTTTTCAGTCCTGTCTTGAGCCCTTCCTTCCTTGTGGCATTAGGAAAGCATTCAGACTTCTCTGGAAACTCAAGCCATTTCCAACCACAGTTTTCTTGCACTGGGCTGGGCGGGGCTGAAGGCCTTGGAAGTCTTTTTGCTTTTGAAGAGCGTTAACTCTTTTTTTTTTAAGCTTTTAAAGCATTCTCCAGCTGGTGTTGGAAATAAACCTTAATTTCCCTTAGCTTTTTTCTTTCACTGAAGGAGAAAAGCAACAGGACTGAAGGTAGGAGGGGAGTGGTGGAAAATCATTGTTGCCTTCTGTGTTTGCTCTCTTCATCTCTTTTCTTAGTAAATTGCCTTGGGAATTTCTGCAGTCAGCTATAATCTACTCTTGAAAGGCCTCCTTTTGGACCAAGTTCTTCAAGTGAGCCAAAACTCTTGCTAGGACTGTAGGGCTTGGAAGAAGACAATGAAAAGAAAGGGAGTATTAACATGCGGTCCTTCTATGGAGATTGCGAAATTTCCTTAAGTTGCTGTAAAGGTGGCTGGGGAAAAGGCAGGAAACTCTGCTTTTTGGGAGGCAGCATTCACTACCTTCCCCTCTTCCCTCTCTTTCTTCTTTCACCCTGCTGCCCGCCCAAGTTGGTTGCAACAGAGAGGTCTCTTTACATGGTTCTGAAAGCAGGTTGTGGAACCCGCCTTCACATGCTGTGTTGTGGGACACAGCGTTTGTGGTTCGTTGGTACCATGGACAGATACCAAACAAATACTTTTCCTCTTGGTATTTTGAATTACAGTCTCACCTCATATAAACATATAAACATAAAATGCAAATGATAAAAATTTGACTTTTATTATGCTTCCCAAGTCAGTTAAACATGGAAACTTTGGAACTAGGTTAAACACAATTTTTATATAAACCACCAAAGACAAAGGTATTTTTATCTGATGGCTGGCATTTTAAAAGGCATTCCTTTCCCTCTACCCACTAAAGAAAATTTTTTTTTTAAAGATTTTATTTTTTTCCTTTTTTTTCCCCAAAGCCCCCCAGTACATAGTTGTATATTCTTCGTTGTGGGTCCTTCTAGTTGCGGCATGTGGGACGCTGCCTCAGCGTGGTTTGATGAGCAGTGCCATGTCCGCGCCCAGGATTCGAACCAACGAAACACTGGACCGCCTGCAGCGGAGCGCGCGAACTTAACCACTCGGCCACGGGGCCAGCCCCAAGCTTGTTACTATTTTATGCAAGGACCTGGGTTGGAGTTTTAAGGAATTAGGCAGAAGGTGGGTGTGTGTGACACTTTATCTGTCTTAAAGATCCTGAAAGTTATTCCTAGCTCTCAGAAATGATAAAAAAAAAAAAAGGAGGAGGTGGAAACAGAATTCAAACACTCTATTCATCAGGGGAGCGGAAAGGGAGTGTGGGAGGGTACAGATTCTTTCATTCACTCCACAAAAATATATTCCGCACCTATTATGTGCCAGTCACTACTTAAGGTTGTGGGGCTACAGCAATGCATAAAGCAGACAAAAATGCCTGCTCTTGTGGAGCTTACGTTTCAGTGGGAGAGAGAAACCATAAATAAGGTAGATACATAAAATACAGTGTTTGACAGTGATGAAAGATGTGAGAAGAAAAATAGGTAAGTGGTTCTGAAATGAGAGTGTGTATTTGAGTGCATGTCAGAGATTTTAAATAGGGTTGCCAGAAACGGGATATTTTAGTAAGAGTTGTGAATCAGGTGGGGACAAGGAGGAAAGAAGGATGACCAGGTATGAGGTCACTGTATGACCCAGGCGAGGGATGATTGCTTAGACCAGAGTTGTATGTAACAGGACTGTCGTAAGAAAGAGTTGGATGGAATGATTTGCCAGATGAGACTGGAGGTGTCGGAGAGACAAGTGGGAGGGCTGGCCAAAGGGTTCTAGCCTGAGTATCTGATGCAGCCCCTTGATCCCTCTGCTGTGGTCTCTGAAGCAGTCACCTAAGACTTTCAGTTTGTCCTGTTTTATACTTGGTGTAATTATTTTCACACTAGTTTACAAGTTCCCTGAGAGCAAGCCTATTTCTTTTTCTTCTTTCTTTCATACCTCATGGAGTCCAGTAAATATTTGTTGGCTTGAGCTGAACTGACTATTCCAAGATCAGCACTTAAGAGACACAGAACATTGTAGAATACCTACCAGCTTTAGAATGGTTGACTCACCTGTGGTAAAAATGGCAGCCAAGGGCAGTGATGGACTCTTCTCTGAGCCAGCCAGCCTCATTCATGCCCCAGAAACAGATGTGTGAGCTCAGAACACCAGGAAGAGAGGCAGAGGTTCCCTTCAAATGCAGCCCCCTGGGCTCCCTATCCTGGCTCTGAAGCAGCCGTGGAGTTACGTGATTTGGAAGTAGGGGATTGAAAGAATTTGGGATTTTGCCAGGTGGTATGACCTCTGGTTGGAAGGCCAGTCACTGAAAATGACCCAGGGTTTTTAGTGTGACCCAAACCCAGGACAAGCCAGCAGGGCAGTGTGGCTGAAGGAGGGGCAGGAGTGGTCCGGGTAGGCACTGCTAGATGTGAGCAAAGCTCCCAGAAGAGTCAGGCTCAGCGAGATGTTCCATTCAACACAGCCAACTGGGCTCTTTGCACTGAGGAAAGACAGGAGAAGCAGTAGTAAATTCACGCCTGCTCTTTACTCTTTCTAGCCTGTCATTTTTTTGTGTCTTGCTGTAGATTAGTTGATCTGTTTGTTGAATTTGAAAATCATGTATGTCAGAAGAGTCCACTCCTCACTGACTCTTTTTGTTGTATTCCCAGGTGAAAAAAGTCATAATTAATGCTAGTGAAATACATTTCCAAGTCTTTTCACAGAAGCAGAGCAGGTTTCATATTACTCCCATTTTTCAGATGAAGGATTGGCTCGGGGATTAAGGGTGGAGGTGTGCACAGTCTTTCTAGCCAATAACATAGGTTGAATATCATCCGTTTCACCATGGGAGAAGTATTTTATCATCTCTGATGCTGGATGAGCTCTGCAGAGCAGGTTTGGATGGCATGATTAGAAGCACTTGTACCAGCTGCCCTTGGCGTGGACTGGGTCACATTTTAACCAGTCACCCCTGGAGGTGTTAACTAAATTCCCTAAGGTCAGCGGTTCTCCCATTGTGGTCCTGGGACCTGTGAGTTTGGGAGAAATGCAGAATCTACTGGAGCCAGATCTGCACCTGACAACCTTCCCAGGTGATTTCTGTGCACATTCAAGTGTGAGAAGATTAAAGGTGTTGTGCATCCCCTATTTATGTTGGACTACTTTTAAAAATAAATCGTGTCACGTGACAATCCCAACTGTGGATGGTTCTTAGTCACGAGGGCTCCTCTTGTATAGGCAACTGCACCTCTCATTGCTTATCTCTGTTGCTCATTTCTCGAAGCCTTTTTCTGTTCATTTGTCCAGTTCCTTTAAAATGTCACAGGAAATGTGTAGCCCGAGTTTCTGCTGATTTGCAACCGAAGGTAGAGTGTGGCTGTACCCCTTCTATGTCACTCAAATGCCACATATGGGACTGGATAGGGAAGTGTTGCTCTTTACATTCTTATTTGATTCATGGGGATGCTAAAAGTGCTTCCCTGACTTTAGGCTGACTTTGCTTAAATATCCTCTAAACAGAGGTGTTAACTGGTAGACTAAGGCTAAAGGTCTAGTCTCAGGTCCCAGTGAGAAGATATAAAACAGTCCTCCTTCTACTTTTCAGACCCAGAGTAAACGAAATGAATCTGTTTTTCGTGCCCTACAAAGCAGCAGTCTGGGTGCTGGGTTTTGTTCTAATGGCACCTTCATCTGCAGTCAGGGTTCGAGGGAGCCTCTGAGTGTGGGATAATGATGGGTCTTCATGTCTCTTCCCTGAGGAAAGAGCCCCAGCCCCCCGGGGGGTGTGGTGAAGTCTGGGGCCCTGCTGTCCAACCACAAAGATTACTGAGGACATTTTCCATGCCTGTGGCTCTGGTCTGTGTGGATTAAGGGCAGAGCCCATGGGAGACCACACTGGGCCACCAAAGGGAGCCACCCTTTCCAGCTTCCCATTCCTGATTCTATAGTAAGTGCTACCCACACTTATAGCCCTGCATCTGGAGCTGCCACCGAGCTAATGGTCACACAAAGGATGTGGCCAAGCCAGCCCCATCTCTCTTTATCACTCACTTGCGTTTCTACTCCTGGAAATATGTCTGCCTTTGGGAAGGAATGGGGGCCGCTGTCTGCATCTGGGGGTGGTGTGTGTGGAGCTTGGGCATGAGGGGGTTGGTGGGTGGTAGATCACCACAAGCCAAAGAGAACTCTACCTCCTGCAAAGGTACTTTAAGCCTCCCCACTCACATGCCCTGACTATTGTCATGTTCCAGTAAGAAGTTGATTCACTTTCTCTGCCTGAAATAATTCAACCAGTGATAAGCCTGCACGGATTCATGGTGATTTGATGACTGCATTGTGGTGTTAGAAGAGTGTGTCCTTTTGCTTGTCTTCTCTTGTCAGTGGCCTGTGGTTGTGACTCTTTCTGTTAAAGGCTCTCTTGGCTCAGACTCTAGTGTGAATTGATGGTTAGGGCACTGAGAGAGAACGTGAGCACCCGCCCACAGAGCCAAAGCCTGGTCCAAAGCCTGTGGGCTGTCTAATCTTTAGCTGCTCCCAGCTCTCAATCCCCACCACTCCTTGAAAATCCAGGGGCTGCTCCACGGCTTTCCCTTGGAACTGACTCAGGTGAATTCGGTGGATCCCGGTGTGAAGCTGATCCTCCTGAGGCAGAGACCCTGGAGGGGAAAGGAAGTCAGAGTCAGCTGGATCCCAGAAGTGGGCCTTAGAGGCAAGTGGGGAGAGTGCTGTTGGAGTGCTTTAGTTTGCTCATAAATGGCACCACCACCATGGCAAGATATCATCCACATTCGGTGAACCTGAAACGTAGCATGGAGCATGTTGGTTGGATGGTATCAGAAAAGCATCGCTCAGCCAGCCTACTGTGAACATGGCTGATGACTGTTCCAGGAATTAGCGTTTGTCTAATCCAGAGAAATGAAACAATGCTGCCCATTCATGGCTCTTCCCCTTTGTATTGTGGGACTGCAAAGCGCCCCAACACTGCCAGGCGCTCTCACTTCTTGGGGTCTATTGCATCTGTATCCTCAGCCTGGAAAGCCGTGCCTGCCTTGATTCACCCAAATACCTGACTCACTTGCCCAGAGTTTGCCTGGGGGTCTTAGGCTTCTGGAAGCTTCCCTGAATGCTCAAGATGACTGGGTACCCGTCCTTGGCTCTCTCGTTTCATCACTTCCTGTGTTAGACGGAACGTATCCATTGGTAGGTCAGTCTGTCCTTTTAGACTCTTAAGTGCCTCACGGGAGCACCGTGTTTTCTTCATTTTTGAGGCTGGGGTGCAATGCCTTCCCCATAAAGTAACTGCCTGCAAGTGGCTCAGTGAGGAGCCCCCCTTCTCCATATGATGTCTCTCTGTGGCTCTGTTATTCATGGGAGAAGTTACAGCTAGGCAAGTGGCGGATTTCATTAGGAAATACTGATTAAGTATTGGGTTCAGAAATACTGATTCCACTGAGTCTTCTAACCCTAGGTTTTCTGGTCCTGTTCTTTTCAGAAATGTGAAACCACATCCACATTGTTTCCTAATTATGTTCTCCAATATGTTGGGCTCACCTAGCTGTTACCACAGAGAGGATGAGCTGTTTTCGCATTTTCACTGCTGCACGGGACCCTGGGCTTAGTCCTCCTTGGCATAGCCTGGAAATAAACCCGGAGGGAGAGCGTCAAGAGGTCGGGGTGACTGGCACGCATCTATCTTCTCCTTTTGAGTGGAGACACTTTCAGTTCAGATGTGAATTTGTTACAAGAAAAAAACAATATTTAAGGTTTGCCCCACTTAATTGTGAAAATGCAACACTGTATTCTTTTACAGTACCCCCCCCCCCACCTTGGTTAGTGAGTAAACACTAATCAAAACAGTTGTTTTAGAAACCCTTTTCTCTGATGCAGTTTTGTTTGCGTTATATGATACTTGCTGTGGGTTAATGGCAGTTTCCATCTTGAAGGATACTTAAAGGAGGAGCCGGGCCCCATGGGGTGGGTCAGGTGGACTACTGAGTCCTGCCATCTCTGCTCCGTGACATGATTGATGCCAGATTGTTCCCTTTTGACCCCGGCTAATGATCCTTATCTTCTCTCCAAGGATTAGACATTCGCTTCTTTTTCTTAAAGTGTTTAGGGCAGGGATGGTGAACATTTTCCCTGTCAAGAGCCATTGACCCCGGGAAGGAAGAGGCCATCTCTTCGAGGGCTGATTGTGCTGTGGAGAGGCACCCCCAGGGCCCAGCTGGGCTGTCTGCGTTCAGGCGACCTTCTCCGCACAGTTTGAAGGACCTGACAGATGACAGGAGGTGCCTCGCCAGCCGCGAGTGCAGTGCCCCCAGAAGGCCTGACTAGTCACTGTATGGAGAGTCTTGGGTGTATTTTAGAAATGCCATTGAAGCCTCTAAGGTTGGAGAGAGAAGGAAAAGTAGTCTTTGCTGGGACTAAAATGTGCCATGTGCTTTACCAACATTACTGTTTTCATCAGCGCATCACTTCAGAATGTTGGAATGTGTATTTGTTTATTTATTTTTCCTTCTTCTCCCCAAATTCCCCCAGTACGTAGTTATATATTTTAGTTGTAGATCCCTCTAGTTGTGGCATGTGGGACGCTGCCTCAGCATGGCTTGATGAGCGGGTGCCGTGTCCGCGCCCAGGATCCAAACCCGTGAAACTCTGGGCTGCTGAAGCGGAATGCACGAACTCAAGCACTCGGCCACAGGGCCGGCCCCTGGAATATGTATTTTTAATCCTGTTTTACTGATAAGAAAACCGAGGCACAGAAAGGAATCTCTTCTGAAATGCCGACATCGATTTAGGAGTCTGGATGGTGGTATTGTCGAAGGTGTGGTGGGGTGGTGCAGAAGGCCAAGGGCAAACCAGGGTGGTGGACGGTGCAGGGAGAGGACCGTGCCAGCTGGGAGTGCAGGAGAGGGCCGGTGGAGTGGACACAGTGCCCCCAACAGGGGGCAGGAGAGGAGGTCAGGGGCTGAAGGTGGCAGGTTCTGTGAGCGAGGCTGGGGAGAATGGGGTGCTTTGCAGAGGCGGAGTCTAGGAGAGTCCTGGCTATAATTGGTGCCTGGGTAAGAGAGTTGAGTAGTTTCGATGTGTGTCCTCGGGGCTGGTACGGTGGGTATGTGGTTTTTGGATGGTTCTCTTCTCCTAAATTTTCTCCCCAGAGAGTAAAACAGACTTAGGCCTCACACCTTGTTGAGAGGGACGGTCTCCTATGGACACCACCACGGACTCTGGATGCATCCAGAAAAGCAGAGAGAGAATCGGCTCGTTTGCTCAGGAAGCTTCTCTTCCCTTGTGCCCTGTCAGCAGCGGGTGAGAAGGGCCGAGCCGCAGGCAGTGGCTGCCATTGTGCTGTGGCCGCCTCAGGGGAAAAACACCCCACACTCAAGCAAAACTGACTTGGCAGTGTGGTTTCTTTGTTGTTGTTAAAACAGAACTGGAAAGAGAAATATATGTAATTTTGAAAGAACATGCATCAACATTTCAATTGAATTCTAAAATAAAGGGAATGATTAAAGCCCATAAATAAAGTAAATATTTTAAGGTTCTCCACATCCCTAATCCGGGGAGAAGAGAACAAGGGAAGAAGACGATGTAGAAAGGGAGGAGGAGAGGGAGGGGGCAGGAGGGCAGCCGGCCAAGCCATTTACAGGAGACGCACACGCACATGCACACGCGCACACAGTCTGAAGTGAAAAACCCTGAAGTAAGAGGTCCAGTCACCTGTTTTTCACGCCTCTGATTGCCTCAGGGTGTGTTTTCTGCTTTTCAGATGCTAATGACCTGATTAGCCCGGGTCAGCAGCCTCTTTAGAGGGGTGGTGGCAGAGTGCTGACCCTCTTGGCACATGTGCAGGGGTCCTGTGGACTGGGCAAGCGCTTCAGCTTCTCCGCAGAGGGAGGCCGGATGACTGGATGGTCCCTGAGGACCCTTCTCTCCACCATTCTTTGATCCTGGGGAAAAAAGAAGGCGTGTTTTAAACAGACTTCCAATTCATTAAGTGGCCTGCGCTAGCTGACCCCAGCCTTTTTGCCTTTGAGAAGGGACACTTTTGTTAAAGCAAAGATGGGAGCAGACGGAAGTGCACTTTGCTGGGGCCCTAAGCTAACCAGCTGCCTCATATTCAGGGAGGGAAATAGTTTCCTACGAATAAATTTAGAACCAAAGGTACAGGGCTCTGCCTGGGCTGCCTTCCTCAGTGAAGGTGAGGAGGGTGGAGGTGGTGTTTGCCAGGGTAACAAGCCATAAAACATGTAGAGCTGGGTGGGGCTAAGCGGGATGGTGATGACAGACAAGTAACCATGCATGTAGTTGCATAATTGGATGTCTGATGCAGCCCCTTGGTCAACAGCTCCTTGGAGGCTCTTTGCCACTTTAAGGGGCACTTCAACATCCGGTGCCTCCTGTGTTCCTCTCTAGCGCAGCGCCTACAGTGCCCAGTTGTCCTCTGTTGACAAGTCATCTTCTCCACTGACTGTGCGCTTTGTGAAACCAGCTTGTAGCTCATGTATCTTTTTCACTCCCCTGCGTGGCATGGCCCTTGGAACACAGTAAGTGGCAGTGATTGTATGAAGGAAGGAAAGAAGAGAGGAGCTAGAACTGCCTGCTGAGGGCTACAAAGGAGCATCCTGGAATGTCCAGGGTCCTAAAATTTCTTTGCCGTTTGGAATTCAGAGAGAGCTGCACCCATGTGCTGTAAACATATGCCGGACATATCCAAAACTCACCCATTGACCCTCTTTTAGGGATCCCAGGTGAACAGATCCCTGGCCTTACGCAGTAGAACAAGTACATGTGTCCATCAGTTGTGTATTCTGAGCATTGACTGCATGCGAGATGCTGTCAGAAACTGGAGGGAAGCTGGCAAGCGTGAGAGTTGGCTCTGGTGTGGGAGATCACAGAAGTGCACATGGAAAGAAGAGTAATGCTTCCTGGAGAATCCGCTGAGTCTCAGGAGTGAGGTCGTGTGTGTGCAGAGTGGTTGTAAAGAGAGCAGTGCCCTTCGTAATCTCCAGGCTCATGGCCTCTCGCTCCCTATGGCCTTGCCTTTGGATAGAGTTTTTAGAATAGGCTTACTTTTTTGGGGGAACAGTTTTAATTTTACAGAAAGGATTGAGTAAAAAGTACAGAGAGTTCCCATATGCCCCTTCAACATCCCTCAGTTTCCTGTTATTAATATCTTGCGTGAGTATGGTACATTGTTACAATTGTTGAGCCAATGTTGATATGCTATTATTAACTAAAGTCCGTATTTTACATTAGGATTCATTTTTGGTGTTGTGCATTCTATAGATTTGGACAAATATATAATGACATGTATCCACAGTTGTAGCATCATTTAGAATAGCTTCACTGCTCTAAAAATCCCCATGCTCCATCTATTCATTTCTCTCTCCTTCTCTCCCTCTCTTCTCTTCTCCCTCCCTCCCTCCCCCTTTCCATTTCCCTTTGAGCTCCTGGCAACCACTGATCTTTTTACTGTCTCCATGGTTTCGCCTTTTCTAGAATGTCATAGTTGGAATCATACAGTGTGTAGCCTTTTCAAATTGGCTCCTTTCACTTAGTAATATGCATTTAAGCTTCCTCCATGTCTTTTTGTGACTTGAGAGCTCATTTCTTTTATCGCTGAATAATATTCCCTTGTCTGATGTGCCATATTTTGTTTATCCATTCACGAGTTGAAGGACATCTTGGTTGTTACCAGTTGGTGGCAATTATGCATATGGGTATGATTTTCATGTCTCTTTTGGTAGTGTGGCCAAAAGGATATGGCAGTGTGGGGCTGTGTCTTTGGGGGCTGGGCCCATTTACAGAAGGCAAGACTCTAGAATGCTCTTAAGTTTGGCTAACCTGTGGGCCGTGACCAGGCCAGGTGTTGGGGGCGTTAGGAATCTGGATAATATGTGATCCTCCTAGGTTCTTTTTCTAGACCTCATGGTCAACTTGGTCGATTAGGTAATCAATCATTTATTGACATATTAGGTACTGGGGATATAGAGGTAAGTTATTCATGGTCCCTGACATCAAGGATCTCACAGTTTAGTGAGGGGGTAGAATTGCAAAAGAATCATTATATGCTGGTAATATTTAAACAAATACTGTGTGAAAAATTAATGACAATGGCTAATTTGTGGGGTGAAAGACAACCAAAACACCAGACAGCACTGTCATCAGAACTCATTCCAGCCTCACATGGCTAGTGTTACGATGCAGGTGAATACTAGGACTTCCCAGAGAGGGGTTTCAGAGGCTAAGGCAGGCGTGTTCAGGAGGAGTTGGCCGGGCACACAGGGAGGGGGAGAGGGAGGAAGCAGGGAAACCCTGTTCCAGGCTGGAGCCTGAGGCTTCCTCTGACCCCAGATGCTCAAGAATAGCGTTCAGCTGTCTTATGGGCTCCATTTCATGGCAGAGGCTCTGTTTCTGGCAACAATTGCCCATATTCCCCAGTGTCCCATCTCTCGGGGAGTGGCCTCCCCACAAACCCACTTGGCCAAGCTGGAAATCTGAGACTCCTTCACTCTTCACATCCCACGTTCGGCTCTCTCTCTAAATTCTCACATCAACCCTTCACCATCTCTATTGTCTTGTCCCAACTTTGCACAGACTTGCTCAGATGATTCCAGAGCCTTTTAACTGCTTTCCTTCTCCTATCCCCTCCTTCCTCCAATTCACCCACCCTGTCTGGCCGTGCCGGCAGTGAACTTGATAAAACCCTGTCTCATTAAATTCCTTCCCTGCTTCAAATCCCTCCAGCGCCCTCGGTCACTGCCTGAGAGACAGAAAGTTGAAACTCCACAGCATGGCAGCACGAGACCCCACCCCGTGCGGGCTCTCCCGTGTCTCCAGCCTGATGCTCTCACAGCCACACTGAAGTGGTTGTCCTCTTTGAACACACCACTTCCCTTGCAGCCGTCAAGGCTGTATTCTTGCCCTCTTCTCGTCCTCACCTTCCCCTTCTGCACGGCACTTCTCACATGGTTAATTCTTACTTAGCCTTCAAAGTCTGTTCACTGTCAACTAGTCTGAATCTCTACTCTCAGGCCCCAAGTTCACAGGTTTTTCCACTCCTTTTGTGGCCCCTTCCTGTGGCCATTACCTTCTCCTGTGACATTGGGTTGCTTGAGGACATGTCTGTCTCCTCTGCTAGGCTGTCAAATCTTTTGATGGCTGAGTTGTCTTTATTTCCTTTGTAACCCTAGTACTCAGCATAATACCTGCTTAGTAGATAATCAATAAAGGATTATGTTACAAACACATATTTAAAGTGTGATTGCACCCCAAAGGAATTTGGGTTTAAATTCAAACCCGAGCAGTCTTGTCTCATCAGGTCTCATGATCTTGCCATCATTTACATTTAGCCTCTTCACCCTCAGGCTGAATGGGCTACTTTTTGGCTAATTAGGGGTAGGGGGTATCCTCATGCATCCCCCCCCTACTCACCATCATCACCACAGGCTCTTCTCACAGCCAGCCCCCAGAACAAAAGCCCTTGCTTTTGTATGTGTGTGTTTCTCTCTGAATTTACAAGGTGACATAGTAGGATGTGAGTGAGTTTCAATGGCCCAGTTGTTTATTTTCATTGTACAAACAGAACATATGGCTAATTCTATTTCGACTAACCATTTTCAGTTACTCTCCCCCACTTCTGAGAGCCTCTAATCCCAGCCCTGGGGCCAGCAGCTATATCACCTCTTTGGCCTTAGTTTCGTCACCCATAAAATGAAGATGTCAGATTCTATCAAGGATTCTTACCTTGTGGTGTGGTCTGTGGAATCTCCTGAAGGCCCACAGAAGTTTCTGGGTACCCATACCCTCTGAAATTGTAATAACATTCTGTGTCTGAATCTCTTTTATGACTCGTATATGACTTTCAAATGAATCTGTAATTCCAAAAAGCTTAAAAGTTGCTGAAGAATGATGATTTTCGAGTTCTGACCAAGCCAGTGTTTTCACTGAAAAAATAGTTTCTGCTGTCTTTTTTTTTTTTCTTTGAAATTTCAACATGTAATAATGAAGCAGCACTTCAGGTTGAAATGGCTGGGCTTCCCGGTCATCAGTGTGTCATGTGGCACATTTGAATTCATGTGAAGAAGTTCCAGAGTGGAATTCTTTTGACTCACTCAGTGTGACAGTAACTTGGGCTGTGGGCTTCCTGTCTGGGGAAAGGAGCATAATCCAAGGTTGGCCACTGATTTTCTGCAGGCTGTCTATTGTCACATTTCAGAGTTATTCTTTCTTGGATCTCTCTAACTGGTGAGTCTGAAGAGCAAATGTCACAGAGCTAAATCATGGCGTACGAGGGGCTCGCTTCTCCTGGCTACACCTGAAAAATCATGATGTTTGTGTTCTCTATAGCTGTTGCAAACAGATTTTTAAATGTAAGCGTGGACATTTCACCTATGAACAAATCTCTCTCATTGTGACGTTTTCAGTAGCAACCCAAACGAAAAAAGGAAAGTTATTATCTCCCGCATGCAGAGGAGGGACTTCTTGTTCTTGTTCCACGTTTTCCCACGGTGTGCTCAGTGAATGTGTTTAACTCTTGGTGAGGGAAGGGAGTGCTGTAATTATTAGTGTTAAAGTCAGTGATTTTTATGGGCCTGAAAGCGTGATATTCTACATGTATCTTTCACTCTCCCACTTCCCTTGACACACTCTCCGGTGCCTTTGGTTCCTCACTTCCACATTCTTTCACTGAAATAAATGGGTTCTGATTTCTTCACTGCTTCCTTCTAATGTTCTGGTTTTTCTTTCTCCACACACTGAGGTTTCTTCATTGTGCTTTTGGCTGAGCAGGAAGCACAGGAGCCCTTAGCTGTGCTTTTCAGCGCTGATATTTACAGGCCATGCAGGAGGCTTCTTTCCCAAGGACAAAGCAGGAATGGGCCCCAAAGCCCTTTAACTAATTTGCCCTCTACTCCTTGTTATTATATGCTAGCTTAGAATGTAGTACATTAATTGCATCTTTTAAAGGAACATTTCATTTTAAAAGGCAAGAACCATGGAGAGAAAAGATGGGGGGAGTTATAAAAACCTTAACAAATGATGTTCTGATTATACCTCCTTTCCCACCAGAGGTAGGCTCCTAATTGCCCTTCATTCACAGGCTAATAATGCACAAATGGCTGTGCCCCAGGCACATTCAGCTTGGAAGCGGGTGGGAGAATAAATGCACACATTCATTTATTGGCTAAGCAAGGGCTGTGCTTGACCTAAAAATAATGGATGTATAATCAGCCCGCAGCTGCTGGAACGGGCCCTGCCTCTTCCATGGGATCATCTACAGCCTGAGCTCTCAGGAGCTACTGGCCGCCCCTTGGGGCTGTGCTGGTGGGGTAAGGGGGCCCCCTTTGAACACCTCCTGCCTAGCAATCTCAAAGCTTCAGGAGAATGGCAAACCTTTGCTTTTCCAACCTGATCCTAGCCCTACATTTTACAAGTGCGGATTCTGCTTTGAGGTTGACTGTTGTGCTTTTTTTGATATTCACCCAGAAGAGACTCATGTG
This sequence comes from Equus asinus, assembly GCF_041296235.1. Classification (NCBI taxonomy): domain Eukaryota; kingdom Metazoa; phylum Chordata; class Mammalia; order Perissodactyla; family Equidae; genus Equus; species Equus asinus. Next base: position 37,449,445 of record NC_091796.1, on the reverse strand, counting down.
TCACTTCTTACTCACTCAGGCACCTTTTCCGCTGCTGCTCTGCCTTAGTGTTCTCAAGCTGAGTATGGGGTGGCAGGAACTGTCTTCTCCCCTGTACTCTCCCCTGGTAGGAGCTGCACCGCCCTTATTGGCATGTGTTTGTAACTGAGGTGGACAAAGAGTTCTCGAGAAGGGAGAACCTCTGAGCTCCTGGGAGAAGTGGGAGTTTTGTGTACGGGTGAAGACTCTGGAGCTGTCCTCTTGCTGGCTTAGAGTGGGCTCTGGGCCCTTCCCCTTGCTCTGCATTTGGGGTCTTCTTGCTTTTTGTATTGCTTGACTTTCAGGCAATGGGCACATGTGGAATTCCCTCTCTTGGGACTTGGAACCCATTAGGACAGTCTACACAGTATATCAGGTGTAGTTGAAGAGGCAGAGGACCTCCAAGCCCTGTTCCACCATCCACAGGCTGAAGCCAAGTGTACACCTGCATCTGCACACACACAGACTCACAGACACATGTGCAAGACCCACACACAGCAGGGGCTGCAGACTCTGATGGAAGAATAAGGGAGCATCGCGGTTATCAGTCATTTGTCACCAAGGAAGCCTTGCATACATCACGTAACCCAGGAATGGGAATCACACCTGAATTCTACATAGACAGACTGCTTCTAAAGAAGGAATGATTGATGTACAATAGGGAATGCATCCAAGAGCCACGTCAAGCATACCCTTGGGAATACCTTGGAAGCATACCTTGGGCCCTGTTCCTAGGTGAACCCTTCATACTCTAGTCTAATGGGCCTGCACAGCCGTGACAAGGCCTGGATGTTACACAAATGGAAAACCCAATTTCTTGAACTCAGGAGTGGCCTCCAGCAGTTACAGCTCCAGAAGAGACCTCCCATGGTGCAGCTAGCCCTGCAGCAAGGAAGCCAGGACCAGGCTGTGGGAAAGGGTGCTGCTCCTTTGGCCTGTGTAGGCCGCTCCTGAGCCACATCAGAGGGCTTTCAGTAGTCGTTGGTTTGGGGTTTGGGCGTGATATCTGACGTGGTGGAGTGTCTGCTGGCTCCTCCTCCACCAGCAGGAATTGTGCCTCTCATAAAATGACAAATTATGTGTCATTTATAAACATCCTTGGTCCCTAATCCTTCCTAACCTCTAGGTAAACAGCGGTTTCTCCTAAAATGTATTGTAAGAATCAACAGAACAAGTCAGGTTGGGCATAAAGACTTTTTGGTACCACTATGTTTTAAAAGTAGATGGCAACTTTGAGTTTTAATTAAGCACTGTGCTTTCATTTTATTTCATGATATTGGCTCTTTGTAGAGAGATAGTATCAACTATTTTATTCCAAAAGCAGCACTCTAAAGTAATATCTCTTTGAATGAATATTTGGTTATTTTGGTTTTAACCACAGTGTTGTTTACTGTGGTATTGTTTTCATATGATATAGGGACCAATGCATGATATTTGTTAAAATATTGATTGTAGAGAGAAAGGAAAGGTTTGTAGTACTTTGAGAGAGGGTATCTTTGTCCATAAAAATGGAACTTAACTGCCTGTCACTTTTATGAAGGGTAAAGAAAAAAAAAGAAAAAGCTACAACTTAACAGATGCCAGATGAAAAGATTTCTGATCTAGACCTCACCTAGTGCTTTATAGCATATGGAATTAAAAAGCAAAGTATTTTAAAGGACATTTCAGCCAAAATATGTAATAGTCTTAAAGATTAGCTGATCTCTTGAGCTTTGATAATAAAAAAAAAAAACTACTTTAAAATTTGTGAATCTCTCTGTGAAGTTTGTAGTGATAATTCTCTTGCATAAAAGAAAGATTTGGGAGCTTTACTATTTTATTATTCAGCTTTGTTTGGAATAGATAATTGTTTAAACTAATAAAATGAATAAATTTTTAAAAAAATTAAAGACAATTGGGATAGAAAGTACTTACTCTTGAAATAGAAATTATAGTTTGTTCTAATTAAAAGAGATTTGCCAAAAAAAGTAAGGGGAGAATTTTTTGGCATCACTCAAAGATAACTTTGGCATTTGTACAAGGATGTTTCTCATCAAAGGGTGAGAAGGCGCTGTCAGGCCTCCCTGAAGTCTTCTGTTCTAGTGCCACTGAAGAGTCATTTGTGATATCCTAGAGATTAAAAATATACCAATTAAAAGATAGAGATTGTCAGGTTGGATAAAAACAAGTTGCAACTATTTCTACAGAAAGCTCAACATAGATAGATTAAAAAGAAAAGGATGGAAAAAGATACACCATGCCAACCCTAACCCAAAGTGACCATGTTAGTATTAGAAATGTAGACTTTAAAACAAAGAATATTGCCAGGGATGAAGAGAGACGTTACATAATGATAAAAGGTCAATACACTTAGAAGACATAGCAATTCTAAATGTGAGCGCACGTAACAACAGAACTTCAAAGTACCTAAAGCAAAAACTCATAAAGCTGAAAGGAGAAATAGACAAATCCACTATAATAGTTAGAAATTTCAACACTCCTCTCACAGTAATCCACAGAAACTCATAGAAGAATATAGAAGGACCTGAACAACACTAGCACTCAACTTTTGTTGTTAGTGCCGTCAAATCTGTTCCAACTCATAGCAACCTTATGTACCGCAGAGTGGAACCTTGCTCCATCTTTTTTGCACTATGGTCACATCTCCCAGTGCTATATCAGACCATAGTTTGCTCCTATTCTTAGGGTTTTCATGGCCAATTTTATCAGATCATTACTCAACTTGACCTAGTGGATATTTATAGTACAGTCCACCCAATAACAGGAGAATATGCATTCTTTTCAAGTGTACTTGAGACATTCACCATAAACCATATTCTAGGCCATAAAATAAACCTTAATAACTTTAAAAAAATTGATACCATACAAAGTGTGTGTTTTTACCATAAAGAATTTAAACTAGATATCAATAACAGAAAGATATCTGGAAAATCCCCAAATATTTGGAAGTTAAACAATATGCTTCTAAATAAACCATAGGTCAAAAATCACTGGATTATTTCCTTTTGAATTGAATGAAATATTCAACATTCATTGAATTTTGAATAGAATGAAAATGAAAATGCAATACATCAAAATTTGTGGAATGCAGCTAAAGTAGTGCTTAGAGAGGTATTTATCGCATTGAATATTTATATTAGAAAAGAAAAGTCTCAAATCAATTATTTGTTTCCACCTTAAGAAACTAGAAAAAAAGAGCAAATTAAACCAAAAGCAAGCAGAAGAAAGGAAATAATCAAAGAAACAGAAATCAGAAAGAAATGGAAAAAACAATGAAATCAAAAGCTGATTCTTTGAAAAGATCAATAAAATTCATACATCACTAGCCAGACTGACCAAATTAAAAGGAGAGAAGACACAGATTGCCAATATCAGGGATAAAAGAGAAGAGTTTGCTATAGTCACTAAAAGAATGATAGGGAATATTAAGAATAACTTTATGCTCATACGTTTAACAACTTAGATGAAATAGACAAATTCCTTGAAAGACACAAATTACCAAAGTTCATTCAAGAGGAAATAGATAATCAAGATAGCCCTAAATTAATTTAAGAAATTGAATTCATCCTTGAAAACTTTCCACTAAAGAAAACTCCAGGCTCAGGTGGCTTCACTGGAGAATTCTGCCAAGCATTTAAGGAATAAACATTACCAAGTCTACACAAACTCTTTCTGAGAGTAGAAGAGGGGAGATTACTCCCAAGTGATGAGGTCAGCATTGCCTCAATGTCAACCCCATTACAAGAAAACAAAACTACAGATCAGTATTTCTCATGAATATAGATGCAAAAATCCTCCACAAAATACCAAGTGTTTCTTAGCTAAATTTTTTCTGTTTTAAAAACTGATTATTTTAATGATAGAACACAACTAACCATAATCTTTATTCATATGAATCAAGAGCCATGACAGATCACTGGTAGCTAAGGAGACCCTGTGATATTGTGAATTCTCTTAAAACGTATTTCTGCTTGTCATCGGGTGGTTCATAAGCAAGAAAATCTTATTACCTAACTAGCTTATAAAGCAAACCGTATTACCTTATAAAGAGGTACCTGGAATTGATTCTCTTCTGCTGATGTTCTTCCGGGATGGGATAAATCTGCCCCTCTTCTTCAGGGTATATGTAGCCCCATGCTTGTATCTTATAGCTTTATTCTTATTTATTAGAAGTGGTACTGGCAAAAAAACAAAGTCTGTGTCTCTGGGATTTGAGAGCTCCAAGATGTTAGCTATAGAACTGAAGAAGTGATCCCCCCAGGAACCTGGGTTCTGCGGAGTGATGTAGTTCACTCCAATACATACTCATGTGTTTGGAGGCCATGCAGACATATCCTTCTTATAACCAGACTTCAGCCAACTCCTTCAGATCTGCGTGTTCCCTGCCTTCCCACTCAAGTCCGTGCCACTCACACAAGAGGAGAATGTGGCTCTGTTCGTTACCCCCCAAAGGCTGGAGTTGAAGCCCAGGGTGGCCGGCCACCTGCATGATGTTGCTTTGAACTCTTATTCTATCTAAATATTTTAAGTTAAGTTTTTATCCAACTCCATCATATCAGTGTTTGATTTAACACAAAAGCCATTTCATGTAAATCTATTGTTATCTGTTCCCATTTTATAGATGGGGCGTCCAAGGCTTGGAGAGGTAAAGTACTTTGCCCAAGGTCACATAGCTAGTAGGTGGTGACACCAGGTTTGAAATGCAGGCCGTCTCATTGCTTAGTCTTTGCTCTTCACGGGTCCACTCTTCATTACTGAATCCCCAGTGCCTAGAACAGTGCCTGGCAGGTACTCAGTAATTATGTGTTGGATGATGTACACTGGGGTGGTCTGGCATCCGGTATTAGGAACCCAACCCTAGGCACATGAGCCATCTGGGTCAGGATCAAGCTTGGGTTCTGGGAAGAGCAGCAGATCCATGCTCCCGGGCCTCCTGCATACATCAGGAGAACTAGACTCTCCCTTCCTCCTGTGTGCTTTCAGCGCTTTGTAGTGCTGCCCTACTGGCCAAAGAGTAATTGTGGCATACTCATCTTTATGTCTTGCTGCATTGTGACCTCTAGAGGATGGGTCCTGGGTCGAGTTCATCTCCTTATTCACAAGGCCTAGCCCAGCTAGTACACGTTAAATGTGACTGATTGAGCTGTGGGTTATAGAAGTTGATAGGAATCTTGAGCTAGAGAATACAGAGGCAGGGCTCCTCCATCTGCCTTGCTCAGAGCCAGGGCCCATCCTTGAACACGAGTGAGAGTCCAGGTACAGGCAGAACTAAGGCTGGGTTCCTGCCTAGAGGGCCGTCACTGAGGGAGTCAGTCAGTCCTTAGAGCCACCATGCTGCCCTTGGGTCTCTTGAGGCAACCGTCATACCCCAGGGAAAAGGAGGTGCTGCAAAGCTTTCCGAGCCCAGCTGCAGAGAGCATGGTGGTGCAGGGGCTTTGAGGCAAGGAAAGAGGGAGGTGGAAGGAGGAATTGTGTTTTGGCTGTGTTCAATTTCTGGATATAGTTGGCTATCAAGTGTAATAGTCTATATACAGCTGGAAATAGAGATCTGGAGAGAGGGAGGGAGGGGGATGGGCATCATTCTCCACAACTTACACCATCCCCCCTTCCTTCTACCTCTAACAGACCAGACTGTTCTTTGTATTATTGGAGGCGAAGTCTGTGTCCGAAATGAAATGAATTCTGTTCACTCACCTTTCCAGTGGAAATTCTGTAATTGTTCATATCCTCTCTGTGTTTTTACCATCTGTTGAGTCAGTTTAATTAATTTTGTATGTTGTTTCTTTATTTCAGAAAAACTGTACAACTCCAGTGGACGAGATTTAAGAAGAGCCCTTTTCTCCCTGAAGCAGATCTTTCAGGTAAAAAAGGAAACAAGTGCTCAAGTCCTGTCTTTTGCATTGCTTGTGGAATTAGATACAGACAAGTTTGTACCTTTTCCTGGTTACAGAAAGAAAAGTCTCTTTAGATTACAATGTAAATTAGGTCAAATTATCAGTTCAGAATACTTTCAACATATCAAATATTTCAAACATAGTAAAGACCAGTTGATCAAATCATAATTTTTCCATATTTACTTCAGGTTTTTAAAAACAAAAACCTATGAAGGGTGTAATTAGAGTCTTGTTTTCGCTCCCCAATACCAACCATCCTCTTCTTACCCCAGGGCCAGGTCCCCTCTCTCCTGATTGTCGAATTTGGTGTTTTTCATGCGCGTGCTTATTTCTGTACTGATGATGAATATTCAACAGCGATATGTGATATTCCTTCATATTAACTTTGTGTGTATGTTACTATATTGCATATATCATACTTCAGCTTACTTCTTGAGAGCTGGGTAGACGTAGGCATGAGTGATGTAGCTCCAAGTGAATATTCCATTATATGAATAAAGCACAAATTGCATTGTTCATTCTTTTGTTGGCAGACAGTTTGGTATATTTCCAGAGTTTTGCTGTTATAAACCATGCTACTAGAGACATGTTCCCTTGTGCATATGTGCAAGTCCTTCTTTCAGGTTCTATGTTATCCTTCTCTTGTAAGCCTCCCCTCTGTCCCTGTCCTGAGGAAGTCACAAGCCTAGTGAAGCAGGCTAGGACAGGTGTGCAGACAAACCCGAGACTGTCACCCACATGAGACTGCAGAGGAGAGAGAGTAAGAGCCAGGGTTGGAGAACGAGGCCTCTGTGCCTGGGCAGGATCAGGAGATGGCTTCATGGAGAAGGGGCATTTGCACTGAGCTTGTGTCTGTGTGCGTTCCTCGTTCTTTCTGTTATGATTTTGAACTCCAGAGTATATTCCACTTCTCTTCAGTTCCTGTCTTACCCACATCCTTAAAGGATTTTCTTTGTCAGTGAAGGTTCTAGCCAGAGTGGCAATCCCCTTCACGGATGTCTTCCTGTCTGAGAGGGAACAGACAAAAGGGCAGGCCAAAAATCCATCCCAACTGCCTGTCCTCCTCCCATTCTTCCTTAAACATGTTCAACATGCCTTCATCTTTTTTCCAGCATAGAGTCCCTTCTCAATGTCAACATTTCTGGAAATGAGTTCTCATTTCTCTTCTTCTGACAGCTACAAGTGTAAACTTATCTCATCATTACTCCCTCATGTCACACATCTCAGAAATGCCTAGGGGTTTGGGGTCTGCCTTGGTTCAGGACGTTTCTTCTGGGAAAATTGCAGCAGTTGTCCATAGACGCTGCCTGCTTTTGGTCCTTCCCAACTCAATCCATTCTTTAGCGTCTTGCCAGAGGGGTTGGAGGAAGTCATTCTCTTGCTGGTTCCATGTAGCCTTCTGGGTTACATCTGAATTTCTCCATATAACATTGAGGCCCTTGTGGATCTGGCCTCTGTTGCCTACCTCTGTGGCCTTGGCTGCATCCTAAGTTCCACCCATGATTGCATTCCAGGAGCGAGCCGTGCCCTTTCTCTTCTGCACTTTTGTCTCTGGACCTATTCTGTCTATCCCAGAGTGCATTGCCATCCCACATCCAGTCTCCACGTCTCTTAGTTTTCCTCCTGGTATCTCCTCCTGCTACAGATTGTCTCCCTAAATAACTCCTCACCACAGTCAGGATCCCTCCAAATACTTCTAAAGTTCCCTGTGCTTACCTCTAGTGTAGAACATGAGATACCACATGGCACTTGTCTGCTTCTAGTCGTCTGTCAGCTCTCTGGATTTCATCACTGGGTCTTAGGGGCCTAGCACAGTGTCTGGTGCCACTTACACAATAGATGAATGGACTGGGAGGATTGAATAGTCTTCCAGCAAATGTCTGTCTTCAGTCTTCCCTGTCTCTAATTTAGTAAATGCTTTGTTGACTAATTACTTGTCCCAAAGTCCCACTTCCCATTTATCCATCTGTGTCTCTCTGTTCCTTAGCCAAATGAAACAAAATTTCTTCACCCTCCATTATGTCCTCCTCTTGAACTCAGGTCCCTGACTGCAGTCAGGCTGCGCTCTTACTGTGCCACCAGAGAGCCATGTCAGTGCCACTCCTCACCCTAACTCATTTGGTCCCTCAGTCTGCCTGCTGTTTCTGTTGTTCAGCTTTGACTTCTTTCAATATCTGTTTACCTCACTGAGTATCCAGTTAGTGGTAAAACCATGCAGAGAAGAGCTATTCCAAGCCACTTTAAAACACTGTAATTTGTGCACCTTGACTAGGATATAATCTAAGAACAAAAAGAACCATGCATACACAAAAAATCAGCTGTTTGCGATAATCACATTGCTGGTGGTAGTGTCAATATTGCCATTCTGAGACGTGTGTGTGTGTGTGTTGTTCTAATAGAGCTCTTAAGGATTAAGACTCTTCATATGTGGGAGAGAAGATAGAAAAGTAGAAGAGGTTAAGTTAAAAACTCTGTATTCCTGAATTTAATTGGAATTATCAGAATGAACCCATGGTGTTTATTATCTTAACAACAACAAAAAGCAAATAAGCATATTTGCAGTACTAAGTTTTCTGAAAAGGACTAGAAGCAATGATCAACCCATCAGCACTGAGACTGTGGTCTTAAAATACCAAAAGGAACCAGCGCTCCTTGGAGAAATAGCTGATTCCAAGTCTGGAGTAGGAAATGGATAAAATAAACTTGGAACATCTTATCATACAGATAGCAAGGAAGCTGTCACATACTACTAGGATTATTGCCAAAAGAACTCAGGAGCATGTTAAAGAATCTTCCACTGGCTGGCTAAAGATGGGACAATAAAGATCGATAGCATCAATAAGGATGATAATTACAATGAATTGAAATACATCAAGTAAATTTGCATTGATGAGTTCATAACGATATGAAAAAACAACAATGAATTGGTCACTGTTGGGAGATGCTAGTGAACCAGCTCATTATTTTGAAAATGGGTAAAGTTTTAGAATCTCCCATTTATCTTAACTTTTCCTATATGAACTTTAGGATAATCAAACAGTAGTTGAAGGAATATTTTGCTTATAAAAATATTCTAGCTAATAAGTAAGAAGTGGTAATAGAATTAGAATATCACAAATTTTCATCCCCAAATGAATTAATGGTTTTAAGTGTTGAGCATCAGGACCTGCTGACATGATGGAAATGAGATACAACCAGATGTTATGTGCCTCCTCATGGAAATACACACTACCATTGATGATGTGGTCAAGCCAACAAAATCAACCCTGGATCTGATCATGCCTCTATATGCAGTAACCAATTTATAAATGAGTTAGGAGAGAGGCACCCATTAAACTACACCACAGGGGTGTAATCAAGAAAATCCAGACTGTGAGCTATTCTACAGGATAAATGACCTAGTTTCTTCAACACATAAATTTCGAGGGAAAAAAAAGATGAATTAAAAGACATTTAAAATTTATATCAACTAATTGCCACATGTAGATCTTATTTAGATCCTAATACAGAGTGTGAAAAACAGTATTTATGAGACAGTTGGAATTTTCATCACTGACTGGACGTTTGATAAAAAGAAAGTACAAATTTTTTATTATGAGTGCATAATTTTTTAAAAAGTTCTTATATTTGGGGGAATGTTTCTGGATTAAATGCTGTGATGTCTGGGATTTGCTTCAAATTAGTATGGCAGCAGACAGTGGGATGATAGATGAAACAGGATTGGTGTGAATTGATTGGTATCTGGGGCTCACTAACTTATTTTGTCTTCTTTTGTATATGTTTAAAGTTTTCCATGGTGAAAAAGGTAAAAATAAAACAAACATGTTTAGGGTCTTGTTGCGCATCCCCTCACCAAGCTTGTTCTGTGGTGTTGGCTCTCTCAATTCTCAGGGATGCTGCTACTACCATTTATTCATCAAACAAACAGTTTTGAGCATCCTTTGTTGGCGTTATGTAGGCAAGGAAGAAGGTGCTTGCTACCAGAAGTTTGTAATCTGTTTGGAAGACCACACACATGTGCACAAAACAGCTCTAAGCCACAAGGCAGGGATGCATTGGGTATTGAATGGATTACACAGGCTGATCACTTTCTCCCACACCCACAGGTCTGCATCTCCATCATGTCTTACGTTTTCTAGATGTGGAGGTTCTTTCTGGAACTAGACCTGTAAGGGTGTAAAAGAAAAAAAACCAGAGCCATTGATTGTTTGAACTGAGTTGAATATTCCTTGACTAATAGGCATAAAAAATGATCACAGATTATTAAAGTATGGCTATTATAGAAAATTCTGAAATGCAGGATAATCCTTTGTTAGTGTTAATATTTGATTTCATTCTAGTCAGAAACCATTGTTTTAAAAACCATTTATTAATGCCTATATATTATAGGGTATGTGTTCAAAATCTAGTAAATTGCCAATTCAGAAGGTAGTCTCCACATTTATTATCCATAAATTTCTCTTTCGTCAGTGCCTTATCTACCTATGTGCATACATTTTAGTTAGGGTTCTGAATTATTTTTATAAACACTGTCTCCCTGTCCAGTGTGTTTTCCAAATGCCTTTGCCAGACGGTCCCCTCTCTGCTGTATTAATATTAGCGATTAGCTTGAGTGGTTTCTTGAGAGCTTGTTCTCACTTTTTCACCATGAAGTCATGTGTAAAACCTAGTTTTAGTTAAAGTAATAAACATTTGTTACATGCTTGGAAAAACTCTCTGACTAGACATGAGCTCATCTAAATGTTCGCTTTTCACATATGTTGGTGGAAAAGGATATGGATGGAGGGAGAATTATTTTTTATTTCCTTTATACATACGAGTGTAAAGTAATTTTCCAAAAACTCAAGATATTGTCCCATTTTCTCTTGCTTCCAAAGCCATGATTATCTTAAAGTCTGAGTTAACACAGCTGTCTCTCATTACCTTCGGGGCAAGCGTTGCTCACTCCCTCCCCCCATGCCCTCTGAACGTTGAACGTGCTTTCTTGGTTCAAAGGGAGCCTCTGCCTGGCTTGCCCACATTTCGCTCAAGTCCTCCATCCATATAATTGGAAAATGCCATAAAATCAAAATGAAGGGCTGATTTCATATAGGGACAGGAGAATTATGCCAGTTCATCTAAATTATTTTTTTCTTTTTTGGAGATAAACCACGGTTGCTGACCATTTCTATAACAATAACCTTTCATTATTCCATTAAGCTTTCTACTATTTACATCACTGAGGTTTTGAATTTTTACTCTGTTGTTAGAATTGAAGGTGAATGTTCCAGCCTTATCCGAGTTGTATTTGAGACAAGTCACTGTCCAACTGAGAAAATCTCCTAAAACAGTAGTGGAAAAATCCCTCTCATAGAACTTGATATTGCAGGAAAATGACTGGGCTTGGGGGCTGGCTGGACATCAGTGATCTTGGTGAAAGTTTTGCCACTCTTGAGTATTCATCTGTAAAGAGAAGGTAGGATTCGATCAGTAGTCCTAGAATTGGCTGCCCTTTAGGATTTGCTGGGGAATTTAACAGCAAAGCCTGGGCCCCACCTTAGAAATTCTGATTAAGTCCATCTGGATAGGGTTCTGCTTCTTATTCCTTTTTAAAGCTCCCCAGATGATCCTAATGTGAAGGAGTCAGGAGTGAGAACCATCTGAACACCTCGGAATCACCCGGAGGGCTTGTTAAACCCAGATTGCTGGGCCTCACAGTGGTTTCCTCCCTGATAAGTCAGATGTGGGGCCAGATAGTTTGCGCTTTTAACAAATTCCCAGATGATGCTCATGCTGCCCGTGCTTTTGGAGACCTGTCTTTGAGAAGCCCTGGATTAGATGAACCCTGAGAGTCCTTTCATGTCCTGCCTTCTGTGGTGGGGTCTGCAGGCTGGCCGAGGGGCCTCTTTTGACGGGTGGTATGGCTGCTGCAGAGGTATGACTGATGCTGCGCTCTGCCTCCTTGCTTGTCCTGAAGGCAGCACAACTTGGTTGGTGGAGAAACTGCTTCCTTACTTTCTCAGATACAAGACTGTCCTTAAGAGCCATCTTTTGGAACACATAAGTTGCTTTGAATCCTGCACTTCATGGTCTGTGTTGCAATGGAATGTTTCCTGTTGTTAAAACCCAGCAAGCTTCATGTGGCCAGTCCCTAGGGACCTGTGGGGGAGTGGAGCCGGGTGATTTTTGAAGAATGAAAAACAGAACACTATAAATATTCCTGACGGTCAGGGGATTCATTTGCTTTATCTTTATTAGATTGCCCAGAAGGCAATAATTGGTCTTTGGCAAACAACAATGTGAAGACTGGTTGTAAAATTCCTCTGGCAACAGTTAAGATGCTTCATTTGAATGGAGCAGAACAATCTTTAGAGGTCGGTCTGGCTTCAAAGGCTTGTGCATAGTTTTAACAGCACAGCCTGGATGGAGGATGGACTGGGACAGTGTTTGAAGTCTTTTTTTTTTTCCCCCTTTCCCGCCAGGATGACAAGGATTTGGTGCATGAATTTGTAGTGGCTGAAGGTCTGACGTGTTTGATCAAGGTGGGAGCTGAGGCAGATCAGAACTATCAGAACTACATTCTGAGGGGTAAGTTGTGACGGCGCGGGCAGCCGGCCCCTGCTGCAAGGGAGGTCTGGGGTCACCTCCAGGAACGTCAACACTGAGAGCTTTTTAGAAGACTTGGATTATGGAATCAGGTGCTGAAGACACCCTGGAGCAAACGAACCTTCATCAGGTTTTATCAGTTCCCAGTAACTGATTCGTGACCGAGCTAACCGTATTGACTTTTACCTGAAGTCTCTTCCTGGTTATTGAGAAAAAAGAACGTACGACACACTAGGTTCTTTATAGTCTGTTTTATTTGGTGAGGAAAGGGACACACTAAGTGGGCTTGGGTAAAGCCTGCATTTCAGCAGAAAGCCACCCAGAACAAAAGAGGCCGCTTTATTTCCCAGGAAAATTTTTTTTCTCCGACTTGAGTTATCACTGGGTCACTTGTCAGAAGTGCACATTCCTCAGCAGGTCCTACTCTTTCTGTCTCAGTAGGTCTGGGTGGGCCTAGAATTTGCATTTTAAGGAATGATTCTGAAAGCTAGCTCGATTATTTCATTTTTTGTAAAGTGACCCACGTGTAGAGTTTGAAACACTGATTACTGTTCCAGTTCATAAAGTTAATGCTCTTTTCATAGTTATAGTATTTTTGTGCACCTTCATATAATTAATTTTATTTGATCCTGTAAAAAAAATGCATAGGCAGGGCAGGAATTATTGGGTTGAACCATATGAAATTGCTGCTATCAACAGTTTTGACCTAGAAAAGGAGAAATTTAATATATAGTTCAATATCTACTTCATTTTACAGTTGAAAAATTTGAGACTCAACGAAGTCGAGCATCGCTTCCTCCTCTGTGTGGTCAAGCAGGGGCTGTGCCCAGGCACTGGGGCACATGGAGCTGATCAGGGTTCTGTTCCCCCTTCTGCATCTATGCCTGTAACCCCACAACTCTACATTCTGTGTTCATATAAGGAAAAAAAATACCTCCTTTTTTTTTTTTTCCTCTTGAAGTGTGAGTTAATATCAAATGTCAGTGGTTGGAGTTGAATGAGACAGGCAAATGAAACAGTCTTCCACAGTTCCCGTTGTGTTTTGCCCTGAGAAGATTCCTTATGTTCTGTGTTGTTACCCAGCACATCAAACTCTGAGTCCTTCCCCCTTCTCCCCACTCCTGGAGAGCCACTGTAACAGAAGGCAAAAGGAAAAGAGAAAACTTAGGGCTCATGTAGAAAAAATTTCAAGGACGTATTTTCAAGTCAGTGTTAATCATTTCCTTTCATTTTGATAACTGCCAAATGCGTGTGTGAGAGAGTTCTTCAGCCTCTTCTTCTGCTCCGTGGTATCTGTGTGGCTGAGGAGTCACCTTCTGTTGTCCACCTTTAATCTTTTCCTGGGTGTGAGGTAGATCCTCACTACAGATTGTTAGTAGAGATGCTCTGTGGATGAATTTTGTGATTTTTATCCTCAATATAATTAAGACATTTACATGGAAACTTCTGAGGTATGTGTAGATAAATTAACCGTAAACTTTGTCCTGCTGTGTTGCATCCTAACACAGCTCTTTCTGTGTCTGAAGAGATGGTGCAAGCCTTGATGCTCATCCTCGTATTCCATGCACACTGGTCCAACACCTGGAGTAGGGGATGCACGGAAATAAGGGTGGAGAACTTCCTCTAGTTTACTTTCCAGGTCCCTTATACTATGGATGCTCAGTAAATTGAACCACATGGAAGGAAATATACCTAAAATTGCCTAATTCTGAATAGGGGATCCAAACAGACTATATTTTTTTGTTATTTTTAAAGTATACATCATTTTAACTTTACAAAACAAAGTCTTCTCCACTGGGTGCTTACATGCGCACATGTGCTTGTACACACACACACCCCCACACCCACCCACATGCCCACACCCCTCTATGGAGCTAATATTATAACCATCTTCATGTTTGTCTTTATTCTTCTGACCCTCATCTAGGAGTGTATATGTGTGCTTTTACAGTGTAATCATCAGTGTAAGCATCTATATTCATCTACATTCAAGGATGGGGATGAGGGGATGGCTCTGCCAGCTGTGGTCAGTCCTCTCTTATGAATAAAGCAAAATTCTTGTCAGCAACCTCCTGAAGACTTTCCATGGGTTAGAAAAGGGTCATGTGACCACCTGTGGCTGCAAGGGAGGCAGGTAGAGTATTTGGCTTGCTGGACTTTGAAGGGAGGCAGCAAGAGAGAAAGGTGTGGCTTTGGCCTGTGGGTTACCAGTGCCTGCCACATAGAGGGAGTTAAGAGGGAAACACTCAGCCCAACTGAGAAGGCCTGCTAGTGAGCAGTATTGTGGTGGTGGTGGTGGGAGTTGGTGTAGGTGTCCCCGCTGCTGAGGGTATTGTCGAACAGGAGGCAGTAAGTGAGCTCAACGTCTGCACAAGGCCCTAAATGGTGAATTGTGTGAATCGTACTTTCTGGCAATGAAAGATGGTATTGACGTAGAATACGTCAGCTAAGCTCTCTACCTCAGTGAATGCTTATTGTTAAGCTTGCAGTGGTTTATTAATTTGCAGTGTTCTGATCTTCATCAGAAAGGGGGCCAAAGGCAAACACCAAATGTTTAGGAGTCAGAATGCCCGAGCACAACCAGGGGTGATCCCCGTCCAGCACCTGCTACTTCTCTGGCTGTGCAGAAAATGCCACTGAGGTAAGACGCTCACTCTAGACAGCTCTTCCTAAAGTGTGAGGAGGCTCACGTTTCCATTGCCACTCCTAGGACCTTGCCGTTAGATTTTGCTTTTCCAGGGGTGTCCATTTATTGGAGGCCAGAAGGCTCCCCATGTGTTACCTGGAAAACAAGCAAGTGCTCGCTCCTATTCAGGTTACTACAAGACGTCCTGCTTTCCACGCACTGGAGTGCCTTTGCATGCCTGCCCCACTTCAGCTAAGTCTCAGAGGACTTGGGGTAACACTGGGCACTGTGTGCAAACGTCAGCATATTTTGGTGTATCTGACCGAGGCCCATGCCAGGAAAGTACCTCTGAGGGATGTAAATGACAGATTTCTTAGGGGTGTGACTTTCGTGTTTTTATACAAGGAAGCTATTGTTTTTCCTAGCGCATGTGTGGAGTCGCCCCTTCCTGACTTTGAAGACTTCTTCTCATAGAGGCTTTTTTAGGTTATGATCAGCTGCCGGCAGCCACCAGATATTTGCAATCAAGGACAACCTTTGAATTGCCTCTTTGTTTGTCCAACCCTGTTTTAACCACATTACCTTAGGTGAGGTATGATGAAGCCAGAGGCAGATCAAGAGAGAGAAACTGGAAGAGGTTTACAGTTTTGTAACTCACCATTCCCTGGGGAGAACACAGCATGCCCCCCAGGGGTTGGTCATGAGGCAGAGGGAGAGGGCAGCCACCTTTGCTGTGATTTCCACTGGGTGAGCAGGCTTAGGATGGGCTAGTTTGAATAATTTCAGTGGGCCCTAAGTCGTAGGGTCTGTCCCTGGCTCTCTGGTACCTGGCACTAGGGTGACTGGGGGGTGGATGTAGAGGCCTGGAGTGTGAGAGCCTGTCATGGCAGGTGGTTGGAGGTGTGACTTGGTGAGCTGCTGGAGAAGAGAACTGACTGACCTGTAGCCGGGGCCTCAAAACTGGGCCAAGACAGTGTTGAAAACACTAGATTACAAACTGTAAGGTGGGTCAATGTCGAAGTGCTGTGGAAGAGCGTGCCCTTCGTGCAGTGACCTCAGGAACTCCACTCTGTGGGACCGTGTGTGAGGCCCCAGATCCAAGGGAAACACCAGCATTCGGAGAACCCAGTCCTTTCCACATCTGCTTTTAGGACTTGTTTAATTTATCTTTACTTTTGTACTCAGCCGTCTGTCAGCTCTTTCTCTACGGTCCGGGAATCTGTTGCTTTCAGTCGAGGATGTATCTGCAGAGAGGTAAAGCTAGGTTTTGAGTTACGGTGTAGTCAAACGTGCTCCAAAAATGTGAGCCGGCTGCTGGGAAGAGGCCTTAAATGCACAACATGTAGAAATAATATTTATCTGACTTATTATTCTTGGATGGTTCTAGCTAATGATCTAAAGTTTTTCTTGATAGCCAGTATTTAATATAAATCTACTGTGGAATTTTGTACCTCACAATTATTGTTATTGAAGTGGGACCCAGTGTGGTATATTCCTGGGAACTTAAGCTTTCCACACACATACTGAGCCTACGCTCTGGGCCACGTCAGGCCTGGGAGGTGTGATGATGAGTCCAAGATACAGCCCTGACCTGGAGAAGCTCTCTGGGAGGCGGTGCATGTGGCCCATTTTATCTGTTGTATCACATATGGCTTACATGTTTAGAAATTGCATATAAGTGGTATGCTTTGGGGGAGAAAAGAGAAAGTGATAAGTACAGTCAGTAAGCCCAGCTGCCTTTTCTGGCTGTACCTCAAGGGAAACTACCTCTGAAGGGCTAGTTTTACATGGAGAAATTTGATTTGATCATTTCACCTAAAGCAAACTACCCATTAATCATAAAATGCATTAGTCATTATCAGAGCTGGATAAGATCTTAGAACTCTTTTAACTCAACCTTTTCATTTCAAGAGAAAACTGCAGATAATTTGTTTGTCCCTATGATGTTTTAAAAAATGTTTTAATGGTTGTCAACCTTTACAAATTGGGAGATTTGACATTAAAAAATCCAGATTTCAGGCTTCTTTGGACAAACCAGAACCAGAGAATTTCAGTGCCTTGCCAAATATTACTTAACTATATTCCACCATAGGAATAATGTCATGCATCTTAGGGGCTCTCTTAATGAGGATCAGGACTTCTGGTCAGATGATTTTTGTCAGCATCTACATCACCAGGAACAGAAATAGTGTAGACAGCACAGAAAGAGAATTTAGGATGTTAGAGAGAAGGTGGTAGCAAAAAATGATCAAATGGTGATTAAACCAATATCCTCCATCCCAGAAAAACTTAAAAAAATTTGTGTTTTGGCATTTCAGAAAAAAACGAGGAGAGCAGAGGTTGGGTTCAGACTATAGATGGAGGAAGGTGTGGGGGGTCAACCTGGACCCAAGGTGAGGAGGTAGGAGCAGAAGTGGGGAGCTGCTTCCTTCCTGAATGGAGGTCAGGTCCTTTGCTGCTGTGTTTTCCACTGTCAGGCCTGGCCTGACTCTCCTCTGCCCACTTACAATGGTCCTGGGGCCCACCTGACTGACTTGGAAGGAACTTTCTCTCTCTTGCATCTTTTTGGGAGCTTTCTGTCCTCGGTCAGGGATCAGTCATGGCAGCTGCATGGCCAGGCTTTGGTGTGGATGACACAACTGCACAAGTGTCCCAGTGGTGTCTATCGCCAGCCCCAGGGGGTAAAGGTCAGTGTCTAGGATGGAGTCCTTCCTCACCTGATATCTCTCTTCTTGCTGAGTCGATGTGACAGGGGGCTATTCCCAGTAGGAAATCATGTTGGCCAGCACAAATTGGCAGTGCATGAGGCCACAGTGAATCTTCAGGTGTTTTGTTTGCCTAATCTAGTATGTTAAAAAATTTTGGAATAATTATGAACATTTACAAATTGGGAGATTTGACATAAAAATATGGATTCTGGCTTCTCTTGAAAAACTGAATGCTTGAGCCAGCACAGGGCCCTCATTGCTGCGTGGCCAGAATTAGCTAGAATTGGAAGAAGCTGCTCCCTTTACATGGGGCACGTGGGCTCTGTTTACCACAGTCCCCAACCCTCCCTTTTGTATCACCCCGGGCTGTTCCACTTATTTTGTTGCCTCTGTGCCCCATAGGCATGTAAGTTTGAGACCTCTAACTAATGACATCACAATCTGTAAAATGAGAGTTACAGTTATCCGAAGTAGAAGAGCCTGGCTTTATTATAGCTTACATAAGTTGCAGTGTCGTTGCTACTTTGCAAACTTTGTTCTCAATTCCAACATGAGTAATTTTTTTATCCCCCAACACCTGGCATTTCTCAAAATTTGTAAAGCTCAGCACTGCCTTCTGCTTCCTCCCAAACACAAGCCCTTACATGATTATCTAAGGATAGAAATCCTGTCACCACACAGACAATGGTGTCTTATAGTCTGAATAGCCAAGTTTGGGAAACAGAGGCTGGGAGTAGGCAGGGCCACCGACTGAGGTTGAGTGTGTTGGCAAGAAGATTGCTGTTGGAAACTTGCTACTCTAGTTGAACTTATATGGTGATAACAGTGAGCCTTTCATCTCAATCCTAAATCGTGTGCCTCAGAATCTACTGCAGAAGTCCGTATCGTCCACTTGTCAAAGGAGCAGTCCAGGTGGGTCCCAGAGATGAGAGTGTCGGAGTGTCAAGGCCAGTGGAATAAAGGTGGCCTGGGATGGACATGCCTGAAGGAAAACTGTGTAAAAACTGAGTGATGTAAATATTTTTCTTAAACCAGAAGTAGCTTTTATTGTTTGTTCCTATTGTGTAATTTGTGAGGACACAGTTGTCTGAAAAGCAATCAGCATGAAGAGGAGAAACATAAAACATCACCCATAATCCCACTAAACAAAGACCAAGACCATTTTCTATACACACATACGCATGCTTGCTTTGAACATGCCTTTTGTAAAAATGAAATGTCCTCAGATATGTTGCCAGCTGTGTCTCCTGGAAGGGAATGGTTTGAAAGCATGGATCTTAGAAGCTGGCTCTGTGACATCTCTTTGACCTTGGCACAATTATCTAACTTCTTTAAACTGCAGCTTCCTCACCTGTAGAAGGGAGATAATACCTATTTTATGGGGGTGTTGTGAGGATTAAAAGGCTCATAGAAAGGTCTAAATAAAGGACTGAATTGTAGCTATGACATTTATTATCAATAATAAGCAATGATATCAATGCAGTAAGCACCTGCTATGGGCTGAATTGTGCACTTCCAAAATTTATGTATTGAAGTCCCAACCCCCGATATCTCAGAATATGACTGTATTTGAACATAGGGCCTTTAAAGAGGTAATTAAGTTAAAATTAGTTCATTGGACCCTGATCCAGTGTGACTGGTGGTCTTATGAGAA
Organism: Equus asinus; assembly: GCF_041296235.1. Taxonomy (NCBI): domain Eukaryota; kingdom Metazoa; phylum Chordata; class Mammalia; order Perissodactyla; family Equidae; genus Equus; species Equus asinus. Next base: position 37,429,960 of record NC_091796.1, on the reverse strand, counting down.
GAGGAGATTAAGACACAGACCCGTAAAGGGGGAGACGGTGTCAGACCCAGGGAGAAGACAGCCACCTACAAGCCAAGGTGAGAGGCCTCCGAGGAAACCAACCCTGCCGACACTTTGGTCTCAGACTTGCAGCCTCCAGAATGGTGAGAAATAAATATCTGTTGCTTATGCCCCTTAGTCTGTGATATTTGTTACCACAGCACAAGCAGACTGATACACCATCCTTGCGTAAAACTCTCTGGGAGTTATTCAGGTGTTACCTAGGGTGAAAGTGCTGGGGATAAAGTTGTTGGGTTAGAAGCTATGTACATTTTCGTCTCGTTTTGGACTGAATAGCTGCCCTCCAGAAAGAAAGTGTGAATTTATGTTCCCACCCGTGTTCTCCATTTCTGCTCATTTATCCCAGGCCTGAGGTGATCATCCTTTGTAATCTTTGTCATTCCTGGTGATTAGGGCACACTTATTCCTACCGATGAACTTTACCATCATTTTTAGAAAGTGGTTTGTAATTATGGTTGTCATTGTGTTAAATTTGTCAATTAACTTGGGAAGAATTGACATCTTTATTTGAAAATTCAAAACTATTGCCTACATGCCCTTCGTGTCCTGGGACAAATCCTTTTCAAGAATGTGTTCTCCATCTAATTCTTGTGTGCAATGTCTTTTCCTCCTCTTTTGTTACAGAATTTTATGCATGTTCCCCCATGATGTTTTTGTATTTATTTTTTCTTGTTTCTTCATTTTTGAATTGGGCCTGATATTTACCATTTGATGGAGAAGATTCTCTTGGGTCCTTTTCCTCTAAATTTTGTAAATTTCGTTTGAGGCTGTCATCTCCTGAGAAGCATCTTTCTTACCCTCCTTGGGTGTGTTTGGCTTCAATCAGGGAACACTGTGTGCCTTGGGGCCTGGGTTTCTCAGATGTGGGAAGCACTTGGAGAAGACAGTGAGGGAGAGTTAGCATCCTCTTCCTCTGTGTTTCCATGTTTGAAACCCTTCCTTTTGTACTTGGACTAGCAGCATTCCTGCTGGAGACGTGGTCTGTCTCTTCGGGGCATTCACCAGTGGTGATATGTGGGCTGGGGATGGCTGGAGCTCTGGGCCACTCATAGCTGGAGACATGGTCTCCACATTTTGTTTGTTCCTTTGTTTTTTCTTTCCCCCTGTAGTTATCGCAACCTCTGCTTTTGGTGTCTCATGTTTTCTGTGCCCTGGCTGTGCCTGACCTCTGCCTGACCTTTCTGCTTACCCACTTGGCATGCTGTTGGGGATGTGGCCTCCAGGTTGAACCAGCCAAAGACCTGCTGAGGAGTTTGTCAGAGGCAGGAAAGCCACAGCCCGCCTTGCTTGGGGAGGGAGGCCAAGTCACTCTTGCTGCTCCTGTTGGTGTGTGGTGACAGAAATGGTACCCCTGAGTGCTCTGAGTGTCCCATCTGTGGCCCCATCTTGCCACCCTCTCCAACCCCACCCTGTATCAGGGCTGCACCCCTCTTAAAAAACTGGGTCAGAGAATAGCTGAGAGCTGCACTTGCGTCCTTCCTCTTCCAGCCCATTCGGGCACAGGGGCAAAAAATGGGCTCACATTGGGACAGTTCACATCCTCCCATGGCCTGCCCAGACCATGGGGTACTGTGGACTTGCCCAACTCTTCTCCATGACTTTCTGCAACAATGCATTTCCTAGGAGAGGGAGTTGGATGCTGTGCGTGATGTTACCCTGGGACCTGCTGCAGTCTCTGGTGTGTCTAGATGGACCTCTCAAGTTTAGTGGTGTATGGTTGGTTACCCCTAGCCTTGGGGCTCGTGGAATCTTTTCTCTACTTGTATTTCTCATTGATCGTCTGGGTAGATTGCTAGGAAGGTGGTTCTGAGGCTCCTTGTTGTGATGCTGTTTTTTCTGCAAGAGCGAAATTATTGAATCATCATTGCTTGTGGTCTGTGTCCTGACACACCCTCGGTCTGTGGTGCTGCGCACAGGGATGCAGCAGATCGGGTGGGTGAGGGGGCTCCTGCCAAAGGAGGCAAGGGGAGGCTGGGTCTTGACCTTTGATGGGACACAGTGCCCTATGTTTTTCCTCTGGGTTCTCAGGTGAGAGAGGAAGTGCTGGGAGAGACCGCAGGTAAGGCGGTGACGTGCACGACCCTAAACCTCTGTTCACCTTTGGCAGCAAGTCACACGTTTGCGTTCAGTTTTCTAACTCTAAGAGGGTGCTTCCAGCTTTAAACATGGTTTTCATTTTCCCTCTCGCTCCTTTCCAAAGTATTTTTTCCCCTGTCATTAGAGAAAGCCTGTCTCTTGGTCACTTTCCTTTATGATTAATAAATCTTTTCTTTCAAGTTTTAATTTTCCTAAAGGAAAAATCAACTATTAATACTACTGAATACAGCAAACATTAAATAGTAACAGAAACACTTCATGTAGAGCAGCCCTTATAAAGCGATACACAGCTAGGTCTACCTGACAAGCATTGTCTCCAACCTGGAGCATCATTAGGCAAATCATATGAAATTGCTGACAGGTGACCATTTTTACCTGTAGAAATGGCAAAGTGGAATGGTTTAACTTAAGATTATTATCATAATTTAATCTTAACTCGTTCCTAGACTGATTCGATGCTTCTTTAAAATTCACCTTGCATTCTGTATAAAGCCACAGGCTTCTAGAAATTCAGGCCAGTTGGCAGACCATCCCCCTCGCCCCCCAAAAACACTTGCAGTTTTGTGCACTCGTGCCTCTGAGGGCTTCAACTTAAAGAGCCATTCTTGTCACAGTCTTGGCCAGAGATTTCTCCAGAATTTTTATCTCCATTAGAAGTCTCCATCTTCTTCTTTTTATCTAAGATGAGAAGGAAGAAAGAAAAACAGAGTTATTTGGCCATTCATGTGTGTGGAATTTTCCATGACCAAATTGCATTGCTGTTCATCAGGAATTTTTCCCCTTTATTCATTCCGAAGATGTGCCTTCTCACTTTGTCCTTCTCTCCTTGCTCAGTAGACTTTTCCAGAGGAACTACTGACTGGGTGTACCTTGAATCGCAATTGTTGTTTCCTTGGCTATAAATTTATCTAACATGTGGTCTTCTTTTATAGGGCTTCTACTTACAAATCCAGGCTTATAATAAAACGTAATGTCTTAAGCAAATTTTTAACCTAGCCCCAAACATGGATTAAAATTATTTTCTTATCTGGCACTTGCTGGGGAAATTTCAGTTGCTGTGTTCAAGATTTCTGCTTTATGGAGTTTTGAGGGCTCTTGGTAGGTTGGACCAGCCCCCCCAGCAGGATGCTGCTCTTTTTCCTGACACCATGACTTGCCCTGCCATTGATGTACATAAAGTCCCCAGCCTAGGTCATTCTGCATTACCCTAGACCTGTGGAGTCAGCTGTGTCCTTGGTATTCCTAATGCCCCATGTCCAAACCGTAATTCATCTTCACACTGCAGTCAGCGCCTGCTCGGCTCCGTTCATCATCTTGGTGAAGAGCATAGCCATCCATCAAGTTCAAGTCAGCTTCCTGGAGGCCTCCTAGAGCCCTCTCTCTCACTCTCTCTAGTCATCAACTAGCAAATTTGGGCTTCTCTACTCCTCACTCCCTTTCAAATTCTTGCATCTCTTTTTGTTCCCAGTTCTAGTTTCTGAGTTCTGAGACCATCATTTGCTTCTTCTTAATCTGCTCTGACCAGCTCCTAACAGTCCCTCTGCTTTCATTCCTGCCTCCTCTTGGTTCATTTCACACCCTGTTTCCTGGGTAGACCTTCTGTAGTGCTGATGTGTTCTCCTCAGTCCTTGGTGTGAATTTATCACTGGCTCCTTTCATCCTCAGGATGGAGTCCTGGCCCTTCCATGGGATGGTGATAACTTTGGTCTTGCCCTAGTATATCTGTCCAGTCTTGTCCTTGTTGTGTCTGTCCAGTTCACTTCAGGCCTCTCCCTGACCTCAGCATCTGCCTGCAAGACCCTTCTTTACCTGGTTCACACTTTATCGCTTGCTTCCTGCTCATCCTCAGGATGAAGCTCAAATACAATATCCTGCAGGAGATCTTCCATTTCCCCTTGGTATTTTGGCCCTCTGTGCATGCACTGGTCTTGACCCTTACCTCACTGATGATAAATACTTCTTGAGTGTACACTATGGGCCAGAGACCCTAGGCTAATTCCCTGCACCATACTCGGCTGCATGCATGTCAGTTTGCATCCTTGATGCCAGGCACATTTTAGGAGCTCAGTGAAAACTGGCTGAAGGATAGAATAGAGGAGTGATAGAATGTCTGCAGGGAAGGGAACTCATGACTCCTGAGGAAGCTGCTGGTTTGTTCTAAGAATTTGCTAATCTGAAGCTTTAGCTCACCAGATCTTCTGGTTTCTGAAGCACTGTTTCACAAGTTGATTTGTCTTTGTTGTTTAGAAAAACTGCCAAATTATGGAATTTTCTTTTTGATAATTTTGCTGGTTCAGTAGATTGAGATAGTATATATCTTGATTTTAAATGTCATAATTTCTGTGGATAAAATACACGCAAATGTGGACAATACTGTATAACTTCTTTTGTATCTCAAAAAGTTATTTACCTGCCTCTGAAACAGATATCCTATTAATTCTGTTGTGGCATGATTAGTGTCGTTGTGGCCTTTCTGGCCCCAGCTCCAGCATGCTCTCTGGTGCCTCATGGATATTCAACAGATATTTAACGCAAAAGATTAAATTAATGAATGAATGGGAGGGGAGTGCCTGGAGCCATGCCGCAGAGCTCTGTTTTGGTCTTATTCAGTGTTTTATGACTGATCGTGGGTAAGTGCATACTTTGTACCAAGAACTGGGCATGCATGATCAGAGGATGTGAAATGGGGAGACAGCAGTAATATGGTAAATGATGAAGCCTGCTTGGGAGGGTATTCATTTGATTTGGTTTTCAGTATCCTCATGATCTCAACCAAGTTGTCCTTTGCTTCCTTTTCCCTACCTCTCCTTTCCCCAGCTCCTTAAAACTGGACTCCCCCAAAGCCACTCCTATGCAGGGTTGGCCTGACTCATTTCTGGAACCAGTTCCTACAGGCGAATAGTACTCTGTGGCCCCCCGATGCACACACTCATCTCTGCCCCCAGTGCCTTCTTGGCTCAAGGATCCCTGAAACCTTACCAGGGCACCCTAATCATCCCAGAATTGGAGCTCTATTCCTTTTCCCTCCCAGGTAACCCTGTCCATCAGGCTGATCTTGAGCCTGCAAGGGTTTAAGTGGGGGATAAGTTTAGATGGAGTTAGATAAGTAAGGGTTTGTTTTTGGAGGAAGGGACAAAATTGTTGCTTTTAAAGGCAGATTAGGAGCAATGAGTAGGAGTTATAGGAAAGTGGTTTTTGCCTGAAGACAAGCTCCAAGAACAGACTTGGAAAATTAGTTTATTTCTCTTGCCAACATAAACTGATCAGTGGTGACTTTCTGGAGCATTCTGTTGATGATTCTGAAGCCACATCCAGCATCAGCAGGAAAGAGTGCCACAACTGATTAGTGTTGTCTGTCAACAGCCTGAGAGGTGGGGAGTGAGAGAAGGAATACTATATATGGTATTTTCTTATTCTGGGAAATATTAGCCATTTTCAGAATGTTTGTTGAGTTCGTTTCAGACAGGTGTGTGGCAATGAGTTTTCCAACCACAGAACACACTACTTTGCATCGGGAATGCTCCAACAGAGACCAGATGACCTCTTAGGGCTGGGATTGGTGCTACTGGATGACCTCTTACATCCCTTCCAGCTCTAAGATTCTGTGATTCTGAGTAAATATAAAAAGCAGGAGGGATGAAAACAGAGCTGTTTGACTCTCCCTTTTCTGCATGCTCTGCACTTAGCTGCTTTAGGATCCCCAGGCTATCACCAAACATATATTGTCCTTTTTCAGCTTCAAAGAAGGCCATCTGATTACATGGCATAGGGCCCAGCCAAGTCATTGAAAAGGAAGGTGAACTGGCCTTAGTCACTAAGGTGCTAGAGTTCATATTGATCTGCAGAATTTCAAAGGGTTAGCAGGGTGAGTATTGGTTTATATCTAGGGATTCATGTGCACTTGGTGAGGTCAGGAACACAGGAGACGATGGTGGGTTTGCTGCTTCTCTAGAGCTTGAGGACTGGGAGCCAGGAGGGCTCACAGAAGCGCAATGGGGTCGGACTCATTGGTCAAACAAGACAGAGCTGTAGAAGAAGGTTGGTAGCCATGAGGAGAGTCCCCACGGGGGAGGGCTGCCTCCCTTTGCTGCCTTCCTGACTTCCCTGGTGTCTGCTCCCACTTCCACGCTGATCCAAATTGTTTCTCTCCCTGTGTGTATCTTGCTACCCATTACGCTTTCCAGAATCTCTTCCTGTCTTTTCCGGCTCCCCCAGGACTTAATTGGAGGGTTGCATAAAGATCGACCTCTCCCAAGTTCTAGATTTCATTGCTTTTTGTCAGTTTGTGGCCCAATTTTTCTGTGGTTGGAGGCCTCAATAAATAAAGATAGGTTGACTGGTTCATTCATTCATTCGTGTGACTTGACTGCCTTATATGAGTCAGTCACTTTGGGGTCTAGTGTAGGGTAGCAGAGAATAATACAAGGTAAATAATTGCAAGTTGTGCTGTTTAGTCCAAGAATAAGGTTGCTAAGGAGAAAGAGCTTAAATTGAGTAGGGCAAGTGACATGCATACTGTGGTAGGCAGGATTCTAAAATGGCCTGAAAGATTCCTTCTCCCTCGTGTACACCCTGTATAATCCTCTCCCCTTGAGTGTGGACAAGACCTGTGAATATGGTGGGTGTGTGAATATCACAGAACTGTGATTAGGTTATATTATATGGCAAAGGTGAAATGATTTTGCAGATGTAATTAAGGTTCCAAATCAGTTGAGTTTGAGTCAGTTAAAAGGGAGATTATCCTGGGTAGGGTGGGCCTCAACAGGTGAACCCCTTAAAAGAGGGTCCAGAAGTCAGAGACTTGCTGTTGCTGACCTTGAAGAGGCAAGTTGCTATGAGGTCTACAGCTGCAAGGAAACAAATGCTGCCAACAACCACATAAGCTTGGAAGGGGACCCGAAGCCTCAGATGGGACCACAGCCTCGACTGACACCTTGATTGCAGCCTTGTGAGACTCTGAGCAGAGGACCCAGCTAAGTTGTGCCTGGACTCCTGCTCCATGGAAAATGTGAGATAATAAATTTGTTTTAAGCTGCTAAGTTTGTGGCAATTGGTTATACAGCAATAGAAAACAAATACAGTTACATGCAAAGAATCGCAACACAAAGTCATCTGGACTTGCTCAAATCGGTACAAAATACTGTGTGACCTCACAGGAGGCTGAGAACTTTGGGAAGGGGTTAGGGGAAGGTTTCATGAGGTCAGAGACTTTTTATTTTCTTCCTGGGCTTTTTAGGCAACCACGTGCCTGCCATCCATTCAAACTGAATTCTCTTTGATGCCCCTGCTGCCTCCTGTGTGCTCCCCTCACACGGTCTGCTGACACCACTCACTCGGGTAGTGTTTGCTCCTCTGGGTCTCTCAATTGTTGTTGATGTCCATGCCCGTGCAGTTAAAGACTTCCCTGCTGCAAACAAATGAGTAACTAAAGGAGAAGGGGATTCAGAAGAAAATTCAGTGTTTCCAGGTTGCCAGTGTCATGAGAGAACGTGATGCTCTTATAAAGCTTGGGCTGAGTTGTAGGAAAAGAAGAGCAGTTGGTAAGTAGTCACTTGGATCATCTTGAGGTGATCTTGCTCATTAATTAGAGAGGGATAACTGGGGCCGTCTCGCTTCTCTTTAGAGATGATTTTTGCTCATCTTTCTCTGCATTCCCACCATTTACTCCTTCGCATGTGCATGCATCCAGCACATGCCCTATGCAGAGAACTGCAGTGGGAGGGGAAGGGCTCCAGCCGAGGCCCCTCACCACAAGGAACTTGGCAGTGGCCTTAGGATAGGAGCCATTGAGTAAGGATGGATATACAGAAAAACATTGTATTAAGTTAGGTTTTGGATAAAAATCCTGAAATCCTGTTTTTTCTCTCAACTTTGCTTGCATCAGCATTATGTTTCCAAAGGTGGTTGATAAATTTTAAGTAGTTCAATCCTCCATCATCCATTCCAAAGACACAGGAAACTGTTTTTCAGTTAGTCTTTGCTCAGTCGTTCAAGATGTTTGCTTTTCATAATTCAGCTTTTCTTTTTTTAGAGAATCAGCTTAATGTATCATATTTCATGGGAATTTCATAAAACATGAAATGTGGTACTCGAATCAACTATTCATTCTCATGTAGGCAAAACAGCACAAAGGTTTCTAGGCATTGTCAGGCTTGAAAATAAAGGAAATATGTAATTTTATGGTTTTGTTTTTGAATTCCACATGGATTACAAAATCCCTTCTCTATCAGTTGAAGTCCTAATGTGAAAGGTGCTTGGAATCAAGAATGGCTGACCCTTTGGTAAGTTAGAGTTGAGATAGTGGTAACCTTCCAGACCTCTTAAGCATGGTCAGTTCCCCACCAGCTTGGACAAGCAGATATTCTGTGGAGGCGGCATCTGGACGCCGTGGCACTGGGGAAGGGAACAGTGACTGACTGACTATTCTTCCAGTACCTCGTGGAGGGTTCCTAGGCACATTATTCAGCCTAAGACCCTTCTGACTGCTCCCCTGGGGAGATGTGTCTAGTCAACGTGTGAGCAAGGTGGTTGCTGTTGCACTCTAACCCAAAGGGGAGAGGCGTATCATCATCTGAATCATCTGGTCTAAATTAGATTTTCTGACTAGTCACACACTGAGAAATAAGTATAATTTCTCATAAAAAGGGATTTATTCACAAGGTACTGCAAGTATGTTGTGAGCGTTCTCTCATCTGCCAAATCTTGAGAGATGGCAGCAATGCAACCTGTCTTGGAACCTAATGGACTCCTTGAATAAAATGACCAGTGCTTCTCTCTTTACTCCTTGTCTTTCTAGGCTTGTTGGCTGCGGGACACTGCAGGGGGAAATGGCTTGCGGCTGTTTCTCCACATGTGGCTGACAGCAAGGGTGGTGGGCATGCAGGAGCTCCCTGAGCCCAGCGTCTCTGTTAGCTTCTGGTCTTCTCTCGCCTGTGTGCAGTGGTATCTCCTGAAGGTTATCATCATGAGCACCGTTTGGCTGCAGCATGTAGCCAGGGCACGTTTGGCTGCAGGGCACGTTCATTTGCCTGGCATATGGCAGTGGAAGTGAGAAGATAAATATTTATGCCACCAAGGGGGTAAAACAGCCTTCACTCTCGCTCTGTGTTAGGTGTACATAATGCTGAGCTACATGGAAGTGTCTAAACCTGTGCACTTGACCTCTTTGTGTGCTGACCCTTCTGCCTCCTCCTCCTCGGCTTACTGCATGCAGGGTTTCTCTTTACCCTTTGTGACGTCTTTCCTGTGACACTCTTCTTGTAACACCTTCTGGGGAGCCCTTCCTAAAATCCTCTGGGGTGTGATCTTCCCACTTCACAGAATATATCCATAACCCTTTGTCCTCTTGTCCTTCCCCCTGACTAGGTGGGATCCTCCTTAAGGACCTGACACTCTTTCTTATTTGTACCTGGATCCCCCATGTCCTGCTCTGAGCAGGCCAGCACCTCATACAGTGCCTGGTGCTTGCTAGGCCCTTCAATAAAGGAATTAGCCAGCGACTATTGCCCAGAGGATGTCAGGGGAGAACAAATCCGTGCAACAAGGATAAGGCAGGGAAGTCTTACAGTCAAAAGCTGGAAATGCAGACGGGAAGATCCATAAGAGAGGCACATTATCAGAGCCAAGGCCATGTCCATGCACATGTGGACCGTTAGATGGAATCTCGGCCTTCTTGGCTTGTCCTGTTCAGGCTGCCATACTACAAATGGGAACCTGAAATAATTAGCCCCATTCTGGGCATTTGGAATGGTTTTCTGGGAAGAGAGTGCTCTTTGTTCCTGATCAGAGCCCTGGGTTTCTCAGGAGTAGAGTCTGCCTTTCTGTTGCTCACTTCCTTTTTTCTGGTGCAGAGGGCACAGTGCTGAGAAATCCAAAGGAAATTGCAGAATGTCCTGGCTCCTTCTCCCTTGGGGTTACAAGCACCCTAGTCTGAGTATCTGAGCTGGTGTCTCCTGTCTCTCTAGTTTTCCCTTTGAGGATCAGGTAGTATAGGAGGTTCACCCTTGAGGTCCCCGGGGTGCTGGCTGATCTCATTTGCTCAGTATTTACGCAAAGCCAGTACCACGAGCACAGCTGAATGCCATTCGCTTTCTTTGTTAACTAGACTTCTTATGGTATTAACAGAAGAACGTGACTGTTTCGTCAGATTATGCCATGAAGGTTTTGGGTTCTGAAAAGGTTGACTTCATTGCACAGCTTCTGCCCTTTTTGAAAGCTGGACTTGTGCCCATTACCTCACCTATTTCCACACCTGCTTCCGTGCCAGTGCAATGTGCTGAGTCCCCCTTCACCTCGCTTCTCACACATTCACTGCCCTGCTGATGGATTGGTGTCAGCTGGACAGAATGTCGCACACATAGTAGCTCCTCTTGCTCTCTGGGGGGGATTCTGACCCCAAACAAACATCGCCATCATTTGCTATAAAGAGGACGTCTGCAGGCAGATTTCTCACTTGGAGTTTTATAAATAGATGTAGCTGTTGGTGATACTCAGGCTGGCTTTGGATACTGTTTCTTTAGATATAGCTAAATGCCAGAGTGCTTAGCTCTGAATATCCTATTGATAACAAGTTCCTGTGGTTCTTCAGGAAATGTGGCAGCATTCAAGGACAGATGGGTTTAAATTCAAATTGCTTATCAGACTGATAGAATTTGACATGTGATTTTCTGTGTTATTTAGCTCACTGCTAGTATTATACAGTCAGGCAGTGGCCATGCCTTTTTCCAGTATATTCCTGATTCAGGTTTGAGAGTGGTCTATATCAGCCACGTTTTATTTCTAGGGGGAGAGAACCTTCACTGAATAAGTACATCTTGCTTTCTGATTTTCCTTTTCGATACGAGAAACCAAAGAGATATAGGTTTGGGGCGGGGGGGATATTTTGTATCACATGTATTTAAAAGATGTAAAAACTCTGAGGCAGTCTGAAGCCAGAAAAGCCTGTGTAATTTGGAGTGGAAGCCCCGTGTCCAACATTGGAAGTCGGGCCTCTGGCAAGGTTTCTTGCAGGACTCTCTGGCAACAGGCACCATGAGCATTGGCTGGATTCCAGGAGCATCGCTCTTGACCTTGAGAGCCTCTGTTCGTTGAGAGACACCAGCCCACCTGGCTGGGAGGTTGGGTTGTGTGGGGGTGGGAGACAGGAACTGTGTCCTACAATGTCTGTGCCTGTGTCCACCAATGGCATAGGGGCTCAAAGGTGCGTCTGCGAGGGCATGGCTGCCCCCACTGTGGGTGAGCGCTAGGATGGGGTGGAGCGGGACAGAGGACTCAGGATCTTGAGGATGCCATATATTTAAGTTACAGGTAGAAGACTGACTATATTCTCATCTATTAATTACTTGGTTTGTCAGTCATAGTTGTAATTAAAATTATTTTGAAATATATCAGACTTAGATAAAGGCATAAGGAAGTAATAAGTAATAAGTAATAGAAATGAACTCGTATATGTGCCCACGGCTTAGCTTAAGATGAGAAGCCTCGTGGTACACAATTTGGCTTTTCCTGCCCACGCATAAAATAACACCTCCTCCCCATTCCGCTCTTCCTTGCTTCTTGCTGCTCTGTAGGGCACGATGTAGTCTATCATACAACTTGTGTTACTTGATGGTGGTTTCTTTTCTCTGTTCCCCCACTAGATAGGGGCTTCATCCATTGTGTTCAGTTGGGTGTCCAGATACCCAGAATGGCACCTCATTGCAGTCTTATGAGTGCTTGTTGAAAGGATGAGAGGACTTAACAAGATGAGATTCATCTGAGCTGCTAGCATGGCCCTGGTCTGTCCATTTTCACTGCTGGATAGTAGCCATCGTATGAATGTATTGCGATGATTTATTGATGCTCAGATTGGTCCACGTTTAGGTCATGTCCAATTTTTTGGAACTGTAAACAATGCTAACATGCCCATTCTTGGTGTGTTTCCTTGTGCATATGTGTGGGTTTCTCTAGGGTGTACACAGAGGAGTGGAATTGCTGGGTCAAGGGAGTTTTTGTATTTTTTCTCTGACGTGCTGTGTATTTTCCGAGTCGGAACTGCTGCTGCTGAGCTCAGGCATCTTGCGTTCCCAGGGGGCTGCTCCTCAGTAGTTGGGGCTTTTATTCTGAGACTTGTTCTCCCTGAGGCCCCTGCGGTGAGTGACCATGTGACTGAGATGGCTGCTGACCCTCGCCCTGGAGTCTTTGGGCTGGGGAGAGACTTTTCCTTGGCCCCTTTCCACTGGCCTCCAGGGCCTTGCCTCTGTGACCATGGCTGTCCTGGGGTAGTGTCCCGTCCCGTGGCTGGCCCGCCTGGACGCAGGATATTAGAGCCAGAAGTTGCCTTAGGGGCCTCCTGGTCGGCCTTCTCATTGCCCCCAGAGAGAAACTGAGGTCCAGAGAGCTGAAGTGACTTGCCTACAGCCTCGCAGCTGGAGAGTGACTGAGCTGTGGATGTTACACAGCTGGTGCTTCCACATCGTTAACAGACCCCCAAGGATGGGCACCAGTGGCTGCTGTCTCCGCCTGTGCCTTCCTCGCACTTCCACATGTCTGTGGCTGACCTTGTCTAAGATGTGGCCCAGTATTCACAACCATCCTCACTCCTCCCCCTCGGTGATGAGTTTCTCCTTGGTGACCTTGCTTTCACACTTTGTCCCTTTGCCTTTTCTTTCAACCTTGACTCTTATTTCAGCTCTCATTGTCACTTCTGTGCTGTAACACTCTCCTTGTTGGGAGCCTCATCCCCCCCACTTCCTGGATCTCTGAAAAGCACTTCTCGTGTCATTAGGAGGGACAGAATGTCTCCAGGACTCATTTGCAACACCTCAGATTACATAAACTCCTTGGTTTAAAAGGAACCTGTTTGATAGCAAAAAAAAAAAATTGTGCCTTGAATATCCTGCTGATGCACCAAAACTTAGAGGAACAGGTTATAAACCTATGTAAGTCAGGAGAAAGTCTCCAAAATGGAAACCTCTGGGTTGACTCTTAATCTAGCTCCTGTCCCATGTCTTTAGCTTTCCACGGCCTGGCATCCACCCAAGTCTGATGCCCCAAACAAGAGTTGGTTGCCCATGGGCTGGCTCCTCCCATGATTTCCCATGTGTGTCACAGGGTTGCCTGCCCTGTCAGCACCTCTGCATCCCCTTGATCCTTTCACCATGTCTGCAGTAGGTCTCGTCTCCACCCCTTTTCCTCTGCTTTCATACCCACTCTCGGCCTTGTTGCCTGCTTGCTTCTGGAGAAATTCTCCCTACCATGTGGCTTTTATGACACCATTGGAGGAAAACCCTAAGTTCCTTCCATGCCCCATGCCCCAAATCGTGCTCCCTACTGTTATGGAGTTATTCTCCATAAGTATGATTTGGAACATCAGTGAGGCTCTGTAATTTTAAGGCTTAAAGTATGCTAAAGTATGGAGTGTCTCATTTTCTCAGGTTTTCAGTGTACATAGAGCAGTGATTGCTACCATTCAGAAAGTCTTTAGTCGTGGTCTTCACATTTGCGAAACTCTGGAGTCCTCCTCCTCCCCCTCCCCCAGCCGCTTCCTTTTTGTCCCACTCTCCCTGGAAAGGGGAGCCCCCCACAGTGGTTTCTGCAGGCTCCTGGTGTGAGGATAACCAGCTGAGATGTCCTTGGGGTGGCATGGCTGGTCAAAGGAGCCGCTGCAGTCAGTGATCTTGTTCTCAGCTTGGCAGAGGGTGCCTCGTGGTTTTTCTTCCCCACTAGAAATGCTTCTGAGAATCTCACCTGCTCCGCTCTTGGTGGGAGACACGAAGCCAAAACTTCTCCAAGAACCTCTGTGAGTTGTCTTCAAATCCTCTCCCGCTTCCATTTGTGTGCAGAACCAGGGGCTTCCATGTGTTATTCCACAAATCCTGGGGTCCCTCAGAGACCCCACAGGACCCCACCCCCACCCAGAAGCAGGGAAAGCACCCCTACTTCAACCACAGAGCCTCCACTTTGATCTGTTTTATATCTCAGGCTTACTCTTAAGAGTTGTTTTTAAAAAGGTTCTGTTGCTAAAGCAACACAAAATATTTAAAGGTCAGAAATCATTGTTAGATGAGACAAAATTTCATCCTGTCATTCAAGGTCCTCCATAATGGGTCTCCACTGTGGAGGATCTTCTCACTGCCCCTAGCGTGATGCTTGCCTGGTGGGTAGTCTGCCCACCTGGGCTTCCCCTGGTGTTGGTGGGGCTTTGTGAGGACCCCTGTCCCTCCCTGCCCCCCACCTGAAGCTGACTATACCCTCTGCACTGTCTTGTGCCTTCTGCTGAAGTTTTTTCGTTTAGGATCTGGGCTCATGCCTATGGGACAAGGACTGAGTTCTGGAGGAGCAGTCGGTGTCCTTGCCCCCATCAGGGACCTCCTCCACCCGTTTCTCCATTTCAGGAGGCTGGACGCTGGCTTGAATATGGAAATGCTGTACATGTTTCCTGAAGCACCCCTCTGCCACCATGTCGCTGTTACTGTCTGGAACTACCCCGGAGTCCTGTGAGTTTAGTTTTCATGGCTACATGCTCCAGTGCCACAGGAATAGAGAAGGATTTGGGAAAAGATCAGTAAGAGAGAGAGAAGAAGAGAGGAAAGCTATATCTTAGGTCCAGGTGTGGGGTTCAATTGTGTTACCAGCCGTAGAGAAAGAATCCAAGATGCTGTGCCATCACCTAATCTCATTCAGTCTGACATTGGCTCAAGAACGTTGCATCATCATCAGCCAGACTTGGATCCCTGAAGCGAGGAGGCAGTTCTCTGGAACAGGAGAGGATGAAGGTTCATGGTTGGATTGGGTGCAGTGGGTGGTACAGTTGAAAAATCTCTGACCTAAAGGAACGGTGCCATGTGGAACCTTCTAGGCAAGCACTGTAGTAATGAAATTTGTTCATTCACAAACAATTATTGCGAGCCTGCTGAGTGCTGGGCCTAGAGATAAAGTAATAAGGTAAAGCCCTACCTGTGCTGTCTGGCTGGGGGAATAGTTACATCAAA
This sequence comes from Equus asinus, assembly GCF_041296235.1. Lineage (NCBI taxonomy): Eukaryota > Metazoa > Chordata > Mammalia > Perissodactyla > Equidae > Equus > Equus asinus. The sequence continues at coordinate 37,414,832 of NC_091796.1, read as the reverse complement.
AGTCTGCCACCTCATCCCAGGTGGTGAGTGTTGGAACAGCAGAATCCCTAGGGGTGTTGTGGGCCCAAGTAACAACTGTGCCAAGAGCAGGGAATAGGTGGTAACTGAGCAAGTCTGGAGGATGGTGGGTTAGAGAGGGAAGCCTATGTGGTCATGATTGGCAAGGGGATAGGGGAATAAAGGCACAAGGGCAGGGGACAGTAAAATGCCTGCCAAAAACTTCCAGCTGCTGGGTGGTCAGAGCAGGAGTGAGGCAGGGGTGAGGAGCGCTGAGGCTGGAGCAGGACCCCACAGTGCAGGACCTTAGATGTTCTGTAGAGGAGCTTGGACTTGGACACACAGTGGAGGGCAGTGCATTCAAAGGGTCTGGGTGGGAGGGGTGTGGTCTAACTTTGGCTGGGGAGATCACCTTGGGACTGCCGTGGTGGAATGCGGCAAGCAGGTGTGGTGGTAGTGAGGGATGAGAAGGTCCTGACCAAATCGGTGGGGTGACGGGAGCAGCTGCTTCCCAAACGGGAGGTAGAAGCATCAGTATTTGCTGGTGTGGGGCTTGAGGGCGAGGGAGACGTCAGTGACTAATAGGTGCCCAGACTGAGTAATAAATGATGTGATGACATCACTCAATGAGGCAGAGAGGGCAGTGGAGGGGGGGTGCAGTTAGAGAGTGTGTTTGAGTTGGAGCTGCTTGTGGCACATTTATGTGGAAATATCAGCAGGCAGTTGCATATCTGAGTCTAAAACTCTAGAGGGAGGTTGAGACAGGCCCTACAGGTTTGGGCAGCAACAAGGTTCTCAAGAGGCAGGGTGTAGGCTTGAGGACAGCTCCCTGAGCTCAAGTCCTTGGTGGGCTGCTGCCACCTCTGTGTCCTGAGGATTGACAGGACTGAGGGGTGGGGGTGATCGATTCAGCAAGGGCCTGTTGAAATTATCATCAGGCCCAGAGTGAGCAGGATCTGTGTGTGCACTTCTCTACAGTGAGAGGCAGGGGCAAGGGCACAGCTTGGCAACTCCAGCACTCAGGAGCCACAAGGAGAAACCAGAGGCTGTGAAGGAGCAGAAAGTAAATGGTCTTGGAGGCAGGAGGAAACCCAGAGGATTGAGCCATCCCTGCAGTCTGAGAACAGATGCTGGAGATCCCTGGGTTGCAAACTAGAATGGATCCACACCCTGAGTACTCAAGGTCACAGACAAGGTGGGACTGCTGGTGCTTCATCATTGGAAACTGTGCAAATTCTGAAGGGCCTCAGAACTTGAGTTGGGCCATTTATGGATGATACACAGCCAGTTGTAGTGCTAGGAACTCAAAATTCTCAAAGGTATGATTTTCTCATCTGTAAATGGGATAATAACAAGTATTCCCTTTGTAAGTTGCTGTAGGATTGAATGAATGCATCTGTGTGATGCACTTAGATTCATCCCAGGACATAGTGAGGGCTATAGAGATGCTTGTTCCACTCCTGGCATGTCTGGAAGAAGGGACAGGCCAGGGGTGGAGGAGGAGGTTCTGGCCAGGTCCTAAAGGCCAGCCTGCCTTCCTTGGATATTTACTGAGCACCTGCTCTTTACGGAGCATGTTGCTGAAACAGCCTCTGTCCAGAAGTGCTTGTCTTCAAAGTGGACAATTCGTTGTGGCTCTGTGGGTGGCAGAGAATGATTTCAGGGGTGCAAGCTGCTGTTACATGTCCAGCGGCTCCTGAAAAGGTGTGAGGGCCTTGTCAATGGTCTCTGGATGAGCTTCACAAGGAACAAAAACTGAGGTAATTGTGAAGATGGGTGGGATTGAGGAATCGGTGGGTAGTCCCTGGCTACCTCACGGTGGCCAACCACTTCATGGAGGTCTCCTGGGAAGATGACTTAACGTCTTAGTTATTGAGGAAAGCACAGCACAGCCTGGCCTGCCCTCCAGGGCTTGCAGGCAAATCATGAGGTCAGAAAATCTGACAGCAGGGGCTCCCAGAGCAAGGTATGTGTGTAGAGGACAGGAGTGGGGAAAGGAGAAAACCGAATAGTGTCATATGATATCTAAAATGCCTGAATATTGTTGAGAAATCTTTTCCCATTAGTGTTAAGAATCGGAGAATGCCAGGATTACAGGGTCATCTGGATCCTATAATCCAGTTAGGATTCCATCTATGACTGGGGGGCCTCCTACCTCCGTGAAAGGCAACTTACCACCCCTGGAGTGATGACCCATCCCCATCATTATTTACTGACTAATACAAGTCTTTCCTTCTTGGAATCCACACCATTGTAATGTCCTCTTCTAGAGCCTGGATATGGGACATGAGGCAACTCTAATCCCCATTCTGATGTCAGCTCTTCAGATATCTCAACATAATGGTCATAGTCCTGTTGCCTGTCCACTTCTCGGTTGAGGAGAAGATAGATTCACAGCTAGGTCAGGGCATGTTCCTCCTGTCTGTCCCTGGTTAACACTGTGCAGTTGTTTCCAGTAGTGGGAAAGGAGAGCAGCCTCTCATGGCCAGCTGTGGCTGGTACAGGGTGGGCCCAGAGCATGGGGTGATGTGGGGGAAGGGACATTCCTGCAGGTGGTCCTAGGAGGGACTGGTCCCCACCTAGGGTGACCATTAGAGATGGAATTGTACTAGTGTGGCTGGTAAGTCCAGCATTTGCCTATCTAATTGCCTTGGGTTGTTATTATTGATCAGTACCTATGAAGGGTCCCCAAGTATCTTGAAAACCTGTGGGGACCTGAGTGTGGCCTGCTTGTTTTACCTTTCTCCCATTTTGCGAAGCTCTACTGAGCCAAGTGGCTCCTGAGACACCTCCAGCACAAGAGAGGGGTTGTTTCCCGGTGCTAACTTGGAAACTGTAGGTCTAGCTTTTACTTGAGTCTATAAATTTGCTGTCCTTATAAGGCCATTCAGAAGACTCAGGACCATCTGTGAAAGTTTACCCCACATGGGGGCAGTGAGACAGGGAGACCCTACTGGGCCACTTTGATGTCTTTATAATGTTTTTCTTCTTTTTGTGTTTCTTGTTTTACTGACTTGTCCCATTTGTTCCTTCAAACTCCACACTACTGCTACCCAAGGAAACCCACTTTTCTAGATTAAAAAATATCAATGTTACAAACAAAAAAACCTTAGCATTACCAAGTCAGTGTTGCTGTGACATTAGGCTGTGAGCTAATGTGCAGAGTTCAATGAACTGGTCATTTGTGCAAGTTGAATGTGCAGTTTTCACTCTCCAAGAGTGGAAATTGTATGCTTTAGACTGATGAATTCATCCCAGATTAGAAGATCCAGAATGGGTCCCTGGACCTGGGGTTCTCAACCCTGCTTGCCCTAGAGGGCCGGCAGGCCTGTGCTGGCCTCTGGCTGGCAGGAGCCTCCTCTCCCACTCCCTGATTCCTGTCCCTCCCCACATTCGCTCCTCTGCCTCCAATAGTCGCTGAGTAGTTGCTTTTGGGAAAAATAACGGGTTAATCTGAGGTTGAACCCTTGAAGGTCATCAAAAATCAAAAGGTTGGGGGCTGTCCTGGTGGCACAGTGGTTAAGTGCGCACGTTCCGCTTCGGTGGCCGGGGGTTCACTGGTTCGGATCCTGGGTGTGGACATGGCACCGCTTGGCAAGCCATGCTGTGACAGGCATCCCACATATAAAGTGGAGGAAGATGGGCATGGATGTTAGCTCAGGGCCAGTCTTCCTCAGCAAAAAGAGGAGGATTGGCAACAGATGTTAGCTCAGGGCTAATCTTCCTCAAAAAAAGTGTAAAAGCTGAGTCAGTGAGGGAAGCATTTAGAGGGAGTCCCTTTAATCAGGTCAGATATTATTTTGCTTTGCTGAAAACAGAAGGGTCTTTAGAGGGAAAAGTATGAGTTAGGGAATAGTTTAAAATAAATATGGCTGTTGCTTTTAAGTTACATAGTTAAATTGAATGCTGCTTAACTGTGTTTTAATGAACGGGTAGTTATTTAAAATTAGCATGTTTTGTTTGGCTGCTTTAACAATATCTCAAAGATTTATTTTTTGCCTTTTTATTTATATGATTAATTTATGCCAGGGGTCAACAAAGTTTTCCTGTAAAGGACCAGAATGTAAATATTTTAGGCATTTCAGGCCAAGAGGCAAAATGGAGGATACTGAGTAGGTACTTCTATGATGAGAATGAAAGCAAATTTGCAGATTTTTTATTGACTAGGTTCAAAGTATCATAATAATTGAGCACAGTGTTTCTGTAACTCAGGTCTACTAATGATATGAATGGAATTTTTGTGGGAGGAGATATTTTGCTGAATTGAAGTGCAAAGTTGGTGTTTTCTGCATCAAATTGACTGCCAATGTTTATCTTAGGTCACAGGCTGTACAAGGGCTGTGGTTTGCCGACCCCTGAGTTATACAAATAATTTGCTTAGAAAATTTCTCCCTCTTCCTCATGAATGGGTCCATGGTAACTGGTCTTACACAAATACAACTTTATCTAAATTTAATAGTCTCTTAATGTTTATGAACTTTGTGACACTTTGACTTTGAACCATTGCTCTGTGTGCTTGTGTAACTTTACAAATAAGTCTCGGTGACTTCCCATCATTAACAAAAGTGGATTTAAGGAAGTCAGTGCCCCACTGCCCACTTAGGCATTTATAGTTGGCTGTGGACAGGGGTCACCCACTGAGCTCTTCCTACTATGTGCACAGTTGGCTCCCTGTGTGTTTTCTACATCCAGGCCCCGTGCTGGCTCACATGTGTACACATGCCTCTGCCCTGCCTCTGTGACTGCAGCCACCTGCCAGAAAAGCTGCCCTGCGTGCAGACCCCCTGCTGGAGGCAGAGTGGGCCTGCGCAGCATCCTGATGAGGATCAAAGCAGCGAGGACGGGGGCAGGCCTTTTCCCACACTCCTGTCTGTTTTTGCTGCACGGAGGCTGCATCATTCTCGGCCTGTCGGGACCCACTAATTCTGCTAGCAATCCTGGCCCCAATACAAATGCTTGGGAAGTATTCCTTTTTTCCCCTTAGTTCAGCTAAAATAGTGTAATTTTTCAAATGGAACCTTTTCTAGAAATAGCAATGAAAAAGGAAAGAAAAACAAAGGTAGAGAAAGGTAAACTTACAGAATCAGAGGAGAGTTTGATTAAAGTGTTCTAACCTGGCTAAAATCTGACATGACCTTGGCTTCCCCTAAGCACAGGCCGCCTTGCCCCCATCACCCTGTCTTGTGTTAAAGCCAAGGCTTTTGCTTGCACTGCCTGCCTGCTGCATCAGCTTCACCTCCAGGCTGAAGCTGGTCTGTTGGGTAGTCAGGTCGGGTGTTTTCACGGCAGAGACAACACCCACTCTCCCACCATCACCATCATGCTACACTTCAGGGTAGGGGCTGTGGCCTGTGAGATCCTTTGGAGAATCATCATTCACACTTGCTATGGGCCAAGCGTCCCAAGTTCTCCAGCTTTCTTGGCATCCCCATTGGTCACCTTCATGTCAAACTGTTCCTCTGGGTTTCTCCACTACCACATCTGGTCTCCTCCTAAGAGTTCTCGATGCGGTTCTCAGATGGGGAGCTGGGACGCTCATCCCTTTCTGGTATTAAGGAGCCTCCCTTCCCTCAGAAGTCAGAGGAGACCACCTGGGCAACCTGGACATCTACCCCTACCTGGCAGCAGGGAGGTACCCTTCCTCCTCCTTGTGGGAGTGGTGCCAGAGAAGGCCAGGTGGACAGTCAGGACTTTTAGTACTGCTTAGCTGAAACAAGGCAAAGAAAATTGCCAGCGGTGGTAAAGGACATTGTATAATGATGAAAAGATCAGTCTTCCGAGAGGCATAGCAGTCCTAAATGTGTGTGCACAAAACAACAAAGCTGAAAAATCTGTGAAGTAAAAATTGATAATACTGAAGGGAGGAATAGACAAACTCACAATTATAGCTTGAGACTTCAATACCTCTCTTGACAATTGATAGAACAATTAGACAGAAAATCAGCACGGGTATAGAAGAATTCAATAACACCATCGAACATCTATAGAACGCTCCAACCAATAAAGGCAGAATATGCAATCTTTTCAAAGACCCATGGAAGGCGTACTAAGACAGACTATGTGCTGGGCCATAAAACAAAGCTCAACAAATTTAAAAGAACTGAAATCATACAGTATTCTCCAGCCACAAAGGAATGAAACTAGAAATCAATGATAGATGATAGGAAAATCTCCAAACCCTTGGAAATTAAACGGGACTCTTCTAAATAGTCCTTGAATCAAAGAGGAGGTTTCAAGGGAAATAAAAAAAAATATGTATTGAATTGAATTAAAATGAAAATGCAACATATCAAAACTTGTGGGATGTGGTAAAAGCTGTACTGAGAGGGCAGTTTATAGAAGGGTTTACATCAGGAAATAGAGAAGTCATAAATGAATAACCTAGGCTCCCACTATTAGAAACTTGAGAAGGAAGAGCAAAATAAATGTATAACAAGCAGAAGGAAGGAAATAATCAAGATAAGAACAGAAATCAAGGAAATTGAAAACAGAATGCCAATAGAGAAAATCAATGGGAAGAAAGCTGGTTATTTGAAAAAATCAGTAAAATTGATAAAGCTCCAGCAAGAATGACAAAGAAAAAAAGAAGACACAAATTACTAATATCAGCAATGAAGGAGGGGATGGATATCACATGGATGATATCCAGACATCAAATGGATAATAAGGGGGTACCATAAACAACTCTGTACATACACATTTGACAACTTCAGTAAAATGGACCAATTGTCCTTCAGTAGGCGAATGGTTAAACAAACTGTGATGCATCCATACCATGGAATACCACTCAGCAATAAAAAAAAACGAACCATTGGCACACACAACTTGGATGGATCTCAAGGGCATTATGTTGATTGTAAAAAGCCAATTTAAAAGCTTACATACTGTATGATACCATACATACAACATTCTTGAAACAACGCTATTACAGAGATGAAAAACAAAGGTTGCCAGGGGTTAGAGATGGCTATGGGGTAGGCGAGTGGATGTGTCTGTGAAGGGATAGTATGAGGGGGATCTTTGCAGTGATGGAGTAGTTCTTTATCTTGACTGTGGTGGTAGTTACACAAATCTGCACAAATGGTAATATGATATGGAACTATCCCCATGTGTTATACCAATGTGAAGTTCTTTGTTTTGATATTAGAGCTACATGAGATGCAACCACCGTGGGAAACTGGTGAAGAGTACCTGGAACCTCTCTACAGTACCTGTGTAATTTCCTGTGTATTTATATATCAAAATAAAAAGCAAAAAGACAAGATCAGTGGGCATCATCTGTCACTTAGCTATTATAAAAGCCATCTCCCCTAGTCCCTACACCCTACAGCAAAAAAATCCGCAAGCAATGTGGGTTGCATTAATGCATTTGTTGTAGCCAATGAGGGGTTGTCATAGTCTTCACGGTGTCTATGCTGATTAGACCCATCTTGAGTCTATTCTGCACTTTATTTTCTATGGGTTGAGCTGGCTGGAATCCAGGGCATGATGATCAGTTGAGGGAACCTGGGCAAGGATTGCCAAGGGAGAGCACGCTGTGGCTTTAACTATTTGAATAGTTTACAGATACAGAAGACACAGGGTTGTGCTGTTGTAGGCCTTAAAGTCAAAAGCAGGACCAGTATGGGGCCAGCCCGGTGGGGTGGTGCAGCCGTTAAGTTTGCACGTTCTACTTCGGCAGCCTGGGGTTCGCCAGTCTGGATCCTGGGTGCAGACCTATGCACCACTTGTCAAGCCATGCTGTGGCAGGCATCCCACATATAAAGTAGAGGAAGATGGGCATGAATGTTAGCTCAGGGCCAGTCTTCCTCAGCAAAAAGAGGAGGATTGGCAGTAGATGTTAGCTCAGAGCTAATCTTCCTCAAAAAAAAGTGGGGCCAATGGATGGAAAGTATCTGGAGTGAGAATGGGGCTCAGTATATGGAAACTGAGTCACTGTACAGAGAGTAAACAGGCTACAGCTCTCCCGTTTCTCAGACATGCGTGGAGTGGGAAGCAGAGACTCCGTGAACATCTGTCAGGGATGCTGTCAGGGTGGTGACTGCCCTGGCAGAAATGGGGGCTCCATGGCACCTTTCAATGGTATACCAAAGCCGTTGCTCATGTTGTGATTAAAGAAATCCCATCACTAAGTAGGTGGAATCAGGAGTGACAAGACCTTAAAATGGACCATTTATCAATCTTTGCTATTTTGAGAAACTTAAAATCAAAGCGTAATTCTCTGGCATTATTTTTGCTTCCGTTAGAATACTAGTTCCAGAGTAGGAATGGTGGGATTTGACGATGATGTGCTCGTTAAAGCCCCCAGAATGGAGAGCAGTGATCTGAACGCTTGGATGCCGGGGAGAGCCCTAGTTCTGATGCAGTGGTGGAGATGCAGCTCTGTACATCCCTTGGCAACCTCGGACTTGAACAAAGAGAGGCTCTGCAGAATGCTCTCTGCTGCCCCTGGCTTCGTGTAGCCCGTATTTAAATAATAATCCCTTTCATTAAGTTGCTCCAACAAGCATGCTTTCCACAGATCAAAGTAGATTCCTTGATGACACACGCACAACTGCAGGCGTGGGGTGGAGTTGGCCCAAAATGTTAGGCAGAGTTGTAGGGCCTTTAAGAAAGGAAGAAATTCCGCATCTCAAGTATGTCTGGTTCGGCCAGGTTCCAGTTATGGTGGTAAGGTTGAGTGTCAAGGCAACAGTATCCACCTATTTACTTTATATTTGTCAGCATGCACGGCAGCTGAGTATAGTTTCTGTCAACGTTTCTTCTTTTTGGAAAGACTCTCAGAACTGTGGCAGCTGAAAGTGTAGGTCGTTGATAGAATTTGTTTTATGAACCAAGATTGTTCATTGCTGGATCAGGTACCCTCATGACCAGAAATTGGGATTGCCCAAGCTAGGGCTTTCATAGACAGTTTGAAGGTGCACTTGGGGAGAATGGTGCTCATCGTGCTAAATGCAACTTAGAGACATTGAGGGTCTTGCTGATTAAATGAAGTTGATGTATTTGAAGTAATATATTTGACAATGCCGCTGTATCCATGGCTTCTCTCGCCTGGCTGAGTTCTGTTTACTGAGTGGTACCCAATTATTTAAGCAGACATGGGGGAGAGGGTGGGCTGGAGGAATGAAGAAGGAGAAGAGAGAGTTGTATAAAGTGAGGACAGGAAGGACTAGTTGGCTAGAAAGCAGCTTTCAGGGAAGTAGCAAGAATTGTCGCCATCCCAATCCCCAGCCTCCGGGTTACTCCGTGTGGGGTCCCTGTTTCTAGGCCACATGTGGGTGGGGCAGATCACATCTAATCCTATTCCCATTCAGTTGGCCTCTATTTCCCTTAACCCTCTTCTTCAGACTGGCTTGCCCTCACCAACAGGAAGTACATTTGGTTCTGTTTTGTTTCTTTTCCTATTGATGTGACTTTTTGAAGGGAGATTATTAAAAGGAATGTTGTTATATATATATATATATATATATATATATATATATAAAAATAAATATATATGGGGTATTTTGGTGAGGACGATTGGCCTTGAGCTGACATTTGTTGCCAATCTTCTTCCTTTTTGCTTGAGGAAGTTTGTCCCTGAGCTAATGTCTGTGCCAGTCGTCTTCTCTTTTATATGTGGGATGCCACCACAGCATGGCTTAATGTGTTGGTGTGTAGGTCTGTGCCTGGGATCCGAACCCGCGAACTGCGGGCCACTGAAGCAGAGTGTGCGAACTTAACCGCTATGCCACCGGGCTGGCCCCTATAAGTTTATTTTTTTGCTTTCAATTTTAGCAGTCAGAAATCTGAAACAAGATATAGAAGTATGTGTGTTTATTTCAAGTAAAGTGGGAAGTCAGTCGGGTAGTCGGTAAAATGTAGAGCTAGCCCCAGGACATTAGGATAACAGGAAAGTTGTTACATGGTTGAGGTCCTGGGTCCGTAGTTACCTAAAACCTTTTAAAAGTTTAACCCTTTTAAAGTTGACATTTAAGCTAATGTGCCTCTTTATGGGACAGAATTGGAACTGAGCCTCAGAGTTGAACTGAGCTAAGTCTCCAGATTATCCCCTTGAGAATTCTGAAAAATTAATGCCCTTTCTTTTAGGTACTTAGAGATGTTCAGATACCAATACTCTACGCTTATAAAGTACCCTTTAATGGTGTACTCGCCTGAGGGAGAGGTAGAAGATAATGTGCCAGCATCTAAAGGCTCCCGGGAAACGTCCCTTGCCTGTCTAGTCCTCACCAGCCTCACATCAAAGCTGTTTTTACAAATGGGAACTTGGATCCCAGTTTATAGTGCTGGAGTTAATAGGCCCTCATCCTGTGGACAGAGCTATTTATAGTGAGGATGATTTTAAGGGATTTCCCCACAGCTCTTTGTAGAGTTAGTACCATCCTTGTCGTTTTATGAAGACTGATGTTCTGTGAAAATTAGATGGATCAGAGCTGGAACCCAAAAAAGTACAGTCCATCCTGATTTCCACAGTGAATGTGCTTTTCATCTCGTGAATATCAGGGGGAGCAGGCATGGAGGTGCCTTTATCCCTTTTATAGACTCAAATCTCTTCAGTGAATTTTTATTTAAGTCTTTAAAAAATTAGCATTAGTTTTCTGTAAATTCTAAGAAAAACAATAGGCAACCGTTTCACACTAGTGTTTTCTAAAAATAAAAACAAAAGAAATTAAAGGGAAGGTCATTCCTTTTTATTGAGTGTTCTGTAGTACGTTTCTTGGCTTTAGCATTTTTCCCTTTACCTGCTAAATATATATGGTGCTCCCTGAATTATCTTTTTCCCAGAATCAATTTGCTGAAAAGAAATTATGATGGAAAAATATCCACTCTGCCTTCAGACATTTTTCTTCTATTTTCAAAAATTTGATTTTTTTCCTCCAAGAGAAAAACATATTTAGAAAAAAAAATTCTTACATTTGAGATTTGTGTGACTTCTTTTTTTAAAGGGGGTAAATTTGTACAATTGTCAAGGATAGTTTATAAAGGTTCAAAGTTACTAGGGGCACCTGTATTACTAAGGGACATGTTATTATATTTGAAAAACATTTAGTATATCTGGAAGCAGTAGATGTGGAGGGGAGGACGGAGTGCCATAGCTCCCCGTGCTGGTTAATTTCATGTGTCAACTTAGCAGGGCCATAGTGCCCAGATACGCGGTCAAACATCATTCTGCATGTTTCTGTGAGGGTGTTTTTGGATGAGATTAACATTTAAGTCAGTGGACTTTGAGAAACCAGATTACCTTCCATAATGTGGGTGGGCCTTATCCAATCACTTGAAGGCCTGGATAGAACAAAAGACTGATCTCCTTCAAGCAAGAGGGAATTCTGCAGCAGGTGGCCTTCAGCTTTGAACTGTGGCATCAGTTATTCTTGGATTTCCAGCCTGCCAGTCCACCCTACAGATTTTTAATTTGCCAGCCTTCACAATTACGTGAGCCAATTCCATAAAATAAATCTGTCTCTCTAAATATAGAGCTCACACATACATGCATATATACATATATATGTAGGTTATATTTATATCTTATTGGTTCTGTGTCTCAGGAGAACCCTAACTAATACATTTCCCTTTTAGAGAAATTTTCCAGCAGAGAAATGTATGATTAAGAAATTAAGTTGTGCGATGTTTTCCTTGATGGTCTGGTTGACTGTGTGCCATCACATATGCACTCTTCCTGCTTATGTTCAGAGAGGAAAGTTCAGGGCACTCACGGGGGAATAGTTGAGCCAAGCCTAATCAGTTAGTCTACCTAGGATGAACAAAAGAACATTCTTGAAGTTTCCAGATGATGAAAAGCTTTTAAAGACAAGTTGGGCTAAGGTTCTGAAGACCTAGGGGCCCTTCCGCCCACTGGGGACTCTGGGGGTGGAGGGAATAAAGGAACAGGTCCGGTGTGAAGTCCAGCTGACTGCTGTGGAAAGAGGCACCAAAATGTCACAACATGCCTGATCTCCCCAAAGCTTGCTCTCTCTGCTCTTTAAATAGTATTTGGTAGTATTGCCAGTACTTAGTGTTTCAAAAACAGTTTTACTTCTTAAAATAAAAGTGTTTATGGAAAAAGATCCTGCTTCTAATCTCCTTTAGTTATCTCTGTGATAGAAGCTGGGCACCTTATGGCTCAAACCCCAGATTAATTGTCTGAGGTAGAGGGAGAGGCTTGAATATAGCTGTAACAAATTAAGTCTTCATGCAAAACATGAAATTGTTTTAAAGTCTTTTTATAGGCTTCTGGATATAGTAGGTATTCATTAAATATGTCATGTGAATGAGAAATTCTCTGGCTGTTCCCTAGAGAGGTGGATACATAGATTTGTGTCTGCGGTATTGCCCTTGAATATTAGAGCAGGTAGGGCGTCACACTTGAAGAAAGACTCCTGACCAGACTCTTCTCTAAAGAGAGATGGGGGTTCGTAGAGTTAGTCCCGGAAGCTGGTACAGGCTCCCTGCCCAGCATCCCCACACGTGCTCCACATTGCAGTTGCTTCACTCGGCCCACTCATGGGTTGTTAATGATGAAGAGCTTACGCCACTTGCTCATCCTGTGTTGACTTTCCTTTTTACTTCTCCTTGTTTGATTCCTGTCTAATTGCATCTAGTCTGCAGGGAAATGCTTTATTAGTTGGGTCCAAAGTCCAGGCATCCTCCGGGCCCAATGAATCAGGTTGCATCTTGAGTCTGTGGCTTGGGGTGCCTGGGCACCTGTGTCACTCAGAGGCTGGCTGGCTGCAGACGCTGCAGTGCCCTGTCACAGTAACCGGCTACCCCAGTACCACTGGACTTGCCAAAGTTTCGGCGAGCTGAAAAATTGGCCACAGATTGAAAAAGCCAAGGAGAACCATCCAGAGTTGTGGAGCAGTAAATGTGTTTTGGAGGAAACCTAAAAACCAGGTGAGTGTTGGTGGACAAGGGGGGCTTGGCAGCCAGGCACTCACCCCCATCCTGCGGAAGCTCTCAAGCGTGTCTCTTCCTTCTTAACATCTTTCCTAGGCATTTTCTTTGAAGAGAGTGATGGCTACTTTTTCAGCTATATATAAACCTCTAAACACAAATTTTGCAAATGATTTTTCACTTAAAAAATTAAACAAAAAACAGCCTGTCTTCAGAAGTTGGGATTTCTTAGATTAAAGTCTTGGGCAAATAACTTAGTTTCTAAATCTAGTTTTCTTATTTCTAAAAGTAGGCTAAGAATACTATCTACCTAGTGTTGTCATGAAGATTCAATGAAGCAGGGCTTGTAGGTTATCTCACTGTTGTGTATTGAGATAACATTGTGCATTATGTGCCGCATAATGACATTTTGGTCAATGACAGATCGTATTTACAATGGTAGTCCTGTAAGATTAGTACCATATAGCCTAGGTGCGTAGTAGGCTATACCATCTAGGTTTATGTAAGTACTTTCTATGATGTTCGCATAATGATGAAATCGCCTAACAATGCATTTCTCAGAACGTATCCCCATCATTAAGCCGTGCATGACTGTACACTGGAACAATGTTAGAGTTAGTACTGTAAACTTTTACATGAGGCTTCAGAATTTAAAATTTATCCATGCTCAGCCTCCCTTCTCCCCCTATCGCCTTTGGTCAAGAAAAATTCATTTTGTGCCCAATGTGCCAGGACTGGGGCCTATGGTGGTGAACAAGACAGATATGGCCATGCCTCATGGAACTTTCCATTCAGGCCAAGGTGATAGAAATGTAAGGATGTATGTAATAATGATAGGTGGCGATCACTGCAGTGAAGAAAGGTAAAGCAGGGCTTGGGGATGGAGAATGGCAGCTGTGAGGTGGGCAGGCTCTATTTGTGTAGGGTGGACAAGGAAGGTCTCTCTGAAGAGGTGACGTTTCCCCAAAAGAATGGAGCAAGGGGAGGTTGTTCTCCATCCAAAATTTAAAAAGCGATGGCCTAAGGCATTTGAAGTAGTTTTCTGAATCCTCAGCAACCAGCAATGCTGCTGATAACATATTAGCTCAGAGATGTTTATCATGAAATGTTTTTAAGTTCTGGAAACCATGTCTGCATCTCCGTGTGTGTGTGTGTGTGTACACACATATGAATGTATGTTTTTGGTGTTTGTGGAGAAGTGTGTTTTCCTTGGCATGAATTATGCTTTATCTTTATGAAGACATTGTTGAAAGAAGATCTTGGCACGATTTAGCAGAACTTATGTAGACGGTAGAGGATTTTGGTGAAGCTAGCATTTGGTACTCCTTCAAGTAGTGGTTGAAATGAACCATTAAATTATTGCTTCTTTGACATGTGGAAAGAGGTAAAAACTTTATCTTTTTGCCTTTTTTTATCTTTTTGTCTTTTTTTTAAAAAAAACTACTTTGATGTAAAAAAAAATGCTGTTTAAAAACAGTTTTATGCCCCTACAACTGTCAGAAAAGCAGGGTACAGAGCTGGCTGCTTGTGAGGAGTTGCTGAGGGCTGCCTGGGTAACCTCTTTCCTAGAAGGAACCTCCATGTGTAATGTAGGCTTGCCTTTTGGAATGCAACCAGTGTGAAATCTGTCTCGAATCCTTGTGTGTTTTGGCAGGTTTCTTCCTTCTGGAGAAATAAGTACTAGAGCTCAATGTACGAGAAGCCTTATTTTGTAGGCATATGGGAAGAACAAATCCCTTTCAGGGTGTGTTTCCTTAGGCTGTCATTCCGCCGTGCTTCATCTGTAGATGTTTCTGGTAATCCTCTGTGTTCAGTGTTACTACAAATCAGGATTGCTTACCACCCCTAGGATATACTTACTGCTGAGGTTTTTAGTGGCACTGTGGCTGTTTTTATTCCACATCTGTGTATTACTCACAGTTTTCTCTTTCTTTGTACCAGTTCCTGTCATTTGTGTTTCAGAATTTTGATGTTTCATTTAAACATTTGACCCGGGGGAGCCCTGAAGCAACTTGAGACACACGTGTGGTGGTTGGTGAGTTTCAGCTTCGGTGCAGTCAGCGGAGAATGGCTCTCCTGGGAGGATAGCAATTTTTCAGATGTTTCTCTGTTGTTTTCTTCAGAGACAGGGCATTAATGAGTGACTCTGGGAAGTTCTCTGTGTTCCGTATCCAGTACCAGGAAGGGAGGGGGCAGGCTGGAATGGTCATTAAGGAGAGTTCAGGTTTTTCTCTTGCGAGATGAAGTGAGTTGCTTTTGACTTAGACTTCAGATTCTCGTTGGTACATTGACATGGATGCGCGTATTTGCTTGTGCACCAGTGTCCCCACTACACACAGTGCATTTTGGTGTAATATTTAGTGGGTGCTGTTTGGCATAAAGAAGTTAATGCTTCTATGACATAAAGAAGTTAACGCTGAATACTTGCTTAATACTTCTCTTTGAGTCCCAAATGCTGGCTCCCAGAAGCCTTCCATTCTTTTTTCATTTATGGGGAAGTCAGTATAGAAGCTCAAAGCAAGAAATGTGATCTAGGGACTTTAAAGTCAATACTACCCATGACATACAGACCTGAGAATAAAGTATCAACTCATGCTACCTCACAGAACTGGTCCCTCCCTGTCCTAAGCCCATCTCCAGGGGAGAGCCTTCACCCTGTACCCCTGCCTACAGGTGCAGAGTGACACTGGAGGGGAGTGGCATCTTTGTGGGGACAGAGGACACAGGAGAGTGTGGGCAAGGAAAGGGTAAGTCCCCGGCAGCATGGGGCCTGTCCATTGCACAGGTTAAGTCTAAGGTCTGAGGCACTGATGGGTGGGAAAGCCTCCCTTCCCTTCTCTCTCTTCAGCATCCTTGTTTCAAAACATCACAGCCGAGACTTACAGGAGAGCAACTCAAGGGAGAAAAGAGCATCATGTTATTTTGTTTTTCTTACTGTCAGGTAGATTCATAACAGGTTAATCCATCTAATTTTAAAACCAAGGACAAAGACCTTAAACATTTATCTCCATGAACACAATAAGATGAAAGGGGAGAGAGAGAAAACGGGAGGGTAGAAACCCTACAGAAATTCAGAAAGGGAAGTAACATTTGGGGGAGTTGATCACCTGCTGACAGCTTTGTGTATTTCCTGCTCCTTCCTCCCTGTGGTGACTTGTCAGTCCCCAGCATGAGCCCCTTGTGGGGGCACCTGGGTAGGAATTTCCTTCATGAAATGGGTAGTTTTGAGCTAGGCTTTGGAGCAAAAAAAAGATTAAACTGGAGGAGTGAAATTTCGGTTTGGTGAGTGTTTAAAACTAGTTTGTTCATTCACTGAGCAAATGTGAATTGAAAGTCAACGATTGGCCAGGTAGCTCTGGGAGTGCAAAGATGTCTGAGATTGTAAGAAGTTTCAAACCAGTTTGTTGAGGACAGTGTATTTGTAATTCTGTTGTGTCCTTTTAGTTTTGCGGTATATTTTTTCTATTTTGTTGGGTGCAACCATTGATATTTTAAAACGGCTTTTGAGGTCTAATTGGCATGCAATAATCTGTACATGTTTAAAGTGCACAATTTTGTACCTTTTGACATATGTATACACTCGTGAAACCATCACCACAATCAAGGTGTGAATGAATCCATCACACCAAAAAGTTTCCTTGTGCTCCTTGGTAGTTCATCTTCAACCCCACTCATCCGTTCCCCGGGCAACCACTGATCGACTTTCTGTCCCCATAGGTTAGTTTGTATTTTCTCCAATTTTATATAAGTTGAACCATAGAGTATGCATTCTTGTATTGTTTGGCTTCTTTCACTCAGCATAATTATTTTGAAATTCATCCGTGGTGCATTTTATTAATAGTTCGTTCCTTTTTATTGCTGAGCAGCATCCCATTGTAAGGATACGCCATAATTTGTTTACCCATGCACCTGTTGTGGACACTTGGGTGCCTCCAATTTTAGACTATTTAAAATAAAGCTGTTGTGAACTTTTGTGTACAAGTGTTTTTGTAGATATATGCCTTCATTTCTCTGTGGTAAGTAAGAGGGAATCACTGAATCATATGGTAGATGTATGTTTGACTTTTTAAAACACTGTAAACCTTTTCCAAAGGGGTTGTATAATTTTACATTCCCACGGGTAATATGAGAGTCCAGTTCATACACATCTGTTCCAACACTTGGTATGGTTAGTCTGTTTAGTGAGCTATTCTAATAGGTAATTAGTAGCACCTCCTTGGGTTTTAATTTGCATTCACCTAGTGACTAATGATATTGAACATCTTGTTTTATGTACTTATTTTCCATCTATCCATCCTCTTTGGCTGAAATGTTTGTTGAAATCTTTTGCCAATTTTTAAATTGGATTGTCTGTTTCTTATTATTTTATATATATTTTGTTATATTATTTATTTTTTATTATTTCTATTTTTTTTTTAGCTTTTAGTGTTTTTATATGTTCCAGATACAGTCCTTTATCAGCTATATTTGCAGGTATTTCCCCCAGTCTATGGCTTGTCTTTTCATTTTCTTAACAGTGTCTTTCAAAGACCAGACATTTTAAATTTTGAAGAAGCCTGGTTTATCAGTTTTTTTCTCTTTTATGGACTGTATGTTGAGTGTCGTATCTAAGAAATCTTTATATAACTCAAGGTCACAAAGATTTACTCTCATGTTTTATTCTAGGTTTATAGTTTTGGATTTTAGATCTATAGCTATGATCTATATTGAGTTAATCTTTGCAGATGGTATGGATCAAAGTTCTTTTTTTTACCCCTATGTATAAACAACTGTCCCAGCACCATTTTGGGTGGGGGGCACCCTATGTTTTCTCTATTGAATTATCTTGGAACCTTTGTTAAAAATCATTTGTCCACATATATGTGGGTCTGTTTCTGAACTTTTTGTTGTGTTCCACTGATTGTCTATCTCGATGCCAGTACCACACTGTTTTGATTCCTGTAGTTTTATAATAAGTCTTGAAGTCAGGTAGTGTAGGTCTTTCTATTTTTTTGTTCTCTTTCAAAGGGCCTTTATTAGATCCTTTGAATTTCCATATGAATTCTGCTTTGGTCTATCAAATTCTAGGAAAAAAATCCTGCTGAGATTTTGATTGGGAATGCACTTAATCTTTAGACCCATTTGGGGCTAATTGACGTCTTCAAAATATTGTCATGAAAACTGTATACCTCTCCATTTATTTAGGTCATTAATCTCTCTCAGCAATATTTTGTAGTTTTCAGCATACAGGCATTGCATATCTTTTATGAAGTTTATACCTAAGCATTCCATATTTTTTATGTATTTTTAAAAATTTCTATTTCTAATTGCTCATTGGCACTACATAGACTTAACTGAATTTTGTGTATTGATCTAGTATCCCGCAACCTTGTTAAAGTCACTTAGCTCTATCTTTTCTATTAGATCCTGTAGGATTTTTCTACCTAGATGATCATGTCATGATAATGACATTTTAACTTTTTCCTTTACAAACTAGATGCTTTTGTATTTTTTCTTTCTTTATTGCCCGGGCTGTAAGCTTAAATAATGTCGAGTGGAAGTGGTAAGAGTGGAGATTCTTGTTTTTCCCCCACTAAGAGGAAAGCATTTAGTCTCTCAGCATTAAGGATGATGTTATTTGGAGATTTTTTGTAGATATCCTTTATCAGGTTGAGGAAGTTCTCTTTTATGCCTTGTTTGCTGAGAGTTTATACCAGAAAGCATCATATGTTCCCAGGTCTCCCAACTTAGGGGGTCTAATGACTCCCTAGTTCGGCCCATGGTCCCCTTCCCTGTGTCATGGCCTGGAAAGTTTTTCAAGGCAGTCAGCTGGGATTTTGTATGTTTTAAGCAGAAGGGGAAATTTGATGGTTGTTGCTCAATCTTGGTCAGAAGCAGAAGTCTTGCAACCATTTATATTTAGAATGTATTGACAATGTACAGTGATGCACAAAAAATGATCAAACTTTTTGACCTATAATCCTACCTCTGGGAACATAGCTTAAATAATTCTAAAAGGGAAAAAGATACGCACACAAAAATATTCTGTACAGTATTATTTGTAATGGAGAATCAGAAGAAATCTTTGTTTAAGAAAAGGAGAGTGGTTAAAATTAAGACCTATCTATGCAGTGAAATATTAGAGGGTCACTTTAAATGACAATTTCAAAGATTTTCAGCATTAAAAATGTTTAATATTTAATATTAAATTCATTAATGATATGTTAAAATATGTCACAGTATATCATCATTACAACCTTATAAAACATTCATATGGATAAAGACTCAAAGACAGTACACAAAATGGCATGGCATTTTAGGGAGATTGAGTATTTTTCCTCTACTTTAAAGAATGTATTCATCATTGTATTAGACTCTACCAATTTGATAATTATTCTTTTTAATTTGCTATAAAATATTAAAAGCATACAAAGAAGTATAAAGAAATAAGTACTGTAAACATACTATTTTTTTTTTAAGAAGAAGATGATTAGCCCTGAGCTAACATCTACCACCAATCCTCCTCTTTTTGCTGAGGAAGACTGGCCCTGAGCTAACATCCGTGCCCATCTTCCTCTATTTTAAATGTGGGACGCCTGCCACAGCATGGCTTGACAAGCAGTGCTAGGTCTGCGCCTGGGATCCGAACCAGCAAACCTTGGGCCGCTGAAGTGGTGCGTGCGAACTTAACCACTGTGCTGGCCCCTGTAAACATACTATTTTAATGTTAAGAAATCAAAATTAACAAAGTAATTGAAACTCCCCTGCAGAGCACTGAGCAGTTTGCGTCTTTCTCCTCCCAGAGGTAGCTGCTATCCTGACTAGTACATGTATGAATCTCTAACCCTTGAATAATACTATGTATAAGTTTGCAAACTTTTTATAAATATATCACGTGTTTTTCTGTGGCTTGATGCTGATAGAGACTTAGCCTTGTGTATTTGTTTTTGTTGTAGTGTGGCATGGATGAGTATGAATACAGTTTTACTAGCTATCTCCTGCTGATGGACATTTAAGTTGACTCAGTTTTTCATTGTTACGGACAGTGATGTTATAAAATTCTTGTACGCGTCTCCTTGTGCATGTGCGTGAGAGTTTCTCTGGGCCAGAGCGTATGGGTATGAGAGAAGTTACAGGCTCGGGAGACCGATAATTAAGTTTTATGGAGCTAAGTTTCGTAACCTCTCGTTTTACCTGTTCTCTGGAAGAAGGAGTGTTTTATATCTTCAGGTACATATTCAAAACATTTTTATGTGATTCTCAATGAAAGAAAAGCCCCATAAATTGCATTAGTAATCAGATTAGCTGAAATTTAAATGACAATCTGGAACCTTCATGGCTAACCCATGTAGCTATGACTTAGTTATCTAGAATTAGGGGAGTTTCTTATTCACTATCTATTTTGGAGCCATTCGTAAGTGACTCCTTATGCATAAAGCCACTGTATAATGAGACTCTTGGGCTTTTCTTGTTGGACCCACTTTAGGCTAAATTCACCTGAGCTGCTTCTCTGTGGAGCTGCCCTGCTTCCGGTCTGTGCTCACAATCTCATTCAGAGCTGTCCTCTGCTCAGCTTTCAGTCCTGCCTCCTCTGGCAGCCTATCCTGTTGCCGTGAATGTTTTCACAGGCCGGGAAGATCACCTGGCTCCAGCCACCCCCCTCGTCTTCACCTGTTGTAAAGTACTGTCTTCTCTCTTCTGACCTTCTCCTTGGACCACAGTCAGTCATCACATCCTAATGTTCCTTGACAGTTTCTTGGAATTGGATGCTTCTGGAACTTGTTCAACGTTTCAGGGCAGGATGAGGTAGAAAAGCCAGAAGGCTTCAAAACTGTCTGCCTTTGATCTCCTTGCTATTGCAAGACCACCTACCAGCTGATGATCCAATGACACTGTTTGTCCCCCCAGGATCCCTCTTTCTGCCGCTGCTTCTCTTGGCTCAGCAGAAAGAGAAAGGAGAGAAAGATGAGCAGCAGCACCTGCTGCAACACAAATCCACCCTCAGCTCAGAAAGAAGCTTTTAAAATAGGACTAGCTGACTTGATCCTTTCCTCCTCTAGAATAGGCTGCAATTTGCATGTGATTTTTGCTTACTGATTACATACCATTCAGCTGCAGCCCCTAAAATAACTCTACCTCCTCTCTACCCCTGCCTACCCTTCATTTTAGCACCTTGCTTGGACTGAACACACTCAAATTTTAAACAGAGCTGCACAATGATTTTTCCTCCTGGCGTAAGGTTGGTGCTCCCTGAGGATGTGTCTATTTTGGGTATCATCTCTGTCTTATTCTGAGCTCCCTTGTCTCCAACTCGTTGCTTCCTCTATAGGTCTCTTCCATCCTAACAGAATTATTTTTTTCTCCGGGAAAAGTCAAGGAGAGCTCTGCGTGGGGGTGACTAGAGGCCACAGTAATGGTCAGGTGTCACTTCTTTATACATTAGTAGGCACATATCCAGCTTTTGTGCGGCATGAAGCTTATATGACTTGGGGTACAAAAATGAATAGTTCAGAATGAGAAAATGAGTTACAACAAATTACAGATTATAAAAGGCTGACAGATAACATAAACATCTCAAAACCCAGAAAAAAAACCTTAATATTTTTATTAGTAAACATACTAAATTGCCTCTATAATACAGTGTTTCCTGTGTTTTTCGGCTGCATGCCTTCTATTTTCTTAATTTTGCAATGATTTTGTAGCATTTTCTATAGAGAAAGCAGGAAGATAATTAGGCTTTGTTCCCATATGAATGATTGGAATATGTTTTGTATCATTGATAGTTTAGGGGGTCAGCAGACTTTTTCTGTAAAGGATCAGATAATAAATATTTTAGACCTTGAGGGACAATGGCCTCTGTAGCAACTAATTGACCCTGCCTTTATGGGCAAAAGCAGCCCTAGGTGATATGTAAATGAGTGTGAGTGGCTGTGTCCCACTAAAACTTTATTTATAAAAACAGGCAGTGGACCCAGTTTGGCCAATGGGCTGTAATTTGTTGGACCATAATTTGCCAACCCTTGCTTCAGACTGTTCCTTTTATCTTTATAGTTCATTCAAGGTAATCTCTTGGAAATGTCTAGTTTTTTTTCAAATGGGGGAAACCTGTATTAATTTTCTTCCATATGGGAGCTACAGGAATTGGAAAAGTATACCACAGAAAAGCTTCTAGCTCTTTCCATCTGAAGCACTGTTCTTCTCCTTCTCATGTACTTGCATGCCTCATACTTGAGTCACTTTCATATTGCAGTGTGACTTCTGGGCCTGCCTTTCAGGTCATAATCTGCTGAGTTGCTGCATTGGGCACTAGGAATATTCTGGGCAATCATTCCTTCATTGGAATGACCAGCAAAAACCTAACTGTGTACCAAAGAGATGGTAAACCATGTAAATACATCCCACTAAATCCCCACTTCACTTCCTTTACCTGGATCCCCCAAATGTCCATGATCAGGCTACCACCTGACACTCGAGAGAGTGTAATGGAGGGAACCAGCATGGTCCTAAGTGATTGCTATTAAAGTACCTTCCTTTTGCAAATTGCGTGAAATTATAGGACCATGAGAACACATTGCTAGGTCTAAGAAAGGAACCTGCAAGAGTGACGGGCTCTGGAGCATAAGCTTTATTAGCACCTCTGTCCCATAGCATGAAGTCTATTAACCTCCCAGGGATGTACACTTGAACCTTACCTTACCTTTGTGTAATGGAAGTGTGTATCCACTGAAAAAGAAAGTTCCAGCAAGCAGGGGAAAGGCACACTTTTCAAAGGCCTGTTCCTTCTGGGGCCCCTGAAGTCATGCCACAAATGCGGCTGACTTCTTCATCTGCTTAGTAGTTCAAGTTTGTGGGAAGTGAACTCAGTGTATCCTTTCAGTGTGTCCTTGGGCACCCAGAGTGAGTGTGCCTCATCTTGGCTAGATGAAGTAGCATAAAAAAGAGGAAATACACATTGTTGAAATTCTTTGTTGACTTAGAAACCCTGCCTGCTGCAGCTCTTGTCTATCCCCAGGTATTTCAGGTTGCGCTTTGCATCTAACCTGCCAGAACCCATTCTCCCGTAAGCTGACTTTGAAGCCAGAGCTTACCCCAAGAGATGGTTGCAGGGCCCTAGCAGGAGTGATGAGGGTGTTGGTACACAGTATCTCCGGATGCAAACCATGACAAGTAGCTGTGTACTTTCTGATTGTCCTATTATTCCACTCAGTAAGGCATTACTAGTAGTACTTGAGCTTGCGAGAGACAAATGTGTATTGTCATCTCTCACTTGATTCTCACTGCACCCCTGTAAGAAACATCACCATCTCTTTTATTCAGAGCAGTAATTTGAAGCATCAAAGTTCAAATCACTTGCACAAAGTTGCTTGTTTGGTAAGAGGCAATGCCACATGACCTCAGACCCAGGTTTCCTGGCTTTAGAGCCCGTGCTTGTGGCCTCTTCCCTGGCCTACCCCCTGCTTCTTCCCTTTAAGGCTGCTGTGGAGCCAGGGGTCCAGGCATTCTCCATTTGTGTTGGCTGTGGGGTTCTGTCCATTTGGACAAGGTGGGTCCTGCCGAATGGGCCTAGGAAAGTACCTGGCACTTAACAAATGCTTCCTTGAATAAATGCATATGTCAGTCTTAGGAAAGACTCAGAGAGTTTGGGTCCAGGGAAGGTTAACGCCCTTCACAGATGGCTGTGCAGTATGCTGAAAAGACCAGAGGGAGGCCTGCAGCAAAGCCTTACACTAGGCTTCCATTAAAACTTCTTGTAGGGGCCAGCTCTGGTGGCCTAGGGCTTAAGTTCTGCACACTCTGCCTCAGCGGCCAGAGTTTGGATCCTGGGTGTGGACCTAGCCACTGTCTGTCAGTGGCCATGCGATGGTGGCAGCTCACATAAAAAAGAAAAGCAGAGGAAGATTGGCAGTGGATGTTTGCTCAGGGTGAATCTTCCTCAGCAAACAAACAAAACAAAACAAACCTGTGGGTGTGTGTATGTGAAGAGCAGCTGGTTTTGTTTATTTATTTTTGGTTTAAGGGAAATCTTTAATTATAGGGTGTAGAGCAATGTTTGTCAATCTTTTTTCATTATCATCCCCCTAGAGAACCTTCAATGCATTTTTCCTTAATCAATCACCCTTGCCCCCCACCCCTATGAAATTTTAATGCTGCAGACATACCATATATCTGTTATATACTGTGTCCCTGTAGAGGACCATAAACCATTGTAATATCGAAGGCGTTTTTGCCCCCAAGAACCAATTTTCTTGGTTCTTGCCCCCATTGACAGTGTATGGTCTCAAGTGTTTATTCAGTTACAATAGCTGATGACGTGTGAAATGCTCATATATTTATAGAAATGAAAACAAAGTCCTCATCATTGACAGCCTGTAATGACTGTTAGCATGGCAAAACAATTCAGTTCTAATGAACGTGATTAGAGCTGCCAGGAAATAGCTATTAAATAAATGGGAGTCTAATGTGTTGGCCAAGGAGGCAGGATGGGTGTTGGTAAAGTCCATGGATGCACAGCCTTGTAGCCTTGATCAGCTCTGCAAGGGCTGGACTGGTCTTATACCTGTTTGTACAGCGGGAAACACTCTCAGTTAGAGCACACGCCCAGGTCAGGAGGCCCGGCCACCTGGCTCCGGAGATATTGTCTTAGTTGCTTTTAGAATTTTTTGCTATGGATATTAGGCCATTGGTTTTTAGCCAAGTAGTGTTTTGATATGATTTTATTTTTACTATTGTGATACAATATATACAACACAAAATTTGCCATTTTAACAATTTTTAATTGTACAATTAAGTGCTATTAATTACCTTCATAATGTTCTACTACCATCACCACTATTTCCAAAACTCTATCACCCCAAACAGAAACTCTGTACCCATTAAACAAGAACTCCTCATTCCCTCCTCCCCCAACTCCTTTTCTATCCCTATGAATTTGCCTAGTCTTGATATTTCATATAAGTGCAATCATCCAGTATTTGTGCTTTTGTGACTGGTTTATTCCACTTAGCTTGATTTTCTTTTCAAGTTTCGTCCATGTTGTAGCATGTATCTGCTATGAGTTTTAAATATATTTATAGGTTTAATGTGTCATATGTATTTCATACATACACAATCAACAGATTTGAATATTATTTAGTTTTCTCTTTTTAACGGAATTTTCATTATTTTTCTTCATCTTCTTTGAATATCACCGATTCAGAGCCAACAGGTGTGAATGAGTATGAGTGAGTCACAATAGGAAGGTTCCTGAATCTTTGACTATTAAGCATATGTTGGGTTTGTTCTAGGTTATAAAATACACATAAAATAGTATCATAAAAAGCATTTGGCAAGCTTGTAAAACTTCTAAAGAATTTAGGTTTAACTAAGTCCTAGCAAATGACTGCTACCCTGGACCTGCAGTTTTACAGTGTCCTTGAAATCCCCTTGTGGAGGTCCAACAATAAAGTAAAAAAGTCCTCTGAGAAGAAACTAAAGCATTGTCTTCTTTAAAAACATTATTTACTGCATTGCTTGGTGTTATGATTTAAAAATAATGTTTATAATTTGAAATTTTGGAACTGGCTATCAAACCTGATGAGGCCTGGGAGACATTTCCAGCAATTTGGAGTCTTGAGGGAAAGTAGGCTGAGCAGTGGGAACCAGTGTCATCACCTGCCTTGTCCCTGTCCACAGTGCTCTGCCCCGGGGGAAAGCGTGGAAAATGGTTGTTGGATGCGGGAACTTGGTTTTTCCTGTGTTTGCCTTCGAGTTTGGTTTTGGTTAGAAGGAGGTGCTGATCCTGAGCTGGGAGAGGGCCCTAACCCAAGCATAGCTCTTAGGTATTGGTTTGGTTAGCATTGACCAGTAGTTTACATCCCTGGCTGTGCAGGAGAATCACCTGCGGAACTTTGACAAACACGGACGCCAGGTCCACACCCAGGACCAATTAAATCAGGTGCTGGAGGTGAGGCTGAAGGATGTGGGGAGTGGTGGTTTAAGGCTTCCTGGGCAATGATTTTCCCCTGCAGCCCTGCCTGGCAGCCCTGAGCAGGGTAAGTGCCTGGAACGCTGGCGACTAAGGTCATCAGAGGACACAGGTTCTTTTTGGGGTGCCGCAGAGGAGACACCCTGGAGAGGGCCAGCACCCTGCAGGGGGCCAGCAGCAAGTCCCCTCTAGATGCTGATTCACTAGTAGTTGGTAGAATTTACCAAGATGGGAAATTTAGTAAGTTGGAGGTTTTTTAGAAGTGTCAAAATCCTAAATGGTGAGAAAAACAGAACTAATATGCTGGAAGTATGCTCTGATTGCTTTAAATAATGCCCAAAAGTATATGTCTGATTTTTATGGAGTCACATCTGGGATGCCCGGGACTGCAGGTATATACAAACACCTATTAGAAGTGCTCCCCCTAGTGCCAGACACTCCATATTGCATCCCCGCAAGCTGCTTTGGAGTAGTGTTATGGAAATCTAGAATTTTGGAGCTGGGGGACTTTGGAGGTCTTCAGGTTAAACCCTTTATCTCTCAGATGACAGAGTTGAAGTCCAGAGGGGTTAGTTCACATAACAGCATCAACAAGAGCTGCTTGACCGTCACTATGTGGATTATATGTGCTAATCCATAACCTTGTTTCATCCTAACAACATGGGATCCAGGTTGGACTTATCTTCCATTTTACAAATGTGTAAGCTGAGGCTCAAGAGCCTGGGTAACTTGCACTTTTTTAGAGCTAGGAAATGGTAGAGGCAACATGAAAACCAGCTTCTCCCTTTCCAAGTTCTGTGAACCCTCCTTGGTGCTGCACTGTCCTGAGAGCAGAAATCCAAGGAACCATTGAGGCACCTGTTCTCTTCTTATGCCCTGAAGCTCATCTGTCTTCTCACAGCTGAGTGTGCCCATCCTTTAAGTTATGCCTCTATTGTCCTGTTCCACCAAAGCCTCTAATTAGTCAGGCTCCTACCAAACCCACCCTTCTCTGAATTGGGGCGTTTATGAGCTCCAGCCCACCCCGCTTGGGCTTAATTGCTCTCTCCAAGCTTCACGCCTCTTTCTTCTGTCACCCCAGAATACAGGTAAGCATTTGTGGGGGATGCCCCACGTGTATAACTCCTGTGCATCCCTCCCATAGGCCGGGGAGGAGCTGCTTCTCCCAGGGTCACTGTCAAGTGAGCCCTTGTCACTGACTCATGGTGCCACCCCAGGTCCCTGTGGGAAGAGCCAGGGTTCCATTGAGCACATGAGGTGAGCAGGATGGTCTGGTCACTGCTGAGCCTCTGGAGTCCATTTCTGGTTCGTTTCATTTCTGGCTCTGGGAGACCTTGGGGAGGCTGTGTGGTTCCACTGGTATTTCACTGGATGTAAGTCCTGAAAGATTATTATATAACAGATAGTTAAAATGACTGCTTTTCTTTTCATAGGAGAAATTAGGGGTCTGCCAGAAATTTTTAGCAGCTCAAAACTTGCTAATCTATTAAACCTTTCGTCATTCCTTTGGTTTCTCCTTATCTAAAAAAATGGGGGAATGTGGAACGGCAGAGATTGAGAGAGGCCAGGGAGCATAGGCGTAATTGAGGCCACAACAGCGGCTGCTGTGTTGGTGGCTGGTGAGGGACTACTTTTAACCCTTTAGTACAGGAATCTGGGATTTAAAATTTGCTGCTGGTGGGAAGGTGAAGGAATAGTCCAGAAACAAGTCAGTTCTGTGTGTAGCATCTGATGGGAGAAGAGGATGCAGAGAGCTTGGCTGTGTAATGTCCTGGTGGGAAGGTTCATCAGAAAGAACCACACCAGTGATCCTATTTTAGGGGCCCTGAGTGGAGGGCTCTCCCTCCTCTGCGAGTTACTGATGAAACTTGCAAGTGTTGAGAGAGGCCCTTAGGCCTGATTTATTTAAAAATTTATCTTGGGGACTTTTTTAGGAAACAGGCATTCTGGAGTGGAGAGAGGTTAGTAATTTTTCTAAGAGTGTTTTTGAAAATTTGCATTGCAAATACTGCTAAATGTCAGCAGGGGACTCGAAACTTTGACACCTTGTTGGAGCTCTTTGTGCTGATTAAATTCTTGTCTCCAGTCTCGAATTGGCAGCTTACTCTCCTTAATATTCATGCAGTAATCAGTGTTGAAAGAGTATTTCTTTGACAGTTGCCCTTGGGGAAAACTGGGCCTGGGCTTGTTATGTAGGGCGAACAGTTAAGTGGAAGAGAATAATAATAATAACACAGACTCCAAGGTCTCCACTTGGTTCCAAGAATGTCAACGTTATCAACCTCTTTTCAATATTTACTGCAGGCTTTGGTGAATAATGGAAAATTGGGGTTGGCAAGTCTATTTCAGAGTTAAGAAGAGTGAGTTTTAATGATCTGATTAAAATAACTTGAAATTCCATCTTTAAGATGAATTAGCCCTTTCCAGAAGATAAGGTTTTGGTGGTAGTAATGGTTGTTTTCCTCTCTGGAGATAACTTTGGGTTAAGGACTCTCACTGCCGATTGTCAGAGCCCCTACTGTGTTCTGGTTGAGAAAAGCAGGGTCAGTCTTGTGCTGCCATGGCCTCTGGGAAGAGCTGATTGTATCCAACAACACAGCAACATCTGTCTTCACTCCCAGTAGGCAAGTTGCAGGCCACCCTCCTTCTCTCCAAAAAAACCCCCCTAGCGACCTGGGTTTTGTTTGCAGCAAAAAATTGCCCTTGTAGTGAGGCAATTTTCTTTAATTTTTCATAGTCTATTTCTTCTGTACTTTTGGTTGAAATAAATCAAGGTTATTTGCAGTCACATTTTCAACTGGTAACGTATCTGATCTTATGGAATGGCTGTAGAATAGTCTTGCCTTCCTACTGCTTTTGTGAAAAGAAAAGCAAGAGTGGGAAAGTGTGATGAATAAGTCTAGAGATCTGATGTACAGGTAGGATGACTGTGGTTAATAATACTGTACTGAATTCTCGAAATATGCTAAGAGAGTAAATTTCAGGTGCTCTTATCACATACACACACAAAAATGGTAATTATGTGAGGAGATGATATGTTAATTAGCTTGACTAGTAATCATTTCACTGTGTCTATTATATCAGATCATCACATTGTACACCTTAAATGTATACAATTTTTATTAAAAACATATTTTAAAAAGTTCAGGAAAAGAGAATGATAAATGGTATACAACGTAAACAATGAATCTGGATAAGTGTATACAGGTAAAAAAAGAGTTCCTTGTAGTCTTCCTGAAACTTTTTTGTAATTTTGAAATTATATCAAAATTAAAATTTACCCAAAAATGCGAAAAAAAAAAAGTAGGAAGGTGATGTAGAAAGTTGCATTGAAATACTCAGACTTCACTAGGGAATCGTTTGTTTCATGGTGCAACTGTAGGGTCAGATAGGCAAGTGGATACTTAATTTACAAACCAAAGCCTTGTCTAGCAGATACAAAGGGCTGGGTTATAGTAAAACGTGTGATTTACCTATAGTTATAATGGTGCTTTTTTAAAACAACAACATTGTATGAACAATATTTGGCCTAAACTGGATAACTCCCTTAAGAAGTTATTGTAGCCGTTGAATCTCTGTGCCTGTTTACAGAATACATGTGACTTGTCAAATTGCTGTAATATCTAGTGAAAAGAAAGAATGGATGAGGGTTTGTTAAAAGACTACACAGGGCAGCAATGTTTACGAGCTCTTTGTTTAAAAAGTCAGGGGACTCTGCAGGGAAGGAATTACCTTTCAACTTCTTCCATGGCATTTTTGACATCTTTGGCCAAAAGAAAGGACATGAAGAAGCAGGCAAATAACCAATGTGAGATTGTTGTCTTGGATGTCTCCAATGTGTAAGAAATCCTTTTTTTAAAAAAATTACGTCTAGCTCTGGTTTGTAGAATGAATATATATTTTATATGTAAGGACTTCTCTTAAATGCAGGGTGACTAATTGAAAATTGACAGGCTTAGAATTGAAGCCCTTAGATGGTAGCAGGAGATTCACAGACACAGGAGCCCAGGTGGTCTGGGCGAGAAGCTAAAAGGTGATAGGTTGGTTGCGGATGTGAGGGTCCCTGTCCTTGTCCTGAGGCAGGAGGGATCCAGATGTTCAGCCTCGGCTGACCTGGTTAATGCTTTGGAAAATTCAGTGGTAACAATATCTATTGCGGGTTAGAAAAAGAGTAGATGTCAAGGGAGGGACACCAGGGAGGATCAGTAGTGGCTCTAACCCTGGAGACACAATGGAAGCTGGACCTGAGGCAGTGATGGAGGGAAGAAAAGGTGAATTTGAGGCCTGTTTCAGAGGAAAGATGGAAGGAACTAGGTGACTCACTGGAGGTGGAGGATAAGGGAAGGGAAGGAGTCTGGAATAGTGGATTCTAAACTTTTGTGGCTGGAGACCTACAGGAAAAACCCTCATATTTATGTGCAATAGAATAAAAAATAGAAACAATCCTTACATTAATAATTCAAATGCACTCTGTTTTCTATTCTGTTTTGTTTCCTGAAAAAAAAAAAATACATTGCTAGTCTGCCCTCACTGGATTGATTTCATAACCTACTGTTGATGTTTGAAAATTCGAGTATACAGTGAGCTCCAGTATCTAGCCTGGGTGATTGATTGGGTACTGTGTACTGTTAACAGGGCCCCTTAGGACCCACTGCCGTAGGCAGGGTGTGGGGTGATAAGTGTTAAGGTGGGGAGGGACAGTTACAACCCACCAGTCCTGCTTCTGGCTGAGCAACTGGGAGTTACCTGCTGTCCATGTTAGGATTCCTTTTAAGAGACCCTTGGAGTAAAAGGCCTCCAGCTTTAAAAAAGAAAGGAAAATAAAGAGGAAGGAAGGAAAATAAAAAGGAGGGTAGAAGGAAGAAGAGAGAAAGGATTGAAAACCATGGGGTTAGACTGTTGAGGCAAAGTTCTGAGTGGACCACCACCATAGGATTTGCTTGCTCCAGGCCACCTTCCATGTTGGTTGCTAGATTCTTATCCTAAAAACAGAGCAAGGAGGAGTTCTGGATGAGATGGAGGAAGCACACATGAACCTGTCTCTCCCATTAAATGCAACTGTAAACCTGAGAAAAATACATAACAACTGTTTGAGGACTCTGAAGAGTAAATAAATGGTAACAGACAGATTGAGGAAGAAGACTACAATTTGAAATAGCATTATGATGGTCCTTTTAACATTTTTCTTCTGGTGTTCCCTGGTGTGGACTCAAATCATCCTGAAATCCAGAAGTCAACATTGGTGTGGACAGATAGCGTTCCAGAAGAAGCTGTCTACTTCTGACTTGAGTAGGAGGAAAAGGGATCCAGACACTCAGAGTGCAAAAGCCCCCATGTTTCTTAGTCTTTTCTCTGTTATCTTGCACCCCTGCCCCCCAGGTGATCCCATGGTGAGAACAGCTGTGATAATAACATGAGAACAGCAGGGGCCTGCAGGCACCTAAAACTCCAAGGGAAAGAGGCATAAACTTTTGCTTTGATTTAGAGGAATTGTAGTCACAAGAGGGCTGGGATGAACTCCTTTTGTATTTTTTCCCTCTCTGTCTTCCCACTGCTTGGCCCCAGATGTGGACACAGTCATAGAAAGTAAGTGGCAGAGTAGGGTAAATAATGGCTCAGCTCTCTGGTAGAAGGACTAAGAAGGCAGCCCCAGGGAATCTACAAGTATCAGGGAGATAACAAAGAAGGAGCTCAGGAAAGTGACCTGCAAAGATTTTTACTAATCTCTGAGCTCCCCACAAACTGTACATGCATGAATCTGACCCTAAACAGCATGCCAAAGACTCTGAGAACCGAACAACAAGGTAGACCACTGTCCAGGTCCCAGACCAGCCACTGGAGGGTACACATGCAGCACCAATCCAAATGGCACAGCAAGGGCTTTGAAAACTGAACTGGAGTTGGAACCACAGCCCATGAAAGGCAGGTCAGAACTTGTGACTTGAACTGAACCAGGTTAATTTCCTGCTTAAACAAAAATGTCAACATTTTCCGTAATATTTAAACAAAACCCAGAGTCTTATAATTTTCAAAATGTCCGGGATATAAGCCAAAATTACTTGGCATACAATAAACTAGGAAAATCTCAACTTGCATAGGAAAAGACAAATCAACAGACCATGGGGCCAAGGTGACACTGATACTGGATTTGTCAAGTACTTTAAAGCAGTTCTTATAAAAATGCCAGTACTTTAAAGCAGCTGCTATAAAAAAGTAGGGGTGAACACTATTGAAATGAATAGAAAGGTAAAGTCTCAGCAAAGAAATAGAGGATATAAAAAGAACCAAGTGGAAAATTTAGAAATGAAAAATACAATAACTAAAA
The DNA here is from genome assembly GCF_041296235.1 of Equus asinus. NCBI lineage: Eukaryota > Metazoa > Chordata > Mammalia > Perissodactyla > Equidae > Equus > Equus asinus. The sequence goes on along the minus strand of NC_091796.1, from coordinate 37,382,676 downwards.
TGAAAAGCTCACTGATGGGCTTGGTAGCAAATTGGAAATGATAGACCTAAGTTCAGAAGCACCAAGAATTATATTAAATGTAACTAGCCTAAACGTAGCAATTAAAAGGCAAAGATTATCAGAATGGATACATAAAACAAAACCCAACTAAATGCTGCTTGTAAGAAACTCACTTTAATTATCATGCTATAGGTAGTTTAAAAGCAAAAGGATGCAGAAATAAATGCCATGCAAATACTAATCAAAAGAGGGCTGTATTAGCCTTAGAGAAAGTAGACTTCAGAGTAAAGAAAATAGCAAGGGATAAAGAAGGACAGTATAATGATAAAAGAGTCAATTCCTCCAGAAATAGAAAACCTGTAGAGCTTCAAAATACATGAAACAAACACTGAAAGAACTGAAATAAGAAATGGAAAATCCTCAGTTATAGTGGAAACTTCAGTGTTCCTCTTAATCAATAGAACTGGAGACTGAAAATCAGCAAGCTGTAGAGAAACTGAACAGCACTATCAAACAACTAGTTCTAAGCGACATTTTTAGAGCACTCCACCTAACTACAGCAGAATACATATGCTTTTCAAGTGTGCATAAAACATTCTCCAAGATGACAATATCCTGGATCATAAAAAGATAACAATTTTAAAAGGATTGAAATCATATGATATGTTTTCTGACCATAATGAAATTTAAATCAATAGCAAAGGGATAAAAGGATTATCTCCAAACACTTGGAAATTAAACAGCATACTTTTAAATAATCCATATATTGAGGAGGAATTCTCAAATGGAAATTAGACAATATTTTTAACTAAATGAAAATAAAAATCAAAATTTGCGGCATGCAGTCAAAGCAATGCATGGAAGGAAATTTATAGCATTACATGCTTATGTTGGCAAAAAAGTATTCTAATCAATAATATAAACACCAACCTTAAGCAACTAGAATAAAGAAAGAAAAATATACCCAAGCAAATAGAAGGAAGGAAATAATACATTATAAATGGAAATGAATGAAATTGAAAAGAAAGAAAAAATAGAGTTGAAATCAGTGGAACCAAAAGTTCTCTGAAAAGAAAAATAAAATCAACAATAACAACAAAGAAAAAGACAAGACACTAATTGCCAACATCTGGAATGGTGGGTGGGCTATCATGACAGATGCCAGACATTAAATGAATAATAAAAGAATATTATGAACAGCTCTTCGCACACAAAAGTGACACCTTGGATGAAATGGCCCAATTCCTTAAAAACCACAAACTACCAAAATTCACCCAAGATAACCTGACTGCGCTATTACTATAGCTATTGTTAACTATGACTGTGAAAGAAATTTAACTTGCAGATGTCGTCTCCCAGAATTTATAGATTTAATGCCTTTCCCATAATACTTCCAGAAAGATTTTTTTTTGTAGAATTAGACAAGCTGCTTTGAAAATTGAGAAGGCCAGAGGACAAGAATAACTGAAACAATTTTGAAAAAGAAGAATGAAATTGTAGGAATCATATTACCTGATTATAAGACTTACTATAAAGCTATAGTAATCAAGATAGTGTGGTATTGGCAAAAAGATCAATGGAACAGAATAGAGAATCCAGAAATAGACTCACTCACACAACCATAGCCAATTGATTTTTTGGCAAAGTTGCAAAAAGCAATTAAATAAAGACAGGCTAGCCTCTTTAACAAGTGGTGTTAGGTCAATTTGAACATCTAAATAAAAAAAAACCTTCAAGCTAAAACTCATACTCTATACAAAAATTATCTCAATATTGATCGTATGTCTAAATATAAAGAGTAAAACTAAAATTTTTAGAAGAAAACATAGGAGAAAAAAACCTTTGTAACTTTGGGTCGGGCAAGGAATTCTTCCATCGCATCTCCTGACCAAAGCCCAGTGTGGTTAGCCGAGAGGTCTTACTCCCCGACTTCGTGTCTTTCAGATTTGTTCTCCACGTGCTCCTGTTCTGTAGATAATTGACACGACTTCAGGGAGGGAGTTTTTCTGACTAACGGTTATTGAACACTTACTGTAAGTCAGGCACTCTTCTAACTCAATCCCTGAAACACCCCAGCAGAATAGTTACTACAGTATAACTGTCTCACTTTTGAGATAAGGAGACTGAAGCACAGAAAAATTAACAAATATGCCTAGAGTGAATTCCATGAGTGGCAGAACAGCGAATGCCTTGGCAGTTACTTTTTTAGACCTTGCTGTTACTCCTCACTTTGTTCTGACATTCTCATCCTCCTCATCCTTCTTGAAAATGCAAATCACTAATTTTCATGGCTCTGGTGACCCATGCCACCTCCTGTTTTTTCCGAGTTTTATTCATAGGCATGCGTTTGGGTTGGTGGTTTTTTTGCTGTTGAGTCAGTGCGGTATCAACCCACTTGAATCTATTTAGCGCCATCTTGTGTCTGCACTGGGTTTTACAGGAAAGAGTGCTTCAGCATTAGAGCTAACGTGCAAAAGATGTACTGGGACAGCTTTTGATTACCAAAATATTATGACAAATCACTGTGGTCAGAAACTTAAATCCCATTAGACATGAGCTTCCTGGGACTTACTTGCTCTAATGTGATACGTTAAGGGAATCTTGGAGGGGCACAGATCATAGAGAGAGAACTTACAGAAATTCAAATTGGCTTTGAAATCTTCCTCTGCCTTCCCCCTTGGGAGCCATGCCCTGGCTTTGTGGGCTTTTGTATTACCAGAAGTGCTGAACAGTTGGGGTGGAGACCTTCATTGTTGGCTTTTCAGCCATGGGAGGAGGATCCCCTCTAAGGGATGTACCTTCCAGAAGCTGGAGAGTTTGGATTGTCTCTCCTCTGTACCGCAAAGCTGGTTTAGAAGATGCTAAAATCTGCCTCTGGATTTTCTTCTTCAACAGTGTAACTCGGAGTGGGGAAAGGACTGTGGTGCAAACTCCCCTGTCCCAGAGACTTGCCAGTTTGTTTTGGGAGGGGGAGGAGGAAACAAACAAGAAAAAGGAAAACGGGGTAAAATGTGCTGAACACTCAGAGCTCTTCCCTGAAGTGGGAGCTAGGGAGATGTGCACTGAGAGAGATGAGCTAGTAAAAAATTCTAAAAATCAAGATAAGCACCTAACACTTTACATCGTACTATCTTATTTTGTTCCTTTTTATATATTTGTTTTCTATTACAGAAGCAATAGATGCTCATAGTGAAAAGCTAGGGAAACAGAAAAAAGAAGGAACAAAATACATCCTAAGAACATACACCCAGTCATAATGCTTGATATTTCATGGGTTTTCCTTTTCTTCTATGCATGAATATTTGAATGTTTTATTGAATTATGTGAGGTTTATAATTTTATACTTCTTGATTATTTTATCGGAAACATTTTATAGATTAAGGCATAGCTTTGGTAAATTACTGTGCATGCTCAGTTCTAGAGCTATGATATAATATTCTGATATCATAGATGACGCTTCAGTGCATGTCTTTGGTTCATCTTTTTTTTTTTTTTAAACTTAGAGTTATTTCCTTAGGATAGATTCCTCAAATCTCAGTGTCTGGGGAAAAGCTTGGAGAGGCCTTTCAGGCTCTGAGTACAGACATGGAGGACCTATGGCTCCACTTTGGCTGCAAGTGGGCCCATCACTTGGTAGTGATGGGTTTTGGGGCACACTCCTTCACTTTGCAGAGCCTCAGTGATTTCCTCTGTCAGATGGGTGTACTAATACCCACTGCACAGGGCTGTTGTATTCATAACACACATAAAGTGCCTTCTCAGAGCTTGGCACACAGTAGGCACTAAATAATGATAACTATTTAGACAACAATTATAACACTAAATAGCCTTATTACAGGATTTGTGTCAGTTTGCCCTGCCACCAGCAGGCATTTGATACCTAGCATTTGATACTTGATCATTTCTTTTTAAAATACCTTTGCCAATTTAAGTGAAAGCGCTACCTCATTATTGTCTTAATTTACATTTTTTATTATAGTGAGAATGAACAACTTTGTGTGTTACCATAAACCAGCTTGTTGTCTCTCTTAGGATATGCTTTTGACTTTTTTCTCCTGGCATTTAGTATTTTCCTATCAATTTGTGTAAATTATTTATACAATAAATCATTTAATCCTTTATCATATTTGCTGTCATATGTCCATTTATCTAGTATTATGTTTTTATATCAAATTTTGATTGTTTTCTTTGTTACGTATTTCTCATTAAGATGAGAAAGTGGTTGTAATTGTGATTTCTTCATTTTAAATTCTGTAGGTGGATTTCTTTATTGGGTCTATAATATTACTTGCAAATAATGACAGTATTATGCATTCGTTTCTAACTATCCTACTTCTCATTATTTTTCACATCTTATTAAATTTGCCTGAAATTCTATGGCAGTGTTAAATAATCGTGGAATTACTGGGCATCTATTTTTAATTATTCCTGATTTTAATAGGAATGTCACCAGTGTTTCACCATTAAATAGAATATGAATCTGTTATTTCCAAAAATATACTGTTCATTGTGTCAAGGATATGTTGAGTTAATTTTTTTAAATTTTGAGTTTTTATGTATTTAGGAGCATAATTTCTCTCAGAATGATCATGTGGTTTTGTTATTTGACCTTTTGCCAAATAGGGTAATAATGAGTTTTCTAACATCCCACATATATTTGTGTGCTTGGAATGAGCGTTTACTCAGTATTTTGTGTTTTGCTCTTTTCAATCAACACCATTTCATCGAGACTGTTTCCTACAACCTACATGTAAATTTTGTGTGTAATGCATAGAAGAAAGAGTATAAGAAAATATATCAATTTATTGAGAATGATTATCTTAAGTTAAGGGATTGTGAAGTGTTTTCACTTCACTCTTCTGTATTTTCCAACTTTCTAAAATGAGATGTCCTACTGTTACCAGGGAGAAAAAACGTTGCCTAAAAATGTCAATGCCATGCCAATTAATTACGGTGAAATAAGATTTGAGGTCAGACATGATTTTAGGAAACTGACTTCTTTAGACTTCTGTTCTTTGTCTAGAGTCCAAATTATTTTGATACTGTAAGGGAGCTGAAGAAGTATAGTTAATATTTGTTTAAAAAAAGGTAATAACATGGTTTGTGTTTTCTTTTTGATGAATAATGACAATATGTGGTGACTGTATTTCCCTTAACTAAGAATTTAGGACTTGGTGCCTGACAAATAATTGTTTTCATATTCTCTGACATTTTTTTAATGTGAAAATGTTTGAAAAGAATTACAAATGATATTTAAATACCAACTTATCCTTTATTTAAGGGATTAAAATTGTTTCAGCTCAGGGTGGTTCCATGGAATCTGGGACCTGCCTGACCACAGGCTGGGGCACTAGACAGGTTGCTTTTGGAAGCTTCATTTGTCCTCTTGGTCCCAGCGGGAGTCCACAACCCAGACACCATCTCGTGGATGTCTTTGTCCCGTCTGGGTCTACACACAGATATAGAAACGTAAAAACATGCTTTTATACATCAAGACACACAGAAACACAATCAAGGGATTTGGTGCCTTAATTGCAACTCCCAGATGCCAGGAATAGCCCTTGTTTCTTCTGCTGTAGTCAACACTTTCACTCTGAAATGAGATTTCACTAATTTCAGATGTTAGGAATTCTCTTCAGATTTGGTTCTTAACACGCTGTGTACCTGAGGTATGAAAATCTCCACTGACATTATGATCATTGAAGATTATATTTACATATAAAACCGTAATGTCTCCTTGCTTCTTTTTCTCTTCTTTTCTGTAGCTTTGGGCCAAATTATGTTGTACGTGGATGGAATGAATGGAGTAATAAACCACAATGAAACCATTCAGTGGCTGTACACTCTCATTGGGTCAAAGGTAAGAGAGGATCATGGCTGACATTTTCTTCAGTTTGAGTATCACACACCTTTCTTTTTGTTACCCTCTCTGAGATGGTTCTGCAGAGAGAAACCCTATTTGTTCCAGCCCTGTCACAGCACAAATGAGGACTGTTATTTTATAGATTTTAAAAAACACTCAAATTGCAAAAAGCATATGAATTTTAATGCCTTTTTATTTTTTCTTCTTTTAAGATTTAATCAAAAGCTTTCAGCATGTCTGTTTTTTAATGTTTAATTAGAACATTATACCGTAGATATCATATCAATCTTACCTGCTGTATTTCCTGTTCAAGATGATCAGTTAGTTAAGTACATTTTTGTATATTGTACAAATGTGTATTCCTATATATATATGAAAGAATTTGAGACTGCCTTTCAACTCTACCATCAATTATAAAGGTAATCAATATTTATTAAAGATTTACCAGGCACTGTAGTAGGTGCTTTACAAGCATTATCTTCTTTAATCCACATGAGACCACTATAAGGTCAATAATGTTATCCCCATTTTGTAGTTGAGAAAATAGAGCTTGGTTGTGGGAATCTGTCTAAATTCCCCCATGGACCTTGGCATGTGTCTGACCAGCCATGGCTGCGAGGTCCCCACACTCTGGAAGCGCTGCCCCAAGGGAGCAGCTCCACCCCATCACTTGAGGTGTGCCAGAAGCTGGGCGAGGCCCTGGTTGGTCCTCTCTGAATTCTCAGCTGGGGCTGTGAGGGACCTAGCTGGAGGGGCCTTTGGAAGATGGAGTAAGAAGGGATCCTGTCCTGAGCAGGTAGAAATGAACCAAGGTTGGTGTGTGGTCAGCTGTTGGGGTGAAGGTAGGGTGGGGCCTCATGGAGATCACAGTGACTGTAGTGGGCCACAGGGTCAGGCAGAGGACAGTCTCCAGGGCCTGGATGAGGAATTTGAACCTAACTTAAACAGGTCACAGAATCAACACAGCTTTCTGGGGTCCCTGCAGGGAGAGCATGTGGTCAGCCCATACTGTTGCTGACCCCTGTATTCACTGCTACCCCCACTTTGGCGAGCCCGCTAAGGCTGGCGTGCACCAGCATCATGCTCCCAGCAGTGAGTCACATCCCTTAGTCTTGCCTGTTGCATAACCTGCTTCCCAAGGCCTCTACTGTACTTCAGGAGCGCTGAGCCCTGATTTGACTTGGTGATGAGAACAGGTCTGGTTTGAGGCTGTATCTTCCTTTCAGACTTCTAGAGTCCTGGTGATTGTGCCTTTGTGTGGGTGGGCAGGCCTACTTCTCTGTGGATGACCCTGGTGTGCAACACCCATTGGGTCCTAGGTCCTTAATTGACCCTTATATCTTCCTCTCAATTTTCCTTTTCTCGGTATTATTGATGATAGCATTTTTTCCCCATTTCATAATAGAAACAGCCATAGTTTCTCTCAGGAGACTGAAAATCTTTCCTCCTTCTTCTTTTTTTAAATTTGGCTTTGTTTTCTATGGAAAATGGAAATGACTATTTTCAAACTGCTGTAGGTGACCTTAGAAGCTGAGTGAAAGTCTGGGCCTACGAGGTTGCTTTAGCCAGGCCAAGGGAAGATCTCTATCTCATATCCTGTTTCAGTGCTTTCTGTTTTTTCCTTCCTTCTGCTGGGGACCCTCCCCAACTTCATGTTCATTTGGAAGCTGTTCCCTCCCCAGGGCTCTCTGGATGGTCTCGAGGACCCTAAATGCTAGGGAGATGGGAGGAGATTTTGCTGTAAAAACTGACTTTTGGTATATGTCACAGCTGAATAAAGAAATATTTATACCTTTATTACGGTCATGATAAAACACCAACAACCAACTTTCTTTCTGAAAGGAAATAAAGCCTAGTGCGCTTACCATAGGAAAAGTGACAGTCTTTTAGCTCATCATCAGAAGGGGAATAGTCAGGAGGGCAAGATCCTGTGGTGGGGTGGGAGAAGGGGAAAGAAGATACAGAGAGAAAAGGCACAAAGAAGAGAAGAGGGGAGATGGTACAAAGTGAGAGAAGAGACCATGGGGGAGGAAAAGAAAGACAGAAGATGAGAAAAAGGAAACAGGCCCGACTGAAATGTCTCTCTCTGCTCAGTAGGTGGGAGGAAGGCTCGGAGACTTTGCTGTTGCAACAGCGTCCTGTCGGTTTTTCTTTGGCACCTTTCTGTAAGGAAAACAACCAAAAAGGAACACACAGGAGAATCCTTATATTGCATTTCTAAGTATCATGGAGAAAGCATACAATTAAAGGCTCTCAAGAACGAGTTCATAGGGACTGTGCTTCCCCAGCCTCCTTTCCCTGTGCAGCAATGCAGTGCTCAGGACCCTTGGCATCTCTCCTGGAGCCTCGGTCTGAGATGGGCATTTGCTCCTCCCCAGCCACTTGTGGCATCAGCATTGGATCAGGGCTGGTTTCTTTCTCCATCTTTCATTTTCCCAAAGGAAGATCCATCATAGTCTCTGGCTCCTGTGTTCAACACTGGGCCAGTCACCATAAGGACAAGAAAATAAAGCCAAGGGCCAGCCTAAGCTTTGGAGCTTACGGTGTTGTTAGAAGGGACCGTGGGTGATGCCCGCATCCCATGTCCACTCAGTATAATGTCAGAGAGAGGTCTTCCAGGGCCCTGCAGGGGGTGCTTGGTTCCAGGCTAGTGACTGGAAGTCAACAACAGCAGCAGCCACCAAGTTTATATTCAGTGTAGTTCTAATGAAATCACTTTTTACTTAGAAAACCAACACAGTGTCCCCTGATACTCCCCTCTCACTGCTGCATGTCTGGATCATAAGAAATCTGCAAGAAGAATGATGGATGCACTAACCTAAAACCCTTAGATTTTGAGAAGGAAACATCTGTCCACTCCTTAAACATACAGATGGGGCAATATGGCCACAACAGTTTTCCCAGTTCAAATTAAATTAAGAAATTAGGAAAGTTAGGGCTCCTGGGGGGTTTATTTCCACTAAGAGTCAGATTTCTCTGAACCTAAAAGGTTTACCTTGAAATCCTGTTGCTTTTTCCTTAAATAGGCAGAGAGTTGATAAATGAAATCCTGGGTTAGAGAAACCTTGTCATTCTGTTTTCATAATTCTCCCTTTTCGTTTCATGAAAGCACTGGAGAGAGGGCAGATTTTGCAGCCTGCCAGAGGGTCATTATGCAATGCGTATTTGCAGATATTTGAGACTCCTAGACAGAGGAGAAAATGTTGCATTTGCAGCCAAATAATTACTTTTTAAAAGAAAGAAAAAAGTGTTTTCAATAAAGTGTTTCATTCTATTTACAAAAGCCCATCTTGAAATTCCCCAGTCAGAGGTAAGAAGTAGATGCCCATCCCACAACCTCTCACACGATCTGGATTTTTTTCTCTTCATACATCTGGAAGTCTAATTATTTGGGGTAAGATGATTCAGCTTGTACCTCATGGCCTTTTGTCACCCTAACACAGAAAGCCTGTCTCTTGGTGTCTGTATGGATCCCCTTCTGGCCATGGAGGCCCCGGGGCCGTGTGACTAGCAACACCCCACCTCCGTGGGGGTTCTCCAGGGACACCTCCTGACTCTGTCATGGAATCTGCCCTCTCTCCAGTGCTGTCCACCTCGGCTCACCTGCTCTCTCATTTTGAGGAATATTTTTCTGTCAGCCCCATGGAATCTAATTCTTCCAACTGCGCCCCAGGTTGCTAATCACAGATCTGCAGTCTTCCTTTGTATTATGTAGGGATGGTGATGCTTCCCTACTCCCATCCAGCCCCAGCTACTTAACCCTAGCAGAGGGGAGCCGTGGCCACAGCCCACCTTCACACATACACTGTCTCTTATACACACTAGAGCGCCCATGCTTCCCATTCTCTCTCTCTCTGTCTCTCTTTCTCTTTCTCCCTCTCTCTCTCTCTCTTTCTCACACACACACACACACGCACACACACACACACACACACACGCACATGGGGGACACTGCTGAAAGTTTCTAGGGCGGTGAGATAATAAGTAACTATGGTTTGTAGAACCGGGTGGCAGGGGGAAGGATTTGATTGACAGGGATGGGAAGCTAGGGGGCTAGCACAGTATCAAAGCTGTGGGGTGATGAGGCCTGGTCAAGAGTTGCAGTGGAAATAGAGAATAATGGAAATGTGGAGACTTTTGAGAAATAGCTTCCTAGGATTGTGTTTCTGGACATGGTAAAATAAAAGCAAGAATCAGAGATAGCATCACAGTTTTGAATCTGGGCAGCTAGGAATACAGCATTGCCTCTGGCAGGAGTAGAGAAGTTGGAAATGGGAGTTTGTTGGCCGGAAAGCTTTGACACTGCTTTTGAGAGGAAGGTAACATTCCCAAGGAGAGCTAAGCGGGGGGCCTCATTGGTGCCAGGTGCTCTGGGAAATGCTGGCTGCTTGAGGAGGAGAGGAGATTCAGTGCGCCGTTTGGTCTCAGAGTCACTGGCATGTCACTGCTCTGTGATCCACTCAGATTACCTACATGGGTGAGATCTGAAATGATTGTTGAGTTACATGATATAAAATAATAGAATCATAGCCCTGAAGAGATGACAAAATCTTATTAGAGATGTTCCTGACATTCACCAACCGAATTCCTAATACTTCTGGAGGCACAGTGAACTCCGTTTCCCTCCAACAGCCATTGTTGGACACAGGAATGGGTGGAAAGCCTTCCTACTGGGACCTGCATCCACCTCTCTGTCACTAACCAGACACTGTGCACTGCTTTCTGGAGCAACACACACACACTTCCCCAAGAAGCTCTTTCAGTATTTCAAGGCAATTATCATGTCATCCTATCCAGGCTAAACTCTGTGGTTTCCACAGATGCTCCTTGGGGACGTAATTTTCAATTCTTCATCATACTGTTTGCTAACTTTTCCGTCCATCCAGTACAAAGAATAGCAACATGGGAGCCTCCTGGCATCCAACATCATTTTTTCACAAATCCCACCTCTGATTCATTAGGTTCTGAGCAGCAGCTCTGGGTGCTGGCTCAAGTCAAACTGATAATCCGCCAAACCTCCCAGGTGTTTTTTTCACACATCCACGTTTGCCATTTTCTTCCATCCTGCATCTCTGTGATTGACTGTTGTGTACCTGAATGCAGGGCTTTGCATTTTTTCCCATTGATTTCAGGCCAGAGTTCCAGCCTCAAGATAATTTTGAATTTTGCTTTGGCCATTCATCATGTTAACTGTTAATCCTAGTTTTATGTAACATAAATTTAATAAGCAGAGCTTGTGTGTCACTGACCAAAATCTCGGCAGAGACAAGGAACGTGTGAGCCAGTGCAGCCTGCAGGTTGACACTGATCAGTCGGGGTATTTAGGACCATTTTGGTGCAGGTAGTGGGAAGGCACCTAACTCTGTGGTCATCCAGCCTCGTTCCTTCATTGAGTTCACAAGGCCTTCCCAAAGTCAAGGTACAATGCTTCTGGTAGTAACTCTGGAGCTTTGGGGTCCAACACACCTATCTGATCCTTTGGGTAGATTCTTTTTTCATTTATAAAATGGAGGTAATAATCTATAAAATTGGGATAATAATGATGAAGAGTATGTAAAACACTGAGCATTGTACCTGCACATCAGTGCCCAGTATTGTGAGCTAACAACTCTTTTCCCACAAGTTCACCAACCTCCTACCTTCTCTTAAAATGAGAGAGGCACTCAGCTTGCCAGGACCTGTGCACCTGGAAACTGCTAGTCCCAGGTGTTTTCCTCTCTTTTCTAAGTGCTCATGAGACATTCATCCAAAAATCCTCTGGAGCATATTGCCAGGGATCAATAGCGGGTTTGATAAAGTGGAGGATGTAATTTTTGGATCTCATCTTTAATCCTTTTCTGAAAATTGGGAGAGTTAACTGTTTATAAACTTTTGGCAACTCTTCTGTTCTTTGCCTGTTGTCTTAAGGATTACTAATTATATCTTTGCCTTGTTTGAAGTGCCTGCATCGTAAATTCTCAGAACATCAAATATGCTCGGTTATTCTTGGTAGTATTATGAAGGATTGCTTTAATTAACACATTCAAATGTAAAAAATGAAATACAGTTTCCATCTTGATAGGTGTAATTATCTGCTCCTGTTCCCAGTCTACTGGAGCATCAGATGTGTTATCATTCTGGGTACATAATTTCCCAAGGTTTTTAACCCATGCGTCTTTAGATCTTCACATTAGAAGGTAGAGATTGTGTGCCTTCATTAGAATCATTTTACCTTCAATAGGATGCTCATTAAGATTTTTTTGCTCCTGGCCCTGCCCCAGTAGTAGCCTGCTGTTACTTGTGGTTACCTGCTTGGTGCCTGCTAGCCTGGGGATGGTGGAGTGGGGTTCCTCTGTCATCTTTGTCCTGTATTAGTCTTAAGCAGGGTTAATGTCCCTGGGTCTTGGGGCTCGGTGCTCCTGTACCTCCCTCAGTAGTGGGGGACCTCTAAAGGTCTGGGCTCAGAATGGTTTCCTGCCCCAACCCCAGGAGCACGGAGTTTTGTTCTTTTCCCTTCTCCTACAACAATTATGCTGCAGGGGCAGCAAGATTTACTACCCTTCCCTGTGGCTTATGAGTTTTGTCTCATAGAGGAGAAGGTTCTGGGTGTGGTTTCTGCCTTTCCAGGTGGTGTGGTGGCTGCTCCCCTCCTCCTGTAGGGGTGTTGCTGTTGTGCTAGTTGTTTGGCTGTGCATCCCCAGGCCTGCACCGTGGGAAGGCTTTCTTAGATCTCCAGCCCTGCCCCCGATTTTCCCATGAGTGCCATGAGGGTCACTGGAGAGCGCCTGCGAGTGGATGCTGAATCCCCATGTGTCTATAGTTCCCAGAGGTTCCGTACTCCCATGGCAGCCCATGCTTGGTCTTTAGCAATTTGTTAAAACTATTATCTGAGTTTGTCTTACTGCTTGGTATGGCGGCTCCATCTTTCTCCCCTGCTCTGCCTCAGGTGGGCCATTGCTGGTGTCCAATCTTTTCTTGGTGGAAGGAAAGCTGCCCCTCCTTAGGTTTCAGGCTACTTGGTTGACCTGAAACCCCAGCTCTCTAATGGGCTCAAGAAAAGTTGTGATTTTAATGATCATTTGGCTTTTTCTTGTTCTATTTGGAGTACACTCTTTGTAGCTTTCTAAGCAGAAGCCAGAGGTCCAATTTTCTATATTTAAAACACTTTAAATATATTAAATACCGTGAGACCTACTCAGCCAATGAATACTAATTGGATGTTTGTGTTTAATCCTTCCAAATTACTTGAATTAATACGTATTTTATTAATAAAAATTTGGATTAAAACTAACTTTCATGATGCAGTTAATGTTAACAGACTGAAGAAAAAACATAGCTAAAGTTTATTGATATATGGAATTTTGATATTAAAAGACCCTTTTAAAACTTTCACTGAATTTTTTATGATTATAAGAGTAATATAGTCTCTTTGTGTAATATTTTAGAAATACAAAAAAGTAAAAATCAACTGAAAGCAACTACATAGATATAAAGATTAACATTTCCTTCTGATTTTTCTTTGAATTTTTCTTACGTAGTTAACTCTAAATATATTATAAGCATTTTCCTGTTTTATTACAATATTTTAAAAACATAATATTTAATGCCTGTATACCAGTCATAGAAATGTGCCATAATTCATTTGGCTTTTTTCATATTGTTAAATAATCAAATTATTACTGACTCTGTGCTAAATTTAAAGAGCCGCTTTGTTTCTAATTTCATGAAAATATATTTAGTGAATGAAGTTGTGTTTGAATTTTTCCCATGTTTATCAATGTTTCATTAGGTAAGATTTTTAATATTCCACAAGTTTTAATGGCATGTCAAGTAATGTTTGTGTTAGAGATACAGTGGGCGCAAAGAGCCAGCTTCTCCTTTAGGGCTATTGCCGTTCTGCTGGTTATTTGACTATGTACACCCAGAAAACAAGTTCTCACTTATTTGGTTTCTTGGATGCCCCATATGAGGTTAATCTCAGTAGAAGAAAAAGAAAAGAAAAAAAAAGTTGTTTTACTAGTCATTGTTTTAGGAAGATGTCAGAAGGAGAGACCAGAAGTTCAAGTCAGAGCTTGGAGGATCCAGCATGCCGAGGGGACCCCGTGGTCCAGGATGGGTCTCCAGCCACAGGGCTTGAACAGCAGTTTCTTCAATCCGCTCTAAGATGATCAGCTTCAAAGAGCTGATTTGTGGTAGGAACCACAACTCTCAAGAGGCTCATTGATAAACCAGAACGGCGGCTTACTACTTTACATAGACAAGATCCCCATGAACTTGAGAAACAGGAGCAGGGGTGGGATTTTGACCCTTCTTCCCTTTTAGGGCATGTGGCCAAGGAGGAGCAGCTGTGTTCTAGCAGCTGGAGAGAGTAGGAATGAGTGGTTCTAATGTGGAAGAACATTTGCGGTGATGCAAAAATCCAGAGTAGCCAGTGTGCTCTTCCTCCAGAAGAGATGTTCGAGGAGAGTTGGATGGACAGGGGCACTGGAAGAAGCATAGGCTCCTGGAGCCAGCCCTGGAGTGGCCCTGCAGGCTCAAGTTTGTCTTTGCCAGCACTGCTAACCCCCATGCCCCATGCCCCATGCCCACAGCCTCTCTCCACCTGCCAGCACTCACCTTCTAACCCTTCTCCACCCACTCTAAGGAGATGTGAGCTGGCTGCCAAACTCTTGCTTAACAGCGCATTCACCATTCCTGAGGTTTAGCTGTTGTCTACTATCATGTTTCAGGCTGGGATTTACTTAAGAAAGTTCTTTAACCTTGGTTATTGCTCAGAAAAGAAGCTTTGTCACATTTCCCCAAGGCTTAAGTTTTTGCACCAGAGGGAAAGCTGGGATTCCCTTTAGTATAGTAGAAAGAATCAGACTGGCCTGTTCTGTGAGTTCCTCCAGAAATTAGCTGTGTGACAAGCTACATAGCTTCCTACAACATGAGATTTTGCATCTGAAAATGGAGATGTCCATAACTGGAAAAGCACCCACCCTTGTTGATTTCCCTCCTTCATTTGGCAAATACCATCAAGGTCTTCCTTAAGGCAGGCTTTCAGCACAGGGTTTTTGGTATTCCTTAGTTAACAGTAACAGAGTGGATTTATGTTACCTATTATCAACTAACTCTTCATAATTATATTGAGTATCTTAAGGGAAAGTTAGCAAAGTGAATATTTTCTGTTCTTGTCCACTTTTAGTTATTATTCTTTAAAGAAACCTCCAGCTAAGCCCCAGAATTTTATCTCAATAGAAGAAAATGTCAATTTGTAGCATTATTTATTATTTTGACACATCTTAATTATTTTTTTTAATAATCGGCTGTATTTTACATTCTGCAAGATTTCCTATTCACTGACTAGTAAAAACTTAAGGGATTCCCTTACATTACTCACAAAGTTGGTTCCCTTTCTGCAAATTGTATCAGGTCATAAGCAGGTCAGCTGTCAGGCCCTGAGGCCATAACACATGGATTTGGTGCAGGTGACTTCCTGTCCTGGCAGATGTGCCAATCCTGGTGTCTATGCTCCTCCCCCATGGGCACCTGAAAGCCAAACCCAGAGTTCTGTACTCAAGTTGTATATTTGGTCCCATACTTTATTTCCGATAAGACCCACATCGTTTTGCAGACAACATCTCGGAAGGGGAAAGATTCAGAGTCTCAGCTATCTACTGGACTGTTTGATAACCAGTTACAAAGGCTTTACAGCTCATTCTGAGCTTCTTGCTCAGGAATTCTGAGCTTAAGGAATATGTCATTGGAATAAAGTGTTTCATTGAGAAGTTCTTAAAGATAAGTAACTTAAGTCACGTGAATTTTTTTGTTGTGGTTAAAATACTCAGCATATTCTTAGTTCTGGTAGGCTTGTGAACAATGTGACAAAGCTTTATAGATGAAGTTATCTTACCAATTTCTAATTCAGTTTTAATAACTAGCATCCACTTCTATAACATATTTATGCTATTTATGCTTTTTTTAGTGGAAAATGAAACAAATGGAATGAAGCATGTTTTTCTAACCCCTTTTGTAATTTAAATCCTGAGGTTTGGAAATTGTTTTCTTTTTATGGTTGTTGAAGTTTTAGAATAGGAGTGGGAATTTGGAGATTTTTTGAAATTCTTTTATTTCTTCTTAACAAGCAGCATATTTGACCTGCTAAGTATAGTTCTTGGGTTTCTGTAAGTACAATAAAACATGAAGGGAGCTCCAGATTGCTTTTAAGTGCAAAATTATTGAGAAACTGCCTTTTATTCCTTTTCCATACATCTGGTGGTTACATTTTATCTAAAACCTATACACTGGGTTCTGTGCAGGGTGTCTCCACACCCTACCTGTGGATTGACCCAGAAAATTTAAAAAAAACAGCTAAGCACTGTGTTGACACCATCCTGCCACCCTCTGTCCCAGCCACCCTGGCATGGAGGTGACCTTGGGGTCCTGAATTGTTTATGCAATCTGGACGCTGAGTCCCCTGATTGAGACTTGACCTGACAAATGTTACATCCGTGGGTCAAAAGGCATCTCTGTTCCTCTGAAGACTCATGGCCTCTATTTTATGCTGAGTAGGAACAAAGAGTGCAAAACCATAGCTGCCAAAGAAAGTCAAGCTCAGCCCAGTCACCTCCAAAATTGCTGAATACTTATGAGAAGCACAGCACCTCACAGCTGGCTGCATGTTCCTATCTGCCCATCACATGAAGGGGTTGTCTCAGATTGCTGTTATATGCTATGATGTAGCTGCATGTTTCAAAGCAATATAAAGCATAACTTCTTATAATGGACAGCATTAAAATAGAATACTAGTTTTCCCTAGAGTGTAATTATATAAAAAGTAGGTAATATGTAGCCCAATGACTGAATCTGACCCCCAGTGTGTTTCCTCCAGCCCTAAGGAAGTGTGTGAGCAGGAGCCCAAAGGCTGTCACACAGCTGTTCTGCTCCATGGAATCCAGGAAGGGCAGCTCAATCAGCTCTGAGCCTATCTGACCAAGTCTCCTCCCCACTATAAGAGCTCTCCTCTGGGAAGTGCCCACTGTCGTCAGCAACGTGACTCTGAGGGCCTTTAGTACAAATAACACTCTCATTTGTGTGGGGTGGAGGTGTTCTGGGTCCTCTCTTGGCTGTAGGGTGGCCATCTCCTTGAAGGCAGGGCCATAGCTTTGTTACTCCCTCATGGACTCTCGCTGAGTGCTGGGCATCTGGAAGGCACTGAAGACATTGAAAGAAGCACAGGGCATCCTGGGATTGGGATGGATCTTATATGGGGTCGGCCAGGTCTGAATTCCTTCTGCAACAGTCTTAGCAAGTGGCCATTGAGAACCTCCAGATGAGTGCATTTGCTCCCTCTGTGTCAGCCCATTTGTCTTTGGACCACTGCTTCTGATGCTGACTCCTTGTTACCCTGAACCTCCGTTTAACTGTTTTGTGACTGGTTGCTTTATCTTCCCAACAGATCGATGCTCTCTGAGAATGAGAATCCTTACTGATTTTCCCTCAATGCTAGACAGATAGGCAGGTGTTTGAGCCTGTATACCATTGCAATGAAACCCCTCATTAGAACATGATGGAGTGCCACGCAGAGCTGAAAATCAGACAGTTCAGACTGGAGTGACACTACCATATCCCTTTGAGAAATCATCAGGGTCTGAGCCATGCAGTTGTGTGTGCGCTGCCATCCGTGTACCTTAGTCCTACCCTCCTTATTCCTGATCCTCACTCTGCAACCAGGGTGGGCTTGCCTCTCCTGATCCATCACTGGCCTCTGGTTTGCCTCTTCTCAGTGGGTGTGGGCTGGGACTCTCAATAGCCACTCCTATTAGAATGTGTCTCAGATACACACAGGTGGCACCAAGTGTGGATTTGAAGAGCTTTGAGATACACAGCATGTTTGAACTTGGAGAAATTGGCGTGTGGCCTCCATTGTGGCTGTTCCAAGGCTTTGGAGGGTTTCGACTGCATTCCAGATACTTGAGGGCATCAAAGTAAGTGATTTCTGGATAAATGAGGGGTTGAGGTGGAAATCTTTTGAAGTAATGTACTTTTCTTACTTTCAAGTCTATATAGTAATGCTATAAGATATTTCTGAGGAGTCGTCCTGTGGACATATTTTGATGATGAGTTAGGACATGCTTGCAATTAGTACCATGCATTTCTGAAAAATTAATCCTCTAATGCTATCTCTTTTCTAAAATAGTTTATCTAATATGTTTGTTATTAATTTTATATAGTAAGGCTTCTAAACATATATAAATGTAAACTTAGACTCAATAGAAGCCAAATTCATAAAAACCTAAAATCATGAATCAGAAGAGTTTGGGGATTTGTTTCTTAAAATAAAATTGCAGTGCCAAAAGAGCTCCGAATAAAGCCTTCACAGCAAAGGAGAAGAATATGTGAATAGGCATGTTAAGACCAACAGAAAAAGAAAACGTTTCTAGAAAACAGTGTTTTCTTAATTAGCCTCATAAGGGAGAGAATGGCTGAGGGATTCTGGGTCCCTGGGACCATGTCGGCCAAAGCCCCATGACCACAGAGATGCCCAGAAGGAACCTTGATGAGATGGGCATAAGGGGGCCCCTGCTGAGACCAGCTAATGGGGGAATGGGGTTGAGCAGCAGCCAGGTTCTTTCCCAGGAAGGCATTAAGGCTTAAACCACATAATCACAGTCTACCCGCTGAGGAAGTCGCCAGGCCTGGACTTGCTGGGTTGTTTTATTTACTTGAAGAAATTTCTTCAGCTCTAAATGTACAAAGATAGCACAGTTCATTATACCATGCCTTCCCTTCCTACCTCCAGCCTTGTAGTTGTTGAGAAAAATATTCTGGAATTTAGTTTATTCTTAGTCAGGGAGTAGAGGACCAAATGTGAGACTCAAGTTATAAAGCTGGAAACACTCTGAAGAGTTCAAAGCCCTCAAAAGAACTCACTTCCCTTTGAAAAGGACATAGCAATGAGAATGGAAACCCAAGGCAGTGCTTGTCCTCAGTATAATTGTGGAGGGGCCTCAGCTTTGCTGATGACCGTGATGGAGTTGGAAATGGAAGCTGGGGCCAAGGTGACTTGCTCCACACAACGTGAGAAGGATGGGTTTGAAGAACAAGTCTCAGTGAAAAGGGCATGCCTGCCTGCCCTTCAGATGCAGTACTGACACAGCAGCTCCTCAGGGACAGATGCTGTTTCTGGTGTGTCACATAAAACTTCTCTGCTACCAGGTGGCTTATATTCTAGTTGGAGGCAACAAAGGAATATCAGGTCATGATAAAGGATGTGAAGAAAATAAAACAGGGCAATGTGAGAGTGACCAAGGGGCTCCTTTAGATGAAGTAGTCAAGAAGGCATTTACCATGAGGGGAAATTTCTCAGACCTGAAGGAGCAAAAGGCCATTCCTCTGGCGACTGCTTAGGGGATAGCCAATGAGAAGAATGAATCATGAACAAGCTTCAATATGTTAACAACACGTGATCACATGACTAAAGAAAGGCAGATGGTTGCAAAACACTGGGCAGAAGGGAGAATGATAGAAGAGGAGGTCAGAGAGCTGCACAGAGGCCAGAACAGAAAGCCTGCAGGAATTGATTCTGTCTTGAGTACAATGCAGAATGATTGGAGTGTTCAGAGTGCTGTAGTCACTCTGGTTGCAATTTGGAGAATGGACTTCAGGAGGACAAGGCCGGAAGTACTTAGGAGGCTCTCACAGTGGTCCAGGGTAAACAAGGAGATGGAGAGGTGGATGGAGTCAGGACAACTCTTGAAGGAAGCTCTGTTGGCACTGGCGGATGGATTTGTTGTGGGAATGGGGTGAGAGAAGTGCAGGGTATTTCCCACTTGCCAGTCAGTGGATGGCAGGGCCTGGTGCTGAGGTGGGGACTGTGGAGGGAATAGGCTGGGAGTGGTAGGTGGGATGGAGTGAACATGAATGAAAATCAAGAGTTCTCTTTTGGCCACGTTCAATTTGAGGTGCCTGTTAGCATCTGAGTGGAGATGTCAGGAATCGGGGGCTATGCACCCACCTGGCCCAGGAGTTTGGTCAGGCCTGGAGAGCAACAGTTAGCATTGAGTCATAGATGGAATTTAAAACCGAGAGATTGGATGAACTCATCTAGAGAAAGTGTGTGGAAAGAGAAGAGAGCATAGGAGTGAACTATGAGGGCTTCCCTCACCTAGATGTTGAGTGCCCAAAAGGAGCCAGCAAAGGAGTGGCCACTCAGGTGGGAGACTGTGTTTGGCCACGGTGGGAGGAAATTGTTTCTGGAGGGGGCAATTTTGTCATGTGCTGTTGAGAGGTGAGCTAAAATGGACGCAGAGAAGTAATCACTGGATTTGACAACATGGAGGCCATTGGGCAACCTTGACAAGAGTAATTTAATTTGTGTAGTGGTGATAGAGGCCCTATCAGATTGGGTTGAGCAGTCAATGGGAAGTGAGAAAGTGGAACCAGGAAGTATGGTAACTCTTTTGAGAAGTCTTTCTATAAAGGGAGCTGAGAACAACTGAGGCATGGGCTGGAGAGAGATGTGGAATCAAGGAAAGGACCTGGTTTACTAGGGAAATAAGACAGATGAGAAAGGGCAAGAGGTGTTTGGGTGATTTTGGAGAAATGACTTGGGGTGAGTGGTGTTTTTACACTGTTCCCTGTGGAATGCATGATGCTCCAAGTTCCCTGTAAAGTCTACACATGTCCCTGATACTGTGATATGAGCAGATGCCTCCAGGAGGCCTGGGTCTTCCTCAGGCTGCAAATGGAGAACCTGGAGCTGATTCTCTACAACCACAGTGATGGAGGTGAGGGTCATGGATTGACGGGCCATTAACTGATTCATTCATTCAGTGAGCAAACATCGCTGAGCCCACTCCCTGCCAAGTGAGTTCCAGGCCCTGCAGACACAGTGCGAATAAGCCCGTCTCCTCTTGAAAGTGTCCCTGCCTATGGGGGCGGGACACTGACAAGCAAACAGGGTGGGACACGCAGCCCAAGGTGGGCTTGCTGTTTCTTAGATGCATGATTTGAGCCCATTTCCAGAAGGCACTTGGTGTATGAGTTTCCTGAGGAGGTTGTTCTGAAAAGGAAGTGGGGAGAGGAGACCGTGGGTGAACGGTAGCAGCAGGAGCATCTTGGGGGAGGTGGTGTTGGGGGGAGTTGCTCTGGAGACCTACCACAGCCCCAGGGCTGGCTGCACGGCAATTGAGATGTTTGGGAATCTCTCTGAGTGAGTGACCTGTGACCTGTGTGAAGGAGGCCCCCAGGCTGTGTGTGACTCCTCACAGATACTGTGCCCTGGACCTAGCGAGTGTGGTCTTTAAGGGCCCAGGTGGCTTCTCTGCTCAGTTTTAAGAATGGGACTTGGTTCAGATTCCTGCCCACCTGGGCTAGCTGTTGTGACTATGGGCAAGTGGTATAACCTGCTGTGCCTGCATCCTCACCAGAAAAGGGAGGATTGTGTTCATTGCTACCTCACAATGTTCTAGGCTGGGTAAAATGAAGTAACCGACTCAGCAGCCTCTACCTCAGATGTTGAGAGACTCCTGGGTGTGAACCCTGGGGCCAGAGGCCCTGGGTTCAAATTCTGGTTCTCTTTTAATTGTGTGATCTTGAGCAGGGTACACTGTGCCTTAGTGTCCTGATCTGTGCAATGGGGATAATTCTAATACCTGCCTTCTGAGGCTTTGATGAGGGAATCTACGTAATTGCCGAGAAGACCTCCTGGGCTGAAGCAAGTGCTGGACGCCACCTGTGGTTAGGAGGACCATGCCTGCGGGCACGCGTGGCCGTGTCTGCAGCTGCATGATGGTTTTATGTTTTCTGCGCAGTTCCGCCTGGTGGTGAAGACAGCCCTGAAGCTGCTGCTCGTCTTTGTGGAGTACTCGGAGTCAAATGCACCTCTTCTGATTCAGGCTGTCTCTGCTGTTGACACAAAAAGAGGTGAGTGGTCCCCACCCACTTATTTCATCAAGGTAAAAATGTCTGATGTAGGAAGGCTTCCACTTTTTACAAGGTCAACACAGAATTAAGAATGAATGGAATTCCCATTTTGTGGACTTCCCACTGCAGGAAACATTTTTAAGATAGTAAGTATACAAAGATTTGAGATGGAACGTGGTTTGACAGTGAAAGAAAGGCACCCGTGGGCTCACCCAGGATCGATCTGACCTTGAGCTTAGCTTTACACTCTGTCCCCAGCCCCCGCCACTGAACATGTGGAACCAGCTCCTTTTCTTTTCCCCTCTTGTCGGGCGGCCCTCGCTCCCTCCTCCCCTCCCCTCACGCCTGCTTTATTGGCTCTGACCTCCAGACCTTCCTTGCACCGTCTCCCTCCCTCCCTCCATCCCCTGTCCTACTTTACTGGGGACTCTCACCATCTCTCGCCTGGGGACCCTTGTCTCCCGGAAGTGCTCCCCTTGCCTCTGCTATTGGAGGATTCTTCTAAAACACACATTGGCTCACATCATTCTCCACCTAATACTCAACAGTGGCTTTCCAGTGCCCACGGGATTAGGTCCAAGTCCTTCAGCTGGCCCTTCTCCCACCTGCCCTGCACCACACCCTCCCTACCTGAGTCAGGCAGTCATGTGCTCTCAAAGCCCTCGTATGTCCCTCCTCTCTGTCGTTGTCATGGCCCACCTCTCATGAGTGTGTGCCTCCTCGAGGGCAGGGTTGGTCTCTCCTCTTGATGTCCCAGCACCTAGCTGGCCCACAGAGGGCAGGCCTGCCATACACACTTGATGAAGAACGAGCTTTGGATGTGGCTTATTGTATAATACGCTTTGGCCCCAATAATATTGTGAGTCCTGAAACTAAACTGCTAGGAGTGTTTTGTTTTGTTTTGTCTATTTTAAAAATTTTTGGTTTTGCTCCCCAGTAAGACATTATTATTATTATTATCCCCATAAAGACTCAAACAAAAAAACTTGATAACATTTTTTTTATGATTATGACAGTAATATTCTGTAGAAAATTTGGAAAAGACAATGTAAAGAAGACAATGAAAAAATAACCTAATCTCATAGACAGAGATAATTCTTGTTAACAAGTTGCTGTATTTCCTTATGGTTTCTTGTGTGTGTAGGTGTGTGTGTATGTATGTGGGCACCCACGTGCTTATGCACAAATCAGCTCTGATACAACTGTCAAAAAGAAACTAGGGGCCTAAATAGCCCTCTTTGATGCAAACCATTTGTGTCTCTGACTCAGTATTGCTCAGAGACCCACCTTTCAGTGCTGAATCCAAAGGCAAAAGAAAGTAGTTCATTAGTTACTTTGAGAGTTTGAATATAAGTTTATGAAAGCTATCCAGGACCTTAAACTGGGCTCCCATACCTTTCCATGAATGCACAGGCAGATGTCAGCCCCAGGCATGGTGGATCGCAGGCAACTGCAGGCATGTGTGTGTGGGAGGGGCAGTTGGGGGGGGGGGCGGTGGTGACAAGACAAACCTTAGTGCATGGTCAGGGTGTCAGGGGCTGTGAGTCTGGAAGATGTGTCCCAGACCAGGGCAGGTCTATGTATTTCTTTCTACCACAGCATGTTGCTGTGTGGTGCCAGATTTGAAATCCTTTATGGCTAAGAGCAGACCATGGGGCCAGCTGAGAATTCTTAGTGAAGACTGCCAATGGCTCAGAAACCAGAGCTGGTGTTTCCAAGGTCGATTAATGCGGTTTAGGGTCAAAGGTGGGTGTTTGGGAAGACAGCAAGGCAGATCCTTTCATTCATCCTTGGAGGAGTCATACTCCATCCTCTAACTCCAGGGGTCACTTTAGGACAATTAGTGGACTTTTCATTTTCCTGTGCCAAATTTCAGACAATGCATGGGACCTTGTCATGGGGGCTGTGTTAGAGGGGACAGCCTTCTCACAACCCTGGGCTTATCCTTTGGTTTCGCTGACTTGGGAGCTCAGAGTTTCTTGGACTTCACGTTTCATGGTGGGGTAGAGGAGTGATCCTGAGATGAACCCAGCTTGGCACCCCACATCCAAGACTCCATCGACCAGCCCAGCCAGAGGCTCTCTGCTGTACTGAATCTCTTCCTCCAAGATGAAACAATGGTCATCTTTTCCCAATTTAGAAAAGAAGAAAAAGGGCAGCTAATGGATTATTTTCTCAACTTCATGATTTTCGCCTGTAAAATTTCTTAAGTTTTGGCAACTACTGTCGTCTGTCTGCTACTGAGCACTAGCTACTTAAAAAAGGGAGTAGCATAATGGAAAAAACTCAGACATAGCTTATCACATGTGGTTCAATAGCATGTTTTTCTAAGGACATGTGTGGTCTTGGCCATGATTTTATAATGCATACATATAACATCATCCTATTTTACTGCTAGCAAAATTGTTCTTGAAGCCTATGATGGAATTAAACTTATAAATATGTCATGGTGTTCTGCAGAGAGCAACATGACTTCCAGGTGGGCTTCTTCCCAGCGGGTTTAGAAGCAGCTCTCCAATTCCTTCTCAGCTGGTGAGACAGTGGACGGAGGTGACTGAGGGCCGTCAGAGCATGTCCATTTGTTCACAAGTTTATGAATCAACCGTAAATTCTCCTTCTCAAAGTGGCTTTAAGTTCATTCCTCTGGGGGATAGGGTAGAGAATGGGCATATTAAAGTAGACTTTTTTTTTTTTAATAGAAAGGAATTCTTTTAAATGGTAACTATCCGATTTAAAGAATCAGCAAAGAAAATCAACAAATAAGCTATGAGTCGTCAAAAATTACCACTACCTATGGCAAATGAAGTTGTCCCAGAATAAATTCCTCTGGTTGTTTTATAAACATCACGCATGCCGCAGGTGGGTTAACCAGAAGGGTTCATTCTGTGAGCGTGGACAATTTGCTCTTCAGCCAAAAGGGCCAGTTAGAGAATAGGGATAAAAGCTGTGAGGGGTCTAAGTCTATCATAGGGACTAATAAATATTTATGAATGAAAATTTAAAATGCCTCCACTGATCCAGGCAATTGGCTCTTTTGCTCAGGGGCTGCAATGAAAAGGTAGATTCCAGTTAGTCTCTGGGGCGTGGTGCAGTGTCACACCTGTCTGCTCAGTCTGCTGGGTTGTCTTCTCTTTTGCTTACCACTTCAAGTCACTTTCCCTTTCTAGTGGACAGGGCCTGGCAGGCGGAGAGAAAGGCAGTGAGTCCCTAAGGAAGCCCATGAGAGGGTCTGGCTTTGTCATTTTGCCATCATCAGAGACTTCCTTCCCTTGGGATCTTCCCTGTGGTGGTTGACAAGGAAGCTGGTTGAGAACCCTCTGACTCTGTGGGCTTGCCTCTCAGACAGAGGGTGGGGCAGGTGGCCAGACTGGGTAACTTATTTTGAAATTTTAGTCGTAAATCTTGAGTCCCACTAATTTGGTTCAGTGCTGCTTTTGAAGAAGTTCCATTTTCCATTTGAATGTGAGGTGATGAGATATGACATAATTCTGAAACATGTGTATCACACATGATTAACAGGGGGAAAAGTCCAGCCATCCTTTCAAGCAATCCTGTCTCTTGACTTTTGCTCAAAGATATATTGACCTGTGAAGAATGCACAAAGCATGGTGGAAGTCAGAGGTTGACAGAACTTAAGCTCTATTTCCATTATTATATATAGCAGAAGTAGATATGTTAAGTGTGTTTATCAATCATGTTGAAAGACATGGAACGTGCTGCGAGGACCAGATTCTGTTCGAGGGTTAGACCAACTTGCGCACAAGGCATTGGGCTAAACAACTTATTTTCTTTTGGATTTAATACAGATATCAAGGGAGAAAGTAAGAAGGAGAAAGTATTGAGTGATTTATTCTGTGCTTATTTATTCTGGGTTAAGAGAGAGCTACTGCAGCCTGGTGGGAAGAGAGGCCTGGCCTGGGAGCCTGTGTAGAAGGTCTGTGGGTAAGCGTGGGTGTCACCTCACCTACAGCCACCATTATGGTTACACCTACTGCTATTTGAGTGGCAGCCATGTAACAGACACTATGCTAAGCATTTTTTCATATCAAACTCATTTATTTAACAACTATTTAAGTACCAGCCAGGTGCTTTCGAACATCAGAGAAAAAAATCACAGAGCCTATACTCACTGTGGTGTTTGGGGGCAAAGGGAGAGGCGTGGAGTTGGAGAGAGACAGATGATAATGATTAGGTAAATTATTGTCTCCTAATGTGCTCCATCAGTGCTAAGGAAAAGAGACAAAATTCTTTATCTCAGTGATAAAGCCACCTCACAGTAGTCCTTTAAGGTTGATACCATCATTCCAATTTACATGCATCTCCTGAGCCTCTGTTCATTCCGCTACTTTGGGGCTCAGTTTCTTTCCCTGTTATGTGAATGGGTAAGATGATATGGTTTATGACTTTAATACAAGACTGCCCCCTACCCACACATACATACACATAAACACTCTATGGAGCCAGCAAAGGTAGTGGTGGGGTGAACTGGACCACTTAGTTCTGACAGGTGGCAGCTCTGATAGGTGGAAAGTTGGTGCTTACCATAGGCCAGCTCGAGCCCTGCCAAGGCTCTTGTGTTGAACCAAAATATTTCCTCCCCTTCATCTTCATTCTTCTAAATATTTTCCATTTTCTGGCCCTAAACAATCAAAGGCAAGTGAACATTCATCTCAATAATGTATGAATATATACAAGTTTCTAGACTTGAAATCCTTAAATGGTAATAAGGGAATCGGATGTCACAGCTGAAGAACATATTTTTCAATTAAAGTAAGCCGGTGTCTGAGTGTTTTCATTATAAAGGATAAAATGATGCACAGATGTGTGTGTCTGTATGAGAGAGAAAGAGAGGAGACATAATCTGGCTACTTCCTTCTCTCTGGGGTGTTGCCTTTTCTTCCCCAGGCCCTGTTTGGCATCTTTGGCCCTAAAGTAAGCAACCAGGAAGCTGTTCTGGGCTCACTAGCACCCTTGGAAATTCTTAGCTTCAGTGCTTTCTCTCCTGCACAGCCTTCTCTTTAACCATATCTGGGTAACTCAGTAGAACATGGATTTTATGCTGAGGTTGGGTGCTGAGTGTGAATGGTAGAAGTTGCCCTTGTTATAAACACAAGCAGAGGCACTTAGAGGGCTTGAACTGCACCTGGATAATTAGGCCCAAGACCTAGTGACCACACTGTTTGACTGTCTTGAGGGCGGAAATGATTACTTTGCGGGGATTTGAAGAACAGGTGTGGACTTCAAAATAGTTTGATGATAAATATCAACAAGAAGATAATTCAGCAGTTAGCAGGCGAAGGATCATGCTTTTGTGTTCAGAGTTAGAAAGGGTGATAGAAGCTTGCCCGGTTCCGACCAACTGGGCAACTTGACCAAAGGAAAAGTGGTACCGATCACTTGCTGGGAAAGCCAACGGATCTCTACATCAAACTACATCTGTGTCTTTCACATTGTATAGTAGATGCCTGTTCCTTTTAAAAATTCCCTGTCTTCTCTCCTTTTCTTATGTGTGCATCTACCCCTTCTATAATTGCTCCAGCTTAACCCACTTCATGCCCTCTCTGAGATCTCCCTTCATGACTCAGCCAACCCTTTATTGAGCACTTACAACCGGTCAGTTACCGTGCTAGAGCACAGACAGATACCTTGCCGCCCCTGAACTTTTCTTCTCAAGGCCAGGAAAGCAGCTCTGATATAACCCATCCAAGAAATGGCATTTGGAAGCCACTGGTCTTAGATTATTTTAGAATTTACTTTTATCAGCAAAAAAATAAGCAATATCCCTTTGGGATCTTTATAGAGAAAGCAGGAAAGAGCTTTATATTCCATACCACCATGCCAAGGGCAAGGCGATACTTCACTTTAAATATTTATCTCAGGCATAGGAAATTGGGTCAGGGTGCCATGTCCTCTCTGTGGCCTTGGCCTTGGCTTGTCCATCCTGAATGTGAAGGGTTTCCCTGCCCTCTCCTGGAATCAGGGGATAACCATCCATGAGCCTACACCTGCAGAGCCCCGTATAGGAGCCACCTCTTGCACCAAGCCCTCCACGACCATCCCCACTGCAAGAAAACTCCCTTGCTGAGTGACAAGCTTAGCTAAGTGCTTTGCCTTTTAAGAGCTTTTACGCTATACTGACACAGGTTCTTGTGCTGATGTCTAACTACTCTATTAGATATAAACCTCTTGAGGGCAGCCTCCCACCAGACCCAGTTCATTGTACCTGGTTGATGCTTGAACAGTATTTGTGCCTTGACTGAGTAGCGATAATATACTTCTGTTCTTAAAAGGTTTGCTAGACAAATGTTTTGCTGTTATTTCTTGGAGTCCATTGCTAGAATGGATGTAAAGATCCTCCGCATCCCCTTTCCTTTTAGGAGATCAGAGCATAGCATGCTAACAGACATACAGAGAGTACTTATCAAGAGTTTCCGTACCTGGAGAGTGAAATACATGCCCTAAAAATCTGCACATGAATGGATTTTTAAAAATTACATGTTTAATACGAAGGGAACTTTTCAAGGAAATAAATAGGGATCCTGACACTGAAGAATATACACTTTCAAGTGGACAAGGATGATATGGTATATTGCCCCCTAATTAGAGGCATGTTCAAATCCACTCTGTATCGCCGTCATTGGGTGATAAGTCTTTGGATAATCTGTGATGTGAATTAGATAAGGAATGTTGAATTGCTGTTTCTAATGATTTTTACTTTACTCGTAGGAGTTAAACCTTGGTCGAATATCATGGAAATCCTGGAGGAAAAAGATGGGGTCGACACAGAGCTGCTGGTTTATGCAATGACTTTAGTCAACAAGGTTGGTTGATGTTTGTTATGGGTTAAATTGTGTTCCCCCCAAAAGATATGCTGAAGTCCTAACCCGTGTTACCTGTGAATGTGACCTTATATGGAAATAGAGTCTTTGCAGATGTAATCAAGTTAAGATGAGATCATTAGGGTGGGACCTAATCCAGTATGACTGTTGTCCCTCAAAGAAGAGGAAAAGAGACACATAGAGGAAGAGGCAGAGATGCCGTGATACATCTACACGCCAAGGAATGCCAAGGATTACCAGCAGCCAGTCTAGATGAGGGAAGGAAGATTCCTATCCTAGAGCCTTCAGAGGGAGCATGATGCCCCCACACTTTGATATCAGACTTCTAGTCTCTCAAACTGTAAGAGAATAAATTTCTGTAGTTTTAAGGCACTCAGTTTGTGATACTCTGTTACGGCAGCCCTAGGGAGCTCAAACAATGTGAAAATCTAAAATTTGCCTTCTGAATAAGAGCCACATCATGTGGACCCCTATCATGGTGGTGGGAACCATGGTTTCAGTATGCTGCTTCACAGGAGAAAACCATTTACACCCACCATGGCGTGTGTACATGTGTGCTGGTTCGCATACATGTGAAGGCCTGTGAGTGTCTGCATGCTTTCTATGCTTTGGGTTTTTTTCTAATAAAACCAGAAAGATGACAGCAAGAATTTTGTGACTACTTTTCCTATCAAGATGTCCCCTTAAAAACTTTTTTCCTTAAGAATATCAATTAGCAAGTTTTGCTCTAAGAGAACAGTTCACAAATCAGAAAGAAATGAAGGTGCTCTTGTTCCAGTGAATGTTGAATTCTGATTGTTGGGGGTGAGATAAGGATTCCTGGGGGGCAGGTCCCACCTTCCTTTTATGATGGTGTCTATATCCTCGTGTTCCCATGTCTCCCATCACATCCCTCCCTGGTCACTAGTTCACAGGGCAGTGGCAGTCTTCAGTGTCCATCCCCAGAGGCACTGCTCTGGCAATGGGTTCCATGCTGCCCTGGGACAGCCCACTCTCAGGACTAGAGTTCCTCTATTCCAGTGCCTCGTTCCCTTCCTCCTCAATAGTTGAGGGAGGGAGGGTAGGGCGGTTACCTCCTGCAGATTGCTATGCCCTAGACCCCAGGCATCACATCAACCACCCCATGGGCCTTCCTCTGTACCCTCCAGGATGCTGGATGCAGGCTTATAGTACCCCACTGCCATGATGGTTAGTTCTTCAGAGAAGACCCAGAATCTCTTCCTGAAATATAGCTAGAGAAACATTTTCCCTGATGAACTGGGGACAATCTAGTAGGAAGCAGTATAATTAGGAGAAGTAACTTCTACGAGATATTAAAATGTTGTGCAAACTCTAAGAATTAAAACAATATGATCCTGGCTCTTTCTTCTGTAGACTCATGATTGGAGCAGAGGAGCTCTGAAACAAACCCAGTGCACAGAACAACTTACCCTGTGATCGAAATCAATGGGGTGGGTTAGTTTCATTTATGATCAGGGGATGTTTTGCTAAATGGAAAGAGGCAAAAACATACTTTGACTGCATACCAAAATAAATTCTAGGTAAAGAGTTCGATGTAACACATCAAACCATAAAAAAATGAGAAGAAACTAGAGGTGAAGATTAGTCTTCACCTAACTGGTCTCTGGTTGTTGAAGGTCATTTTAATAATAAAACCAGTCAAAAAGATTCCAAAGGAAAGGACTGAAATATTTCACTGCATAAAACCATAACAAGTGTTATTTGTAAAATGAAAACCACAAATAAAAGCTAAAGGCAGGGCCGGCCCAGTGGCTCAGCGGTTAAGTGCAGATGTTCTGCTTCGGTGGCCCGGGGTTCACAGGTTCGGATCCTGGGTGCGGACATGGCACTGCTTGGCAAGCCATGCTGTGGTAGGCGTCCCACATATGAAGTAGAGGAAGATGGCCACAGATGTTAGCTCAGGGCCAGTCTTCCTCAGCAAAAAGAGGGGGATTGGCGGCAGATGTTAGCTCAGGGCTAATCTTCCTCAAAAAGAAAAAAAAAAGCTAAAGACAAGTGACAAATTGGGAAATTGCAAAAAAAGGGGCAGAAAATTATACCATCCTAAATATATTAAGAACTAGTTGAAAAATAAATAATATTAAACCTACTAAGATCAAAAGAAATAGATAGTAAAACAACAAGACATTTTCCCCTGGTCCTGTTGGCAATGATTGCTTTTTAATGAAATGCCATTTGTTGATAAGGACACAGGAAGTTCTACAGTCTTGGTGGGGAATGGGCGCCACTTTTCTGTAGGATAATCCTGAGTTCTATTTTTATTTTCAGTCTATTCGTGAGTTTATTTTACCATGCAATTTTGAAGCAATTTTCTGTTGGTTTTTTAAGATTGTCCTCTATTTCCTGTCATTTTCAGTCATTGACATTGTTTTGGAAAACACTGAATTCAGCAAAAATGGAATTTTCACTCTTGCACAGTGTTTTCCATTGTAATGCTGTCCATCTTCTTGACAGAGGCGGTGCTCGGCTGTTCTAATGATCCTAGAAGCATCTGCATGGCGTGGGCATCTGCTCTCAACCACTGGCAAAGACTCAGTGCCTGTCACACTCTCCTTGGCATCACATGGCATTTAATGTCCAGGAATTCCTTGCTTACTCTTTCTCTTCTGGCAGTTCTTTCTTATCTTTTGGTAGTTCGGGCCCAGGGGAAGTCCAGGAAGGTCCTGAGGACATTACTTCAAATGTCATCCTTTCCTGGAAAGGTCAACAGACCACTGACATCCACACTGGGTTTGTTTTCTTTGGTTGAATTTTAGTGATGTTCATTGCCCCAGTGAGTAAAATCTTCTGAGATCCCAAACAAAATAATACACTGAAATGTTAATATAGATCTGGAAAAAACTCAGACTCTGAAATCTGGGAAATTATTGTATTGCTTTTCTAACTGTCAAAAAAATAAAGATGGCCTAATAACAGAATTCAAGCAATTAACATTTTTAGGACAAAACAAAGGTAGCAAATTCTAGCCTGCTCATGGTTCTGAGACTGAAGTCTGCTCCCTTTGTTGAACAGGGACGTTATAACAGGAGATTTCCAAGATACAGACTAAACCCTCTCATTCTTCCCCCTATTCCCAACCCCATGTTGTCAGAAGAAATGAGGGAGCATCAGAAACTAACCATTTCTCACCCTGTGAGGGCATTACATGACGTCAGCTGTCTTGTTCCAGCTGAAATCCACTCAGCGGGAATCCCCCACATTTGGGGAGCTTGGATATTGACCACCTTGTAGAATAGGATGAAGCAGAGGGGGGCATGAATAATAGGAGGTGTTACTGTGGGGCTGGCTTGGAGCACTGGGGGAGGGCTCCAGGGAGCCCTGGGGGGCGCAGGGCGGGTGCTCCAGTGGAGCCAGAGGGTAAGTAACCTGGATGGGATCCATGCTAAGTGTTTGCCTCTGTTTTTACATTTTATTTATTTATTTTTTAATTACCATACAGTAAAGTCAACTTTTTGCTCTTGGTATTTATCTGTATACATTTTAACACATATATAATTATGGATAATCCTTACAATTAGGATGTAGAACAGTTCCATCTCCCCAGAAATCTTCCTCATGTTATCCTTTTATAGTGACATCCTGATCCCCTACTCATACCTCTGACAACCTCTGATTTATTCTTTCTCACGGTAGTTTTGTCATTTCAAAAATGTCAAATGGGATCATACAGGATGTATCCCCTTGAGGCCGGCTTCTCTCACTCAGCATAATGCCTTTGAGATTCATCTAGGTTATTGTGTGTGTTAATAGTTCACTCCTTTCTGCTGCTGTGTAATATTCCATTACGTAGATACACCACAACTTATTTATCTGTTCACTTGTGAAAGGAGATTTGGGTATTTACAGCTTTTGGCTTTCCCAAGTAATGCTGCTATGAACATTCATGTACAGGCTTTTGCCACTCTGGTTTTATCCTACCAGAAAGATTTGATTGAATCAGTGAAAACTCAGGGAGAGGAAAATAAAATGTCTTTTAGGACAGAGATTTCTCACTCTGAGACATGCCTGTAAAGATTTACTTGTCACAAGCCCTGGCGAGACAAGGCCTGAGAGAAAACAGAAAGGGGGTCATGAGTGTTCTCTGAAAGTGAAGATGTCAACAGACATTTGCCTCACAGACTTTTCCGGAGCAGCTGCCACCTTTGCCAGGAGTAGGCAACTTAGCAGTGAGGTGTCAGGGTAGAAGTGGGAGGGCAGAGCCCAGGTAGAGATAGGAGTGTGGCAAAATGTGCTGCGCATATTAGAGAATCAGCTGAAAATAGGTGGATGTGTGTTTCTAGGATGAATAGTGGCCCCCCTCATGCAGGCGGAGAAAGAAGCTGTGTTTGTTTGTGGCAGAAGGCCATCTCCCCTGCAGCCACACATGAAAGGTAGTGGTACGCAGGCTTGGCTGAAGCCCAAATTTTCACAGTGGAAATGACAAATGACCTCTTAATACCCTTGGTTCTGGGGCCATTACTGAGCATGGCTCCCTGAGTTTATTTGCTTCTATAGACCTAATTGTTTAATTATTTAATAGCAGTCCCCCAGCCCATCACAGTTGGACTTGCTAAAGCAATGGGGATTAGGTCTAGGAATTTAACCCCCCTGGAAACTTCTGAGAGAAAGAACCTCAGTTGACTCTCAGCAGGGAAAAAAAGGAAGAAGGAAGTGGAACCGAGAGGTGAGGAGACTGCCAGAGGCCTCTCTCTCTGCCTTATCCCGGCCCCCACAGTGTTGTGTAGAAAGTTTTAAATCTAACATGAAAGGTCAACTCACCTGCATTCCTCAAATTGTGCGTTTGGCGGAGTCAGCAGTCAGGGCCCCTGCAAAGGTGAGCCGTGCCCTGGCCTTGGTATCGCCATTTCCCACTCCTCATCTTTTGACAAGTTCTAGAGTTTTCACTAAAAGCAAAGGATGGACTTGTTATGATGACAGGACTCTCTGAATGGGTGCCTACTTTTTCAGTGAGCATTAGGAGCCAGGGCAGCTCGCTGGACTGATGCCTGCTAATGCCATGGTGACCACTTCGCCTGGCCCCTGCACACACTGGTGTGTGCTTTCACACTTGGCCACATAGGTGTGAGCACCTATTTGTTACAGCTTCTAACTTGTTCTCAACCTCCTGTTGTGTGTCTTTGCTGGGGTCCTGATTAACTAAACTGTCACATCCCAGTTATTTTTTCATTCGTTTCTGATCTCGACAGCAGTGATTTGTGTCCAATTTGCTCACAACAGACAGGAAAAAGCCATCATTTGGGTTTTGAGTAGAGATATACTTTCCAATATTAATAGCCCCAAAATGGAAGTGTTAGAGAAGTTGGTGCTATCAAATGATCCTTACGAAAGTGTTAGGCTTTTTTCTTTCTAGGCGAGTCATCATTTTAGAATAATTTTTGAAATATATGTAGGGTTCTTAGAAATGCGAAGGTAGTAAAATAAATGGGGAGTAAAGACCTGTGTCTGAAATGCCAGGCCAGAATAATTTGTGTGGAAGGCATGAGTGTCCAAGGAGCAAGGCTAGAACAAAAGCCCTGAGCGCAGGGTGAACCCCAGGTCTTCAGAAACTGCCTGTTAGTCAGGCTCATTCCTTCCCTCCCTGCCTTCATCTCCCTCATTTATGTAAGGGGCTTGTAGTAAATCACCTCAAGGGTCCTTCCAGTTTTGAGCAGAGGTCTTATCTGAGATCCCCTCCTTCTTTTAAGAGAGGTGGAATTCATAGAGAAGCCTGCTTGTTCTTTCCTGGGTTGTCTTTCTGCCTCCGGGATGCTGCTTTATGAAATTTCTCTTGTTTTCCTAAGTTTCATAGTCCAAGGGGCAGGCCTACCAAATTGAAAGAAAAGGGAGTCATTACATCATTACAACGCCAGCTGTTGGTAGATTGATCTTAACACAAGTTTCTAATCACTGAGCATGTTAGTTTTCTATCACCATGTAACAACTTACCACAAATTTAGCAGCTTAAAACAACACAGACTTATCATCTCCCTGTTTCCGTGGGTCAGGGTCCAGATACCGCCTTGCTGCGTCTTTTGCTCAGTCTCACAAGGCTGCAGTCGAGGTGTTGACCAGGGCCAGAGTCTCATCTGAGGCTTGGGATCCTCTCCCAAGCTTCTGTGGTTGTTGGCAGACTTCATTTCCTTGCAGCTGTAGGACTCATGATGGCTTGTTGCTTCTTCCAGGCCAGCAGGATAATCTCTCTTCTAGTCTCTGAGCTCAGGAAAGGCCTCAGCCTCTTTTAAGTGGCTCACCTGATTAGTTCAGGCCCACCCAGGATAATCTTCCCTTTGATTAACTCAAAGTCAGCTGATTTGGGACCTTATTGGCATCTGTAAATATCTCTTCACCTTTGTCGTATAATGTAACCTAGTCATGGGAGTGTCCTGTCTACACTCAAGGGGAGGGGATTATACAGCACCTGTACGCGAGGGGATGGTATCTTGGGGTTCATTCTGCTTACCACACTAAAGGAGTTTTTCTCAAATGAACTTGTCATCTGTCTTGCTTTGTCCCATATTGTCATAGTTGTAGCCACTGGCTACCATGCAAAAAATGCCTCAAGAGCCTTGAGACAGTCTCCTAAGACATGTCTGTGTCCTGTTCTCTCTGTCCAGACGTTGTCAGGATTGCCAGACCAAGACACCTTCTACGATGTGGTGGACTGCCTGGAGGAGCTGGGCATTGCGGCCGTGTCCCAGCGGCACCTGAACAAGAAAGGGACTGACCTGGACTTAGTGGAGCAGTTGAACATTTATGAGGTAACCAGACCTGCTGAATCAGAAACTCTGCGGCCGGGCCCCGCAGTCTGGGTCGCACAAGCTTCCAGGTGATTCTGATGCACACGCAAGTGTGAGAACCCCGGATCTAGCAGAAACTCAGTAGCTTGCTTGCTTATTGATTGATTTATTGCTATTTTATTTGAAGGAGCATGCGTTCTGTCAGCAGCACTTCCGTTCAGGGTAACAGACAGACAGACAGACAGATCGCATTTCTTGTACTTGAAGTGGCAGAGCTTCAGGCAGGGCTGGCTACATAATTTGCAGGGCTCAGTGCAACATGAAAATGCAGGGAAAAAGTGCTGTTAAACATACTAAACGACTTTTTACTTTCTTTTACAGTCTCCCACCTCGTTATGGTATTTTTTATTTGCCGTTTAACGTCGTCGTAAGGAAAGCAATATTAAAATGTAAAAGTGTTAGCATCAATTTTACTGTTCATCTTTATATTGTGCAATGCCAGTTTAAAATATAAATATAAGAGCGTTTAACTTGTATGCAGAATCAGAAAAATTACCCCATTTGTGTTTGTAGCTCCTCCATGCTTATGTATTTTGCTCTTACTGGAACAGTGGAAACTCTGTACAACAGGAACTCAGCTGTTTTTACTTCACTTCTTGATACCTGTTCATTCCATCAACACTGTACCTTCAACTTACTGATGAGTAAGGAAGGCTGACAAGGAAAGGAACTGTAGGCTGCCCTATCTTTTCATTTTTTCTGTGTTATTTCACCACATGTGGTTGGCTAATGCGGGAAAGTAACATAGGTAGGAAAGGAGATAATGGGACCCTTGGGTTGCGCTCTGTCTGCATTCAAAGCAAGTTCTGATGTGCATGGAAAGCATGGTCTCCAGGCTGTCAGTCGTAAGTGGATGCTCAGTCACAGGTGTAGCACACTTTGTTTGTGCTAACTTCGAGTCTCACTGAACTCCCGCATAACGTGGGTCTACCAGCCCTCTGCACTCATGGGCGCGAGGAAGGGCAGACATGCATATTGCACCTATTTCGTCTGCTTGTGCACATGCTCCTTTGTCCCATTGGACTTCACTTATAAAACACAAGTTTAAAGACAAAACTAATAAAAATTTCAGGATGGTGAAAGCAGATCATTAAACCAAGCACAGAGCCCTGCCTAGTGTGAGCATGGAGCCCTGTACAATTGCACAGGTCATATGCCCATGGAGCTAGCCTTGCTTTGGGTTATGTGTCATGGTTTTATGGACTGTTGATTTGAGTTCAAACTGTTCTCTGTGGGTTAATTTTAGGCCAAATGCCCCCCTCTTATTAAAGTTACTTATCTGATGTAGCTATTGTCTGAACTCTCAGTGAAGGTTAGAGAACATTTCATGAGCAGCAAATGATATTCCTTTTTACTGATCCTCATCATCCCAGTTTCCTCCTTTGGCTGGTTGGGAGGCAGAATCTGGAGATGTATTTTCTCTTGGGTGGTGTGACTTTGATCAGGAAAGCTTAATTCCTTTATTCCTTATAGGCCCGAGCTTGCCCATAATAATGGCATGAGCCAGGCTATCCCTGAGGACATTCCATCAGTGGCATTCCACTTTTTTTTTCAGAGTTTTTCCCCCCAGATGTCATTCACATACCACAAAATTAACCATTTGAAAGTATAACGTTCAATGGTTTTTAGAATTTTCACAAGGTTGTGTAACCATCACCACTATCATATTCCAGAATGTTTTCATTACCCCCAAAACAAACCCCATACCTATTAGCAGACACTCCTCATTCCTCCCTGTCCTCCATACCTCATATCCCCAAACCACTAATCTACTCTCTCTTTCTGTAGATTTGCCTTTTCTAGACATTTCATATAGTAGAACCATACAACATGTGGTCTTTGTGGCCACATGTTTTCAAGGTTCATCCATGTTGTAGCACGTATCAGTACTTTGTTCTTTTTGGTGCTGATATTCCGTTGTATGGATGTACCACATTTTGTGTATCTGTTTATCAGTTGATGGACATTTGGGTTATTTCCATCTTTTGGCTATTATGAATAATGCTGCTATGAACATTTGTGTACAAGTTTCTGTGTGGACATATGTTTTCAATTCTCTTGGGTATATACCTAGTTGTGGAATTGCTGGTCATATGGTGACTCTGTGTTTAGCTGTTTGAGGAACTGTCAGACTGTTTTCCAAAGTGGCTGTACCATTTTACCTTCCCACCAGCTATGTACTGAGGGTTCCATTTTCTCTACATCCTCCTCAATGCTTATTAGTGTCCATTTTTTTTATTATAGCCATCCCAGTGGGTGTGAAATGGTACACATTTTGGGTTTGATTTATATTTCTCTGGTGATTAATGATGTTGAGCACCTTTCCATGTGCCTATTGGCCATTTGTACATTTTTGGTGGAGAAAGGTCTATTCAGATCCTTTAGCCATTTTTAAATTGGGTTGTTTTGTTACTGTTGAGTTGTAAGAATTCTTTATATATTCTGGATACTAGATCCTTATCAATATAAATTTTAATGTTTTTTTCTCATTCTATGAGTTGTACTGTTGTACTTCTGACCTAACGGATCAGTCTTATTCATCCTTATTCATAGTGATATATATTTTTAAATCTTTCCTTCTTCCACTTATAAAAATAATATGTACTCATTGAAGAATATTTGGAAAAATACCAGAAAGTATAAGAGAAAAAAATCACCCATGGTTTTATTACTAACCGTGGTTAACATGTTGGTCTGTTTTTCTAGCCTTTTTTGTATATGTAGGTGTCTGTTCTTAACTATGGAGATAATAGTCTATATATGGTTTATACAAGATTCAGTGTACTGAATCTTTTATTAGTAAATGTGTTAGAACCATTTTCTTTTGTCCTTAGAACTTCAAGAACTAAATTTTATGAGGAACATATTATTCTGTCTATTTGCATGTACCATAACACATAACCTCTGTTTTTTCAGTCCTCTGTTTTTTCAGATTTAGATTATTTCCAAAGTTTTTTCAATTATAAATGCTGTTATAATGAACAACTTTATTCACAAATTTTTGTGCACAGCTACAGTCTTAAGAAAGCTATTTCCCAGCTAAATGACTCCATTGTGATCTTCACTGGCTATAAGTAAAGAGACTGACATGTAACTCACTATTTCCTAAAAGTTACCATCATAATAAGTGACAAGTTGAGAAACAGAACAGAATTATCTTTATATGCTCTTAGGAGAAATCAGAGGGAACTGAACTAGAGATATTTGCTGTCAGAGTTTAAAGCTTTCCACAGCTGGCCAGCTTTTTGTGACCTTGCTCTGGGTATCTTCTCCTCTAGCCAAGCCTCACTTACCCAATTATCTGCTCAGACTTTTGTTTTTCATTTTCACTGACAGGTGGTGTTGGGTGGTGGAGGGGTATGTTCTTAGGGCTCCTAAAAAATAGGATAAACTAAGAATACTAAAGATGGAGAAGGAAGAGACCAAAGACAGTTGGCTTGCATGAAGGCAGAAGATAGACTTGTGTCAGTACAGACATCTCCCCTTCCTTACTTCCTTTTCCCATTTGGACGCCCATCTCCAAGAGTCTGCTCAACTAGGGGCTTATAGGATCGCAGCTTTAGATTCTGTGTGGTCAGTGTATATCCAGAACAGAGTGTGATGCAGGTGAATTTTCCATAAGTGAACCAATAGGTGAGAGTTTTGAAAAATAGCCTCTGTACCTACTCCAGGAAACTACTTCCTGTTTCAGGGCACACCTTCTCTCCAGCCTACCTGACTCTCAAGCTACCTCCCCATGTCCCTATTTCTCTTCATGCCAAAGTTTTCAAAAGTTGCTGTGTGTTCACTATCTTCCTTTGGTCAAATTGCATTTGCTTACTATTTTTGCATCAAGTATACATCATTTGCAAAGTAGCTAGACATGTCATTTAAAGAACAAATGTGTCAGCTTGACTGGATCACTAGATGCCCATGTATTTGGCCAAACATTGTTCAGGTGTGTCTGTGAGGGTGTTTCTGGATGCGATTAACATTCAAATTGGTAGACAGAGAAAGGTAGATTGCCCTCCCCAGTGTGGGAGGGCCTCACCCAATCTGTTGAAGGCCTGAATAGAACAAAAGGCTGTGAAGGGAGAATTCGTATTCTCTACCTGATGGGCTTGAGCGAGGGCGTCGGTTTCTTCCTGCCCCTGGACTCTGACGGGAACTTACACCATTGGTTCTCCTGGTTCTCAGGCCTTTGGACTGCAGATCTTGGGATTTCTCAGCCTCCATAATTGTGTGAGCCAAATCCTTATAAGAAGTCCCCATATATCTCCTATTCTATTTCTTGGAGAACCCTGACTAATACACTCGTGTGCTAGCTTTAAGAACTAGAACATTGCCCATAGCTTGGAAGTGTCCTTTGTAGCCCTCTCTGGTGTCATCCCACTACCCACCAGCACTATTCTCTTTATAATTTTACCTGAAAATAGCTTATTATGTGAGTTAACACGAAGAATCAGATTATCAAATCAGAGTTGATAAATGAGAGATCTTGCCTCGTATCTAGCTATGCTAATAATTTTGAGAATATAGGCTATATCAGTGCAAAGAAGCAGCAAGAGATCTGGGACATCCCTTGTGAGTCCCCAGGTCCTTTCTTCATGCATCCGACATGTGCTCTCTGACCCAGAACAACAGACAAGGTCTTCAGGTGAGACTCACAGTCACCTGGCCCAGCGAGTAGCATTCAGTTATGAAACATCGCTATTACGTATCCCAGGGAGTCATAGCTCATAAACTCATGAATTCTGTGTTTATTTACTGTAAGTAATGCTTAGCCACGAACATCCTGCTAAGGGCATTCCAGAAACAAGAACTCTCATTTTAGCAAATATCATTAGTCTGTTTATTAGGTAGTCTAGTTATTAGCATATTTACAAGAGAGTCGATGGGTTACTTGCTTTCTTTCTTTCCCCAGAAAAGGAGGGAGAGGTCACAGCCCAGCTGCTTTAACTCCTTCATCCTAGTCTGTATCCCTAAACAACATATTGTTTAATTGTGTCTGCTTTCAAACTTTTTATAAATGGAATTGTCTCATTTGTATCCTCCTACCATTTTCTCTTTGGCTTAATGTTTTTGAGACCTACCCATGTTGTTATGTGGCATTCTAGTTTGTTCATTTTTACTGCTGATGAATATAGCATGATTTATTTATCTGCTCTTCTCTTTTTTTATTTTTAAAGATTTTATTTTTTCCCTTTTTCTCCCCAAAGCCCCCCAGTACATAGTTGTATATTCTTCGTTGTGGGTCCTTCTAGTTGTGGCATGCGGGACGCTGCCTCAGCGTGGTTTGATGAGCAGTGCCATGTCCGCGCCCAGGATTCGAACCAACGAAACACTGGGCCGCCTGCAGCCGAGCGAGTGAACTTAACCACTCGGCCACGGGGCCAGCCCCTATCTGCTCTTCTCTTAATGGATGTTGGCTGGTTTACAGTTCTGTTGCCATGATAAACAGTGTTACTCTGAGTGTGCTTGTACTTTTCTTTGTGTATGTGTGCAATACTTCCTCCGTTTAGGTATTAGTTTTATTCTTACTTTGTAAAAATATTTAGAAGTTTTTCTTCTTTCTATCTGGTCTTTGATGGTTTTATAGACTTCCCTGGGAAATTATATGGGTCTATGATCTTGTGTGTGTGTGTTGGGGGACAGGAGATCTTTGGTAACTATATGTTTTTCTGTGGAAATTGATCTGTTTAGACTTCCTGTCTTTACTGGGATCAATTTTGCAAAATGATAGTTTCCTAGGAAGTTACCCATTTCATCTGGATTTTTAAAGTCATTAGCAAAGAAATATGTAAATAATCTCTTACGAATGTTTTTAATTTTCTCTGTTTCAGTAGTTACTTTCCCATTGTTATTTTTTACCTTTTATGTTTGCAATTTCTTCCATTGTTCTCTGGATTAACTAGTGGTTTGTCTATTTTGTTGGGTTTTTTTTTCAAATAATAATTTTGATTTATTTGTGATTTACACTGCTTTTCTGTTTTGTAACTCAATACATTTTTATCTTTATAGCGTCCTTCTTTTACTTTCTTTTGGTTTACTTTGCTATTCTTTTTATAGGTTTTTGAGTTCGATATTTAATTCATTTCTTTTCATCCTTTAACCATCCTTGCATTCTTGGAATATAACCCACTTGTCATGATGTGTTCTTTTTTACAATTATGCTGTTGGAATTCTATTTGATACTAATTTGTTTAGGATTTTTACACAAGTGTTCATAAGTAAGATTGGGCTCCTCTTCCTCCCCCCTTCCTCATTTTTGTATGCCGTCTTTATCAGTTTAGACATCACTGTTAGGCTAGCATCATAAAAAGGACGCTGACAGTCATGAGAGCACACTTATATATTGTTCCTGGACAACGTACTCCTGGTAGCCATGTCGATGGGTGTCTCCAGGGTACTTCTCTGATTGTTTCTCCTCAGTGCCCTCCCCTGGATCCTTCTTCTCTGTCTCCTCCCTGTCACTGTTGAGGTTTCCTTATCAGACCTCCACTCTCAGTCTACCTGGCTGGCCCTGTGATTTGCACAGTGAGTTCAGCAGCCTTGGAGGCTGCTGTCTGATATCTTGACCCTGAGATTTCCACCAAGGCCTATGGCTGCCTGCCCCTCTGCCTGCTTGTTGTCTTATATTTCATTCATTCATTGGAGCCCATTATATGTCACATATTCTGCTAGGTATGAAAATATAGAAAAAGAAGATCTGTCCCTACCCCAAGGAACTTTCATTCTGTAGTCTAAAACAAGCAGATAGCCGATTCCCCCAGCAGCTAAATCTGATGGCACAGAGAGACATAGAACGTGCTGGGGGAGTTCTGACTTTATGGGACATGGCCACCTGGAAGCTGCAGACGACATGCCGCCACCCCAACTGCACCTTGATTTTCCTCCCATGACCCCAACAAAAACCCTGCACAATCTGTTCATGTCTCCACTTCCACAAAAAGCAGAATCTCCCAAGTTACAAACCTGGAGCTGTCCTAGATGCTTCTTTTTCCTCTGTGCCCATACTTAGGAGTCTCACTGCTGAACACTGCACTTCCTTCTCCATTCCCATTGTCATCCCCTAGCTCCGGCCCTCATCGTTTCCTACCTGGATTATTGAGATATCTCCTTGTTCATTTGCTCCCCTGTGAATTTGTTCAGTCAACAGAACTTTATTGAGCACCTACTATGTGACAGGCTCTATTCTAAGCTCCAGGGATACAGCAGTGAATGAGACAGACAAGGCCACTTCCCTGAGGGAGTGCACATTCTGATGGATTGCAGTACATGGATAAGCCAAGAATCCGAGACTGTGAGCATGTCTAGAAAGAAAAGACACGGGGTGAGGTGGGGGCGAGAAACTGAGGCTGGGGCAAGGAAGGCTCATCTGAAGTGATGGCCTAAAGGAGACAGTGATGGAAGGAAGAGCACTGGAGCTCTCTGGCTTGGCAGGTGGCTGGAGGGGCAGGGAGAGCAGTGTGAGCAGAGCCTGGAGAGATGGGCATCCTGGGGGAGCTGCATCCCATGGGGGCTGTCTCTGCTCTCTCCCCTTTCCTAACTTTCTGCAGCTGAAAACCAGGTGACCCTCCTGAAAGTCAGATCTGAGTATGCCATTCCTCTGCTGAAAAAACAAACAACAGTGATGAGTGAGTGAATGGAAATGCTTTTCGCGGTCAGCAGGATGAAGCCCAAATGCCTTGAGTTGGTACAAGAGCCTACACAGTCTGTGGCCGTCATGCCCCTGTGGCCTTGTCTCCCGCGTTCCTAAGATGTCTCTGAAGTTTCAGCCATACTCAGCTTCTCTTGTTTCTTGGACTTGAAAGGCAGGTCTTTAGGGAGCTTTCCTTTATCCATTCTCTTTTCTTTGCCTAGAATGTTTTTCCTTTTCATTCTCAAGTTGGCAGACTCCTGCTCCTCCTGCAGGAGTCGCCTCACATGTCCCCTCTTCCACGAGGCATCCTTGGCAAGGTCAAAGGAGCTCCTGCTGCTTGTCCCCACACCTTGTTCCCAGCCAAGGAAGAGCACTTGCCTATCTCCACACCTCTGATGGACCAGTCCTCAGGGTGTACCTGCCTGTCTGTTTTCCTCTGAGCTACTCCATGTCATATGTCTCATTCCTCTCTCGAGCCCCAAGAACAGCAGTGCACCTGCCCAGAATAGAAGTTCAGTAAGTGCTAGAATAAAGATCTCTCTTAAATATCTTCACATTTTATGACAGTGTTTGCCAGATGCTGGGTTGAAGGAAGGCCATGATTTAATCAGAAAGGAGCCACCTCAGGGGGAAGGTGCCCTGAAGAATAACTCAAGGTGACACCTGCATGCTTTAGACACCAGGCAGAGGCAGGATTTTAATTCCTTTCTGAAAATTAATGCAGTTTTAAAAAGTATTTACTGCCACAGGACAACTAAGTTGAGTATATGTAGGGGCAGCGGGGAGGCCTATAAGCAGAGCCAATATTTTCCTCACAAAAGACGATGAATGTTTTCAAGCAATTGCAGAGAACTTGGTTGGGCTCTAGAATTTTTCCTAATAGTGGAGGACGTCTGGTGACCATATGTCCTGGACTTTCTGGGGACAGGCCCAACTCCATGTAATTTAATTCCATTTCAGAAAGGTGATTTAATCCATGTTTAATTAAATTCATTTGAATTTTTATAGCTTCATATGATTTTTCAAATACATAAATTCATGAATCAAAATATCTTTTGTCAGATCATATGTTCTGACTTTTGATTTTGCAAATGTGGTCCTGGTAATGGGAAAGGCATCTTAAGACTGAAGACTGGGGGTGAGGGGTAATTGGTACTTGTAAGAATAGTTAACCAATAGATCCAATCTCTTACGATCCTTCTTTGTCATATGTGAGAAAAAAAATATGTGTATCAATTAGCTCTTACTGCATAACAAATACACCAAAAACTTAGTGGCCTAAAACAGCAAGTATTGCTTATGATTCTGTGGGTCAGAAATTTGGGCCTGGTTCAGCGGAGAGATTCCCATGTAGGTGATGTTATCTGATGCCTGGACTGGGGCTGAATGGTCTAAGATGGCCTTATTTACCTGGTTTGGCATTTAGTGCTGGCTGTTGGCTGGGCCTTGTGTCTTTTGCAGTCTAGCCTACTTCTTCACATGGTAGCAGCATCTCAGAAGGGCAAGTCCCAATAAACAAACACTTTTCAAGCCTCTATTTGCATTGTGTTTGCTGATATCCCATTGGCCAAAGCAAGTCATATGGAAAATCCTAGACTCAGTGTAGAAGGGGGCTACACAAGGGTGAGTAAACAGGGAAGCATGATTCTCTGGGAGCCTGGCACTGTAACAGTCTGTCAGCACCTGTTGTCAACATAGTTCCTTCTTGAAATGGTACTAGCACTGGCATCTACTTCACCTAGAAATGGAATCAAGTTACATAGGTATGAATTAAAAAGACCATG
Organism: Equus asinus; assembly: GCF_041296235.1. Lineage (NCBI taxonomy): Eukaryota > Metazoa > Chordata > Mammalia > Perissodactyla > Equidae > Equus > Equus asinus. The sequence continues at coordinate 37,337,884 of NC_091796.1, read as the reverse complement.
TGGGATAGCAATATGAAAAAGGATGGTATCTATTATGTAAAGATGGCTGCCTGTCATGGATGTTGGTGGTAATATAATGTTACAAACTCAAAGAAATGTTAATAGCTTTTGACTTCCATCATGAATGTTCAGATTGTTAGATATTTGATGATATTAAGAAACCATTTTAAGTGGGACAGAGGTATGGTGGTTATAGTTTTTAGAAATCCTTATCTTTTAAGAAAATACTGAAATATTTACAGATGAAATAATATGATCTGGGATTTACCTTAAAAAAAATCTGGCTGTGGGATCAAGGGCAGGGAATAGAGTATAAATAAGACAAGATTGGCCAGGGTTGATAATTGCTGAACTATTGTGGGTGACGAGGACATCATAGTCTTTATACTCTTCTCCATACTTTGTGTATGTTTGAAAATTTCTACAATAAAAAGTTAAAAAGAATGTTCACATCACTCAGTGGCCTCAAAGGCAGGTGGCACTTGTCACAGATGCTACCCTGAGCTGCTCCTAACTGCTTTCTGTAGTATGTGTAAGCAATCAGCCCTGGGTTCTGGAAACTGCTTGCTCCTCATCTGGCTTTTAGTTTATAAAGAGCGTTCTACACTTAGTTAAAGGAGTTAGAAGGTATTTGACAAGGGGTCCAGCACATGAATCACTATCATTTGGCCAAGATTAGAGATCTTTCAGGACAGGATTGACCTCACCTTGGGTTCCTGTAGAGCACACTCATCAGGCTTGTAGTTGAGTACATCTGACACCACAGAGTCAGTCTGAACATCTCGTGGGAGGTGCTGTTGTTCTCTCCAGGTGTTTCCAGCTCTTAATGTTCCTGACTCCAATCTGTAGTGCTCCCTAGAATCTGAGGGTTTGGAGCTGCCACTGTAGTCCTGTCTGTGACAGTGAAGCATCGCTTCCTGTCATCAGCAGACACTGGTGAGTCTAGGATTCTTCTTGTAAAAACAAAACCGTGAGTGAACACCAGCCCCAGATTTCATGTTACCCTGTTCCTGACGGCCAAGCCTGAGGCTGCCAGTGGATCTACTGAGATTCTGTGCCCCATTCACCCCCTCCATGCACTCTTTTCTTTTTTTAAGGAGATAGATGTTTTGTTGAGGACCTGAACTTTAGCAAGCCCCCACTGAATTCCATTTTATAGTGTCACTGTGATAATTTTTTCAGCTTTTTCTTTCATTTAAACTTTCTGAGTGTCTTTCTCTTCCTTGACAAAAGGCAGTTAAAGTGGATTTCACTTTGTGCACACTCGGTGTGCCTCTCTGAAAAGAACTATGCGCGGAATGCTACTTGATCCTTGGATCTCTGAGGTTAGACAAGGAACTAGAGATATCTGAACTCCACTTTAGGCACTAATCTTATCATTCCGAATGTGTGCTTAATAAGAAGCAGAATCAATACCTTAGGTCAGAATGAGTTCGAATGGTCTAGAATTTTTATATCTAAAAATGAAGAAAAAGTAATTGGCTAGAAATACTGTCCTTGGTTAGGTGCATAATCTCTCTTGAACTTTCCCCAGAAAAATGCCATTCAAAGTGGTAAAGTTGAGAAGATAAATGTGATTAGCCAAATGTATAATTTCTTTCTTAGTTCTGGCAGTTATACTGGAGAGGGGACCCTTAAAAAATAGACTTTCTAGTGAGACTTTATAACAATAAAGATTTTTCTGAACTCTTATCAGTTCCTACCTCAACCATCCCCAAATTATGTCTCACTAATAAATTCAGGGGAACAAAATAGTCACAATATTATTAAATTGTCTTCATGTCTCTGAGAGTTTGTTATAAAATGTATCTGGCACATAGATAGAAGAGTTTTCACTAAATTGATCTTATCCAGAAGCTGGAGCTGGAGGAAACTGGAGATGAAGCAAATAAAGGGTGGATGCCCTCCTGTGAAGTCAGCCATGTGTCCCAGGTGCTCATGCCTGTGAACCTGGATGAGCGTGGCCAACCTGGCCTTGACTCAGCCAAGCTCATCTTGTTAGATGAACATAGGGGTCAAAACTTTGGGCATAGGGGACCACTGGTTTGCAGTAGCCAGGTTTTCAGTAGATAGGTGATGCTAAAGCCATATAGTGTGGTTACTATCTGGATCTTTATATTACTTCTCCATTCTCTCATATGTCAGGACTGAGTGATGAAATGTGACCAAGAGCACCCACAAGGCTGGAGAACTTGCACCTTTGAGTATGTGGGACTGTGTGACTCCTTGGTTGCCAAGTCAGAGAGACTGCTGGACTTGGTTGGGCCTGGCTCATCTGGGCTGCAAGGTGGCCTGACCTACCAGTACTGTGTGATGGAGGAATTTGTGGGCATGCTAGGCCCCTTCATCTGAGGGCATAGATTGGGAAAGGATAGTCATATTTATTGAGTCCCAGCCACAGAGAAGACCCTACCCTAGCTACTTTACATAAATTATCTTTATATAAGTTATTCTTACCACAAACCTACAAATGCAATACTTTTATCCTCATTTGGTGGGCTAGAGAGAGGGCAAGTAATTTGCAGCAGGTCACACCTGGTTCATTAGTGGCACAGTCAGCATACACACAAAGGTCCAGTCAACCACTTGTGTTCTTCTTACTGTCTATTTTTAGAGAAGGTAGGCATGAAAAAATTAAAGAAGCTGGAGGTACCGATGAGTATAGCCTACGGCTGAGAAGAATGAGCACGGATGAGGAGGAGAGCCATGCAGAAGCACAGATGGTTGGGGTTAATGTGAGGTGAGAAAGCCACGGGGTAGGATCCAGGCTAGGGCGAGATCAAGAGATGGTGGAGCTGGGCCTCTGGAGAGGCCATCAGCTAGGAGCAGGACTAGATATCCTTGGGAGAGGGCCGGGTTTGGGGGAGTGTGGTGCCAGTTGGCTAAGGTTTTCACATGAAAGCCAAAGTGGCAAAGTGTAAGCCAATTATTCTTCTGTGCAAGTATGCATCACTTCTAAGAGGAAATTTTTTTAAAACTTTATTCTAGAGGTCAAGTCTGTTTCTGGTATATATTTTTGTGACTTGCATACGCGAGTTGTCTAGTATAACTACAGGCTGTACCCCTAGCCCTGAGACCAGGCTGCTGGGGGTGGCCTGAGAGCAGAGCATTGTGCCCAGATTCTGGAATCAGGTAGTACATTCTGCAGCACTAGGCTTCCCAAAAAGATCTGTGCATGAGGCAGCTCTGCTGCCCTGGATCTTGTGGCTCTCGCTTCTGACCAGAATCCTTGCCCTGCTCTTCTGAGCAGCCTTGCTGAGAATGCAAGCTTAGGAATGATCAGGAGCTTCAGGGCTTCCTGCCAACGGGCTTTAGGAGGGACTCCGACTCCTGCACCAGAGAAGAGTAAAGAGTCGCCCAGGAGAGATGTGCCCCAGAAAGGGCAATGCTGGGCTCCAGAGTAAAGATCCCATCTGATTACAAAATATTTCTCAGACCTACGCATGACATCTTTTGATCTCTTCTTATCCATTTGATTGGGAAATATGTACCATGGTAAGTAAGCCCCTTTAAGTTTGCAGACGGTGCTTGGGAGGCGCATGGTTGTGAAGACCTCGCGGAGAAGCAGAGGCCACAGGGTGGGAAAACAGTGTTAAATCCTCATTAGAGTGAGGCTGAAATGCAAAGTCACACCTAGAGGCTGTGAAAGGATGTCAAGTCTGACGTTGCACTGGGCACTCTCTGCTTTTTCAGGTCGCCCTTCGGCACGAAGATGGTGACGAGACAGCGGAGCCACCTCCCAGCGGGTGCCGGGACCGGAGGAGGGCCAGCGTATGCTCCAGCGGCGGGGGCGAGCACCGGGGCCTGGACCGCAGGCGGAGCCGCAGGCACTCGGTACAGAACATCAAGAGTCCTCCGTCGGCTCCCACCAGTCCCTGCCCCCAGTCACCTCCCGCCCTGAAACCCAGCCAAGTGCGAGATCTCAGTGAAAAGTAAGCATTAACGCAGCAGCGGGAATGGGTGAAAGGATACCCAAAAGCGGGAGGGAGGCCCTAACCCCATTGGTGCTGGCTACTCTCCGCGCCCCACTGGCCACACAACCCAGCCTACTTGCTCTCTGCCCCTTCTCTACCGTTAAAACCCCATCCCCAGTTCCCATACCTTCCCAGGGCAGGGTGGCACTGGTGACATGTACACATTTGATCTTACTAACCTCATGAACTCTTCTTCACCCACTTGTATTTTTATATTATCTAATATCTCCATTAATATCTCTTCAGAAAAGCTGGGCTTTGTCAAATGGAAAAGAATTCAAAACACAAAACTTTAGCCTAGAAATAAATGGTATGCCGCCACATAAATGTGAGATTGTATTTTCTTGAGATACTGATGACAATATATAGTTGAGGTTGAGTTAAATGAACAAAACCATATAAGTTTAAAATATGTATAAATATAAAATAGATAATTATATATGTCTATATAGAAATTTCAGTAAATATGGATGCCATCATTTATTCATTCAGTCATACAGCAAACATTTTTATTAAGTGACTGTTATGGGCCAGGACTATTTGAAGCTGTGAAGATATATAAATGGAAAAGGTATGATCTTTGTTCTTATGAACCTCACATCTGGGCTAGGCAAAAGTAAGACTGAGGAAAGTAGAAAGGAAGAAATAGGAAGATTGACAATCCCATGAGAAATTATATATATTCAAAATATAAAGTTTGACAAAATCTGTAGGAACTCAGAAGTGGTTCCATAAAAAACAAGTGCAGCAAAAGGATGGTCACGCTGCTCTGGGGTCTGGGTCCAGCTCTATCTTCCCAAATGGATGCTGTCAGTCCGCTAAGATAATGAGGCTCTGTGGACTCGTCCATGCCAGCCGGGTCCACCAGGGCTGAGTGATACACCAGATTGCCAGTGCACCTCCTCCTGTGGCAGGCAAGGTGGGAGCCCTGCTCATATCATTTGCCTGGAGCATTTTCCCCCCATCATGCAGATCCACCTGGGAGCCAAATAAAGGTCAGGAGGTTGCATAGTGAAGAAGAACTTAACTCAGAATGTGTTGGATGGCCTTCAGAGAGTGATCAAGATGTGTCCCTTCCTCTCCATCCCTCAGGGAACGCCGACCCCCACCACTGCTGAGAAGTACCCTGAGCAGTCTGCTACTTATAGAATCCTGGGAATATGAACTAGCCCATGTCGCTGGGGGCCTGCAATTACAGAAGGAGGAGGAGGGCATCAATCTGAGAGTGATGTGCAAAGTACTGTCCATGTTGACACCCTTTCTACCACATAGCCCTCCATCTACAGGTTTTTCTCTTCCTAAAAGTCTGTGTGTAACAAGCTCTATTTTAGAGAAAAGGAGACCAGAACTTCTAAACAGGCTGAGAAATGAGAACATCTAACGTGAACATTGCACTTTGTGATCTAAGATCTTCAAGTAATTCAGGCAGTGCTTGAAGCTCTCTCTAGCGCTGCTTCTAGCTAATGGCTTGAGATATTAACATGGAGAGAGTTGAGGGAGGTGTATGCAATGGGCTGAAAAATCTGTATTTAAAATCACCAGAGATGCTGAGGGTGGGAGTTAGGAGACCTTGTCAGCAGCACCCAGTGTTCTTTTGCTCTGTCTGACTTACGTGGTGTTTGTTTCTGTTCTGTTTCTTGCTGTTATGCCTTTTGAAGGTCCTTAATGTTGTGAGTTCAGGTGGCAATGCTTTGTGATCTGTTGGCAAAGGTAACAACAGTGGAGTGGACCATCCTGGGCACAGTTCACAGTTTCAAGACACTGGGCTTGGTAGGATCTGGAACAAGAGGCCACAGATGCTCTGAATGCTACTGTCTCAATCTTTTCAAATAGGACTGATTTTTAATTTTACTGAAATTATTATTTTAATGTAAATGTCTTAGCATTTATTTGAGAAAAATACACTTTCCAGCTTGTAAAGACAGATAACATTCTACAGATTGATGATTATGAAGTGGTTTCATTCATGAAGCCTCTTGGAAGGATTTTGCCCTGTGGCCCTAAAGCAACAGTACAGTTTTGGCAGAGGTAGGAGTGAGATGGCGGGAAGGGGTGACGAGAAGCCAAACGGGGAATGATCCCTGCGAGCATAGCTTAGTCACCTGCTCCACATCTGTGCCTTGAAACATTACCTTAGAATCCAGTCGTTCATTGTGTTCCATTCCCTGTAGACCTTGAAAGACACAGAAGCATGCCTGACCTAGATTACTCTTCATCTACGTGAACATTCTGGCCCTATGTATTGCTAACTTATAGCAACATGCCTGCATACACCGCACGTGAGGAATTTAACTCTGTGACCCAACCAATGCCCATGCTTTTGAAGAGAAGATAGCAGTATGTTAGAAAGAGATTCATGTCATCCTAGAATGTATATGGCACTCTGCACTCAGATGAATTTACATTATTTGAATTTAATTTTCACCATGACCCTCTGGAGGATCCAGGCAGGACAAGTGTCATTATCTTTGCTTTACAAGTGAGAAAACCATCAGGGACTGGGTGCCTTGTGACAAATTGCAGGACTGGGGGACTGAGCCATGGGTTAAATGCAAGTCTTTGGCCTCTGCCTCTGAGTGTCTGAGTCATACAAAACCACTTCCCAACCAACCATTACTAAGCGTATTCACTGAGTGAGATTTGCACTTCTGACTTTTTAGGGAGGGAATTTGACTTATATACCATGTAGGTGTATTTTTGTTGAGGTAAATATAAAAATACAAAGAGAGGTGAAAAGGAGACAGTCTCCGAGTCTCCTTAGAGTCTTAGGCCTGCTAGGCTATGTGCTTTAGTTCCAAGGACTAATGACTCTCAACTCACATTGCTTTGCTTTGGCTTCTGAAGAAATAAAACTCCACATGGAGCATTTACCAAATAATGTGCGAGTTTATTGGTCATCTGTCACCTAAAATTGTCTTTGTGATTGTGTGTGCCGTATGAGTTTCATCTTTGCACTTAAATGTACAGATTTGATCAGAAGAAAGAAAAATGTTGGCACTTTCATTTTTTGCCAAAAAATTATTTTTAGCATATAATCAGCAAAAGAACCAGTGTCTCTGGTTATATTGTAATAGTATATAATTTAGTACTAAAAAGTCTTCAAGGTTGTCTAGCCCAGAGCAGGAGCCCTTACTGTGCACTTCCAGGCCCGGACATTCTCCTCCCTGAGGCATTTCATTCTATTCTTGAACTTTTCTGCTTGTTAGGAAAGTCATCTGACCTAAATTTGTTCCATAGTGTTATAGCTCTCTTGTTGCTCAGCATTCCGTTATATGGATACAATTTCCCCCTAACGTTACTCTGTTCATCCCGGTTCTTGTCTCTGTCAACACACACCAGGTCTTCTTTCTGCTCTGTATGTCGGTCTTTCAGATAATGAACATTGTGTGGAACTTAATATATGAAATTTAGAGTTCATCCTGTTGATTTCCACACAACATTCCAACCCATAGAGGTAATTTTGAATGTCATTGAGTCACTAATATTAGCGGTTGTGCCATCCAGCTTTCAGTTGTGTGTCTATCTTCGTACACGTGGAAGTGTGACCTGGCGGGTGGTAGATGATGATAACTGGTTGGGAGTGGATGGTACAGACTGCTGCCACGTGCCTCAAAGGCAGAGGTTGGAAACTTTGTCAAGGGCCAGATAGTAAATATGTTAAGCTTTGTAGGTGAGACCGTCTCTGTTGCAACTACTCAACTGAATTCTGCCTTTGTAGCATAAAAGCAGTCACAGACAGCAGGTAAGCAAATGAGCATGGCTACATTCCAGTGAAACTTTATTTATGGACACTGAGATTTGAAATTTAAATGTCATGAAATATTCTTTTGAATTTTTTTCCCAAGCATTTAAAAATGTTAAAACCATTCTTAGTTGACAGACGGTACAAAAACAGGTGGTGGGCCAGATTTGACTCACAGGCTGTAGTTTGCCAACCCCTGTTCTCAGAGGCTGAGTTTCTTGAGGGAGGTTGGGAGGAAAATGGTCTGGAATTGGCAAAGAGGAGTATGTGGGATATGAGAGAAGAATCCATTGTGCCATATAAGAGGGCTGTAGAGAATAACGTCCTTAAAGTTTAGGGTTAAAGCAAGGAATATTCCATGAAGAGGTGGAGACTAGAGGGGATTTTGCTGATGGCTGCTCATGAGTTCCCAGGGCACAGTGGAAGAATGGGGGTTGGAGAGGGCAGGAGATGAATCAGACTAGGGGACATACAGAGCCTGTGGGGACACAGGGGCCTTGTGATGAGTCCAGGAAAGGTTGGGCTGCTCAGGGACATGGAGGCAGGCTGGGATCAGTCCCAGTGGTCCCCTAAGGCAGTCGTTCTCAACCAGAGGTGATTTTGTCCCTCAGGACTTGGGCAATGTCTTGATACATTTTTGGTTGTCATACCTGAGGTGGGGAGTGCTATTTGCATCTAGTGGGTAGCGTCCAGGGATGCTGCTAAACGTTCTACAATGCCCCAAACAGCCCCCCACAACAAAGAATTAACTGTTCACTATTTTATTAGCCTACCTTTTCTTGGTGATTCTGTAGAAATAAAACAAGTACACTGAGTACTTGGCAGTTAGTAACCAATTATCAAATGCATGTTGCCTTCTTTCTATATTATTACTTCCAGAGTTTCTAAGTAAGTACATTTAAAAAAAATTATTGGCTTAGTTAATTTTTAGTGTTCCATTATATGGATATATTGTAATACCATAATGCCTTCATTCATTTTGCTATGGCTTGATGACAATTTTTTCCTAGTACCAAACTTTCTGTAATGAACACACACACACAAATGTGTTTGTGCGTGTATGTTAGCATTCTTTTAGGAGAGATTCTTAGAAGTGGAATTCTGGATCAGAGGATACTTAGATTTTAAATATTGATGTCACTGCGTTGCTCTCTCAAAGGCTATGCCAGTGTGCTGTTCCACAGTCAGCATGTGATTGACCGTTTTCCCACACCATCACCGAAACTGGATGTTAGGAGCTTTTCAGAAGTTTTGTGATTCTGAAAAGTGAGATGTGGTGCCTCGGCATTTTAATTTGTGTTTTTTTATTACTACTGAGGTTGTTCATCTTTCATTGCTGTGTTGGCTGCTGACATTTCCTTTTCTGAGTATTTCCTGTTTATACCCTTGGCTCATTTGTCTCCTGAATGGTTTGTCTATTTTAATTGATGTATAGCTACTCTATGTTTAATATGGAAATTTTCAGATACAAATCAGAGAGAATATATGTATTCTTTATACTTTATAGATATTAACTTTTTTCTTTTTCGGTGAGGAAGATTCACCCTGAGCTAAGATATGTTGCCAATCTTCCTCTTTTTTTGCTTGAGGAAGATTAGCCCTGAGCTAACATCTGTGCCAATCCTCATCTATTTTGTGTGTGGGTCACCGCCTCAGCATGGTTTATGAGTGGTGTAGGTCTGTGCCTGGGACCCAAACCCATGAACCCGGTTGCCAAAGTGGAGTGTGCCAAATTTAACCACTACACCACAGGGCCATTCCCAATATTAACTTTTAGATGACTATGTCACAAATATTTTCTCCATATCTTTTAAATATATTGTAATTTATGGTGTCTCTTGATGTGTGCATAAAATATATTATTATAGAGTCGTTTGTTAGTTTTTTTCCTGTGCAGCTTTTAGGTGTCACCCTCACTCAGGAAAGTGTGTCCTCTTTCTAACTGCAGCCTCTCTGTATCGTCCTAGGTGAATGGTTTGTTATTTTTCCTTCACTCTCTAGGAGGTAAGTGACAGTACCAGTAATGATAGCAGGAGCCAGCATTTATGGAGCACTTAACTTTGTATTGGCTCTTGTGCCAAGCAATTTTACATGTATTGTAATTTCCATGAAGAAGGTGGTAGTATCCTTCCCATTTTACAGATGAGGAAACTGAGGCACAGAGAGGTTAAAGAACTTGCCCCACATCTCACAGGCGGTAAGTGGCACAACTGGGTTTGAACCCAGACCGTCCTAGTCCAGAGTCTGCACTCAGAACCCAACATCCCTGGCTCTAGTCTCTGGACCTGTAGAACGCATGCGGTAGTAACAAGTTTTTCTCTTTCGAGGATGCATTAGATTTGTTGAGAAAGCAAAAAATCATTCAGAGTAAATGTTTACTGGAACTTGATAATCATAATGGGCTATTTTGTTTATAGTCCCTGTTTATTTTGATCCCGAAATAATCATACTGATTTGCTTGTTTTTCTCATAAATTGGCACTGAAGACAGTTTCTAAAGAGGAGTTCTGAAAATGTCAGAGCAATAAGTACAAGATTGGAATAAGCCTTCCCAGTTAATCAAAATTGACTAACCATAAGCTTAGTGATGGGAGAAGGAAAGAAGATATAGAGAACAGGAACTCGTGGTTGAGAGGAAGCCACAGTTACCTATCAATTATTGGAGGCTAAGCTGTCCTCACCTTTTGGGGCTCATAGCTGAAGTTCACCAATTAATGGCCCAGTGGGTGGTAGGAAGAGGGAGCCAAGCCTTGGGGCTGAGCCTCCAGGGTAGGAGCTGGAAGAGGCAATTGGAGAGGGTGTTGTTTTCCTTTTTCCTGCAGGAGTAGGAAAGGATGTTGGCCCCTCTCCACCAGCCACAGGAACCAGTGAGCAAATGGGGGAGCCTAATTATGGAACCGTGCAGGGTGGGTGAGCTCATCTGCCTGTATTTTGACAGGAAGGAGGCATGTTTGGATGCTGAGTTCTAGGGCAGTGCGTTGTTCTCTTGTCTGTCTCATGCCCTTGTCCACAGGACTTCATTGCCAGGAGTCACAGAATTCATTCTCCAGTTAGCTGCAGGGTCTGCAGCAGAAAAACAGGCTAGTCCCTAGCTCTGTCTTTCTTGGAAGCAGTTGGCAATAAGCAATCAATTTGCAAGAAAAAAATATATCGTGCACCTAGTAGGTGTTATATAATTGGTGTTAACCCACAAAATCTACAACTCAGGTAACCCTCTCAGTCCTGGATCCCAGAGGAAGGTTTGGCCACGTGCACACAGGAGCAGAAGCTGAGGTCATTGAGAGGAAAGGTGTGGTGTTTGCAGCCACAGACCTCGCCTCCTCGCCAGGCTTGGCCACAGACTCCTCCACTGCAACCTCCCAATGATGATACCTCTTTAATAGTGGGGGTAGGCGAATTAAGAGAGGCAGCACAAATGTGTGCTTAGCTCTGTGTTCTTATTATTATAGTCACTCCATGCCATGGGGCTTTCCCGGATATTGTTGTATTGAAGAAGATAATTGTTAAATAAATATGGACATGAACTGGAGAGAAGATTCTGTGCACTGGCATAAACACACTAGAGGATTTCACAACAATCAGGTTAATAACCACTGGTACCATGAGCAGCAAGTAGCTACTTGGAAAGATTTATCTGATGGTAAATGATTCATTATAAATGAGGTTCACCAACGAGGGATGTGACCTCCCGAGGTAGGTATGATTGGAATATAGCCAGTGATTCAGATTTACTGTTTAGTGTCCAAGAGGCTCTTCCTTGTTTCCTGAGTATTGAATAACGAAGGGTGGACAGGAGGGGAAGACGGGGAGAGAAAGGGGAGTGAGCTTGGAGCTGGAAGAACTTACATCAAGAAAAGGCAGAGGCATTGAGACGTGAGGAGGAAGTTGCTTTGCAAAGCTCCTTCTGATTTCTGGAGCAGGATTTCTGGTTTCTTGAAGATTCTCTGTGACCAGATTGCAGATTTCTTCGGGGTTTGGACTTTGCTGAATTAAATTTGGGGATCTTTCTAGGTTCTGAAGAAATAGGCAAAATTTTATCCTTAAAACTGAACAGAGCGACTGATGAATTTTAAGTGAAGAAGTGAGATCAGGGCTGTGTTTCAGCCAAGACCACTCTGAAGAGTGCAGAGTGCAATGGAAGAGAGCACATTGCACACAGGGAGAGTGGTGAGGGCTGTTGCAACAGTGCGGGGAGAGGTGGAGAGGACCCGACTCAGCCAGTGGCAGGAAGAATAGCAAGTAGAGGAAGTGACGGGATGCAGGAAGGGCGTCATTTGTAGGATGGTGACTGGATTGTGGTGAGAAAGAGGAAGGAGACTGGAGTGATTCCCAGTCAGCCACTGACAGGGTCTTGGGCTGGCGGTAAGGCCACTCAGTAAGCTTTGGGCATTTTAAGTTTGAGGCATCTGTGGATCACAAGTAGAACTTCTCATAGTCAGTTGGATAGGCACTTCAGAAACTCAGGTACATATGGGTGAGGGTTGAAGTCTGGACTTAGATGCCATAAACTGAATGAGCAGAGAAGTGAATAGATAAAGCCCTGAAAAGGAAGGCGTAAAATCACCATCTCATTAAATTCTGAAACCGAGAAGATCACTTACTTTCTAAGTCAATGAACCTTGAAATTCAAGGGTGAATGTTTGTCAAGCTAAGGTGGGCTTACTTGGTGGGGTGTTTCAGGAAGAGACAGCCATTTACTGAGAAAGTGCTGGTGAACACTCTTCAAAGAGAAGGACATGTTCTTGTTTCTAGTTGGATCTTTGACTTGCATTGGGAATGTTCTTCTTTCAGGGTCAACCCTGCCTCCCCTTGACCTGTGCAAATGCCAAATTTCCTGTAATGCCCACCTTCCCATCTGTGTTCTGAATGTTCACAGCCCTTTCTGGAAGAGCTTGATTTTCTGTGACAGTTGGTGCAGGGATGAGTGTGGGTGGTCCTTCTGGAGAGTAAGCATCTCTCTCTTTATATCCCATGCAATTCCCAGAATCCCTTTGGAAATGGAGCAGGGCCTTTCTAATGATGATACAGCTGAGCTGATGGAATCCAGTCATGGAAGGAGGAGTGAGATTGTCTTTGCTTGACAAGGGTCTGTGCAGGGAGCCTGGCAGTAACTCTTCACTGATGAGTGTTGAATGAACAGGGAAATAAAACCCTGAAAATGTAGGTTGAAAAGGCCAAATCTGACACAGCAAAAAAGAGAGACTGGGCAGAGGTGAAGCTGGTAAAGCAGGCTGCAAGGGAGCCCTGTGGGAATAGGTGTGGAAATTGAAGAGGGGAGGCCCAAAGAAAGAGAGACCTGGCCTAATGTCATTCTTGTCTCACACTATGTGCTCAGCAAGCTGATAGTCATTAAAGAAGCATCATATTCATGTTGAAAAAATACTTATTTCTAACTGCGATAGTGTTTGTTTCAGAAACTGATCAGAATTAATGTCGGCTACAGTCGTGTCCAAGTATGTCTCATGGTGCCCTATATCAAGGTGTTGTTGATTTTCCTCCTCGTGGAATGGGGCTTTCGTGGGATGGGCTGCGGGAGAGCTGGCAGAGTCCCTGTGCACATGAATACAATGAGAAGAGATATTGATATTCAGGAAAGAATCTGAAAGAAGGGAGAATTAATGACTTCTTCTAGTCCTTAAATAGAAGAGGCTTCTTTTTTCCAGCCACAAAGAAATGATCATGGCAGAGGTAGCATAGCATAGTGGTTGGGAACTTGGATGCTAGAATTGGACTCCTTGAGTTCACATCCTGGCTTACTAGCTGTGTAACTCGGGGGAAACTCCTTAACCTCTCTGTGCCTCACCTCCTGATCTATGAATGGGGTAATAATAGTACCTACCTCAGCAATTCCTGTGAGGATTAAAGGAATGAACCATGCGAAGGGCTTAGCATGAGAACGCTCTGCACAGAGTTAGTTAAATAACTAGAGTCAATGAGTGACTGCAGCTCTCCCAGTAGAGCCTTCTTTCCCTGGAGACATCCCTGGGAGGCAGAACCAAGCAAAGAAGAGTGAAGCCTGCCCCTTGCCCTCTGCACGTGCCCTGCAGAACCCAAGGAAGCTGGGCACATTTGGGACTGGCATCGGCATCCTAAGTGCCTTTTGATCCACCTGATAGATCCACCAAAGACACAGTAACTCAGCGAGGACTTCAGAGACAATTATATCACACTTCAGGAATACTCAATTAATAGTATTTACTTTGCCCCAGAGAAATAATAATATTCTTAAGGGTTTTTTTTTCCCTCTAGCCATGCAGTTCTGGTTTTATAAACAAGGGATTAAACATTGACTTGAGATGAGCCCCCACAAGGAAGTGGCCAGTCAGGGCCTGCTGCATGCAGGCATTTGTCTCCCGGAGGTCTTGGGATGGGAGAGGGTGAGTGGGATGGAGGGTGTCATGACTTCATGCCAATGGCATGCTGCTGTCTGAAGTGGAATGAATACTGACTTACTGGCCTTGAGAAGATACTTTTCTTTGTTTATATTTTTTTCACCTATAATAAGCTCTGTAAAATTGCCTTTCAAATAGAAGGGTGAATAATTTTGATCATGAAATGGGGGGAAAAATCACGAAACAAGAGTGAAGTGCCTTTGTGTTTGTCAAAACGTGCCAGGGCCTTAGTTCCACATCCATGATAGCTCACGTCCATAAATAGATGAGCAAGCCACCTAATCACTAGAAGAGAAACCCCAATACTGAGCATGTTATTTCACAGTGACCTTATGTTGATAGACTTCTTCATCAGTATTGACATTTTATGAACTTTATGTGATGATTGTGGCCCTGAGTTTGTTAAGTCAGGAATTACGAGCTCATGGGCTAAAGGAGAGAAAAATCACATTCATTCCTGCATTATTCATTCAGTTCATATTTTCTTGTGCCTGCCACATTCTTGATTTTGAGCTGCAATGGTAAACATGAGCCTTAGGAAGCTTCCAACATCATAAGACAGTACGCACATAAATACTGCAGCAAGTAAACGTCTGTAGCTTTGGAAGAGGGCTTTGGAAGGGAGCAAACTGGTCTGTGTGATAAAGTGTAACAGGGGTATAAGGATATGCTCTTGAGGAGAACTTGCAGAAGTGCACAAGAATGTGTGCAGAGATTGTCATTACAACATCACTTGTAACAGCAAAGAATTGGGGATTGGCTAGGTAAGTAAAACATGGAATAGCCGTAGGGAGGAATGCAAGCAGGGCTTTTAAGAAATGCCCCATACCAGAAGGACCAACATACGTGTCGCATCAATTGCTGTATCAAAAGATTGTAGAATAATATATATTTAAATTTTTTTAAATCTGGAAATTTACCCACTAAATTTATAACAGTGGTTACCTCTGGTCAAAGGGACTGCATTTTTATCAGTAGTACCTTGAAAAGTAGACTTTTTCAAAGGGAGTATGGATTCCTGTAATTAAATAGTAATTTTAAAAGATTCTTTAGAAAAGAGGATGGTGGAATGGGGATGGTCCAAGAAGCCTCCTCAGGCATTTAGACTGAATCCTGAAGGACAAGATGTGCTCCCTGGGCCGAGGGAGGAAATGACCTGGTGTACCTGGGTATGAAATAGGAGTCTCAAGAGACAAGATTAAGGAGGGTAGAGAGGGACAGAGAGGTGGCTTGGAGGTGAGATGAGGTCGCCCAGTAAGCAGGTCAGAGGTACCTGTCTGCCTGGTGGGGATCAGATTGGAAGTGAGGGAGAGTGGGCCAGGGACACTGGGTGGTGGCTATTGATGCAGAGCTGCTGAAAAAGACCTGGGTAGCTTGGACTAGTATAGTGGTTCTCACCCCTGTGGGGTTCTGAAATAACCCGTGTTCAGTCCTTACCCCAAAATAGTTAAATACAATTCCTGAAGTTAGGGCCTGAGCATTCACATTTTCAAATAATATATCACAAGGGTGAGGATCACTAGGCTGGAGAATGCTATTGGCAATGTGTTCACACATTGGAGAAACAGTAGCCCTCTCTGCTGGGTCTCCTGGGACCATCCTCCTGGACCAGGCTGAGCCCAAAACTGGGACACTGTGGGAACTGTGTGACTGTGCAGGACAACATATGGACCTATGACATGCATCCCTTCCTTTGGTGATGGTCTCTGTAGATAATTCTGGCCCTTTGCTGCTCTTTTTTGTCTTCCTGTTATCTCCCTTTTACACAATTCGTTCTTCATTGGCATCTCCAACAGTAGATGGCCAACGAAGTAGAAAGCAAATGCTGCCCAAACAAGTCATGTGGTTACTGTTGGTAATTTGGGGCCATGACTTGACGGGGTAGAAAATAGATAATGAGGCTGTTGTGAAGAACCCTAGCTGAAATATAAGATTTGGGGTTTATCTCTAGATGTCAATTATCTATACTTTATTACCATATTAAGAGTTGATTGTGGTGTGTTGAAGTTCAAAGCATGTGAAAAGACAGAGTTCTAGAATCAAACTGAGTCATGAGTTAGAGTAATGTTACTGCACATAAACTCTGAAACACATTTGGCTCCCTCTTATTAGTTGCATTTGATATCTGCTGCTTAAAAACACATATATCCTATCTCTTTTGTTTCTAACTAAAAGTGTTTTACTCTTTAGTACTCTTCTTTTCCCATTTGTGAAAAATGTGTGTGTAAGAAATGTGAAAGAATGTGTGTAAGAAGTGCCATTATTGAAACTTTAAAATTAAGCTTGACCAGAAAACACACATAAGACTAGTAATTGTACAACTTCTGGAAATGGGAGAGCTTGTCTAATGTCCACACAATTTCGTGTCTTCAGCTGTCAGAGGCTACCAGAGCTGGATGCTCCCATTCTGCTGTTCTGCTTTATTTTATGAATGAGATAAGAGAGCCCCTGGGTCTCAGGATAAAGCTGAGCCAGACCCCAGGGCAGGGCTCTTTTCACCTCTGTAGCCACCATCTTGAAACCTCAGCCTGAGACTGTGCTTGGCATCCTTGCTATTTCCAAAGGTTCGCAGAGAATTTCAGTTCTCCTTCCTCCTAGTTTCTCTTCTGCTCTCTCAGACCTCTAAGGGACATTCACAACAATTTGCTAGTATCTGTGGCTTAGAATAAAGTTTTGTTGTTGTTGCTATTGTTGTTTTTGGCGAGGAAGATTCACCTTGAGCTAACATCCATTGCCAAGCTTCCCCTTTTTGCTTGAGGAAGATTGTCACTGAACTAACATCTGTGCCAATCTTCCTCTATTTTGTATGTGGGATGCTGTCACAGCATGGCTTGATGAGCAGTGTATAGGTCTGCATCCGGGATCTGAACCTGTGAACCCCTGGCTGCTGAAGCAGAGTGCACGAACTTAACCACTATGCCACCAGGCCAGCTCCAGAATAAAGTTTTTAAAATGTTAAATCAAAGTACACATGCAAGAAAAGTAGCAAGACACCTCATCGTCCGTAAATTATCACTGTATTGATTTGTTTTACAACTGAATAAATCTGCAACCTGGCCACTAATTTTTTTTTTTTCCTATTGATGTTTATACTGTGCAGACTGAAATTTCATTATATTAATCTACTCCATGTCCATGTTTTCAGCAGAAAGAATGTGCTGGATGCATTAGCATTTCAATCTAAAACAAAATAACATAATAATGGCTTATGCATTAAGGTCCTGGCTGGTAGTCCAGTTCGTGGGTATATTCAGTATCCATGGCCTGTACTTTATACTCCTAAACTTTGCATGCTACAGAGACAATAAATACTTTCCTGTCTAACTTTGGGTTCTCACCATGGAAACATCAGAGCAACAGCTGGGTTCTGTTAGATGTCTTTTCATTCTCTTGGCTGGCAAAAATCTTTTAAGGGAACTTTTTTTTTTTATTTAGTGGATAACAAAACTCTATTTTTGAATGAAGTCACTGCTTTAGTTGGTCAGATATATGTCTTAACTGATTAAGATTGCTAATTGGAAATTTTCAAATATCATCTTGGCCCTTGGTAACTTAGAAACAGCCTTTTGGTTAACAGAAAGTATGAGTCACTGTGAGGCTAAATTCAAATTCCAGTTTAAGTATTTGCTAACACAGAGTGATGCAGATGGAGCCCAAGGGGACACTTTCTCTGTCATAAATTTAACAAAATATTTCTGTGAAATATTTTTTCATCTAATTATGTTATGTCATATGCATTTTACAGAACTAAATGGAACATTTAAAATGTATGCCTTTTATCTAAACCTTAAGATGGAGCTTCACAACTAGTTGCCAAACAAATGGGTCATACCTATGTGAAGACTGATCCCCTCAGGGCAACCAGGCAGATCCGGGGTGACTGGGGCCCTGAGCCAGTCTCCTGGGGGCCATAGGCAACCTTGTCCATTATTCTAGCGGGCTGTACAAATGGTATTATGTTGTCTGTGCTGTGTGAGAGGAGGATTAAGAAGCACAGTTCAGGAGACCATTGCTTAGAGAAAATGGGGCAGTGATGATGGAGTGATGAAACCAGTTTAGATTCTGCTTGGGTTTCATGGATAGCCTGGCATGGCAGAAAGGACACTGGCCTTGATATTAGGAGATCAGTGTTCTTACTGGCAAGTTGTGTGATCTTGCCCTCTCTGGACTTCATCTTTCTTATCTGCAACATGGGGAGATCTCTAAGGTCATCTCTCAGTTCTTGCCAGTCTTGTTCTTTGGCTACACATCGCAAGTACCTTCGTGCTGAATGTACCATGCTAGGTCTACAGTGCCAAAGAAATGCACCAGTCAGCAAGTATTTTATGGATGTCCCTGGAGGCTGGGTCCACTCGAGAAACAGCCGGGGAAGTCACTCCAGGCAGGGAGAATGGCTCCTGCAAGGACCCTGCAGCTGAAATGCTCTTGGTATTGGATGGACAGATCAACAGACCTGTTAAGACTGGGGTGGGATGTTCATGAAGGGAGAATGGGAGGTGAAGTCAGAGAGATGGTAGGAGTGTTAGAGTATTAGCCAGGCGAATTGGACTTAATCCTAAGGTTTGTAGATGTGTTTGAGCAGGGGAATGTCCTGTGCAAAAGCCCATCTTGTTCTCTGGTCAGTTTGTCCTTGGCTTTCTGAGTTTTGCTCCTACAGCACTGTATAGAAGTCTTTCTCACTTTCCAGGCCACTCAGGCACCCCCCCACCCCCCCACCGCCCACCCCCCAAAGTTGAATATTTCCTGGTACAGTTAGTTGTTTAATGTTTTTTCTCCCCCATGGGCCTGTAAACTCCAAGGGTGGGAACCTCTTTTAACCACTTTACCCCAGCATCTTGCATGTAATAAAGGCTCAATAAATATCTGTTGGATAAAGGAAAAGAGCAGTCTTGCCCCATAGTTAGACTTCCTTGCTTTTGAAAAAATTTTGGTTTGTTTCTTATTTGTGAGAAATCTCCGTACCTTCTGCTCAGTTTTGGTAGGAACCTCAAAGTGGTCTAAAAACAAAATCTATTTAAAAAATCCCAATTGTACAGAATTGGATTAATCATAATCCTTGCCTTCTGATAGATTGTCATCATTGGTCCAGGTGTGACCCTCTCCTAGTTTATTTTTACATAAAATTTACTTATTTATAGATATAAAGAACATCAATGAGACCATGGCCTAGCTAAAAGACCAGAGCATTTCTCCTAATTTGCATCTGTCAATGTGCTTCCAACTTTCCCATCTCTGGGCTTGGGTAACCAACACTCTTAAATATTGTTTATCATTGTCATATGGGTTTTTTGTTGTTTGTTTGTTAATATTGTCAAACATATACGTGTAACTAAATACCATACACTTTTGCCTTTTTGAACTTTATAAAAAGTGTGTCATGTTGTATGTTTCTTCTTCTGTTTGTTTTTTTCATTCCACGTTATACTTCCAGTGTTTATCCGTGTTGTCATGTAAAGCTGAATTTCATCCATTTTCACTGCTTAGAATATACTATAACCTATTTATCCTTTTTCCTGTTGTTGAGAATTTGGGTTGTTTCCATTTTCTGGCAACTACAAACAATGCTCTGAGAATATTCTTAGACTCATATCCTGGCACGTGTGTGCTTCAGTATCCCTAGGGAGAGTTTCTCAGCCTTGGCACCACTGACATTTTGGACTGAATACTTCTTTGTTGCTGGGGGGCTGTCCTGTGCATTGTAGGATGTTTGCCAGCATCCTTACCCTCTACCTGCTAGATGACAATAGCATCCCCTCCCCAGTTGTGACAACTAAAATTGTCTCCAAACATTGACAAAAGTCCCTTTCGGGGCCAAATCACCCTTGTTCAGAACCACTGCTCTGGGGTATAGCAGTGGCATTGCTGGATCCTGATACGAATGTTTAACTTTACATGATGGCACCAATTATTTTGTCAAAGTACTTATGATACCAGTACACGCTTCTGTCAACAATATATAAGAGCCACTTGATTGACATATCTTCAGCTTTTGGTATTATC